>NC_081410.1:35661418-36004543 GCF_030272615.1 Cryptomeria japonica | reverse complement strand
TGTTTTTATTTCATGTCTCTATTGAGTGTTGTTTAGGATAGATCATTGCAATGTGCTTTCGTGATTGAGCTAATGATTAGTAGTTTTTATATTTATTTGTGATGATTTCCTATTTCTTAAGCTAAATTAATTGGTGAACCCGACGTGAACTAACCCCCTAACCATGCTTTTGAGTGCTTTTGAGATGATTTGCAGGTCAAAAACCCAAGAAACAGGGTAATGCAGGGTTTTCTGGGGACTTCTGCACCTGTGTGAGACATTCTGTGCTTGTCTAAGGCACACAATTGCATTTTTTATGAGTTTTGCACCTGTGTCAATGCATTATGCGCTTGTGTAAAAAAAAAAAAAAAACTGCGCTTGTGTAAGGTAACCTGCGCCTGTGTCATGACTTCTGCGCCTGTGTAAAGTCCAGAATAGAGGTAAAAATGCAGTGTTTTACTTGAAAATTGTCTTGTTTTTGCATTCTATTTTCTATGTTTTGGTTTTTGGTACTAATTATCTGTGCAGAATCTTGGCATACGCATGGCAAAGACAACAAATCAAACTACTAACATGCTTTATGCAGAATCGATAGTCAAAGACAACACCTCAAACTTCTAACTTGGGTTTTGCAGGTTGCCTTGGAAAAACAACTAAACTTGGTGTTTGCAATTAATTTTTAGGCACCTAGTGATTTCTAAATAGGTTGGAATGAATATGTTTTTTCTTTGATTTTTGAGTGTGACATTGGAGTAGGAGAGTATGCTCTCATCCTTCTTAGGGTGATCAGAAATCCAGATCTTCGATACCATGCTCGTGTCTTTAATTGTGTGTCTCCTTTAGAGGGCCTGCCTTCCCGACCACTTTGCTTTTGCAAGCAAGTGATAATCGTGAGAAGGGAACGACCCAAAGTGAGTACGACTAGAATTCCTTGGCATTCTAACTCACTATAAAAAAATACCTGATGAGCAAAAGCTTTGAAGGAAGGGTTACGTGGGAATTGCAGTTACTTGGGAAGTGATGACCCTTGAACTCTTTCTCATATCAACATCTAAGTAGGGCCTCTTGGTCTAAATTGTGCTTGCGCGACTACATTTGTTTGGTATCTTGATGGGCTTAATGTCTCAATCACGCTTGCATGACATCAAGGAGTAACGCTTAATAGAAATCCTGACTAAACACCTTGTTTTTAGAGGCCAAAAACCCTTCTAGTTGCTTGAGAAGCACAAGTTCGGATACTTGGCAGAGATACTAAGTTCACCATGGGGAGATTTCCATTGGGACTGATGCTTGGCTGCCCTGAGAAGTGAGTGTCGTGGAGGGGAGCCCGTGGGGTCAAGCATCTATGTATTCTCCTTGAATCCCATAATGAGTCTACCTCTCAAGTACCTAATGTCCTTGCCTACCATAAGAAATGTGGGAATGAGCATGATTGTCTTGAGTCTAAGTTGCAATATCTTGTATTCTTTGCTTGTCAAAAGTTGAATTGCATCCCATTTCAAGAGCAAAACAAATTGATCCAGCATAAGATTAAACACAAGAGACATTCATCCAACAAAAGTTTAACAAGGTTCAAAACTCATCTTCAAACATGGTTAGCAAACATTGTTCAAAATCTTATCTCAACAAGCATGTCACTTACATTTAGGTTCATCCTAGGTTGCATTTTGCAAAGTTCATTGTCAATTACCAAGGTTAAGTTTCACCTAGGTCATATTCCTTTGCATATCAATAAGGGTCATCCATTTGCATGTGTCCTCTTGCATTAGAGCAATACCATTTCATAATTCAACCTTAGGTTGACATTGTCCTACATTCATATTTGCATACCCAAGGTATCTTCATTAAGCTTAGGTCATTATCATATCATATTAGGGTCATTGGCATAATAATTGTCCCTTTGCATATAGTGTCAAAACTAGGTTTTGTCATACTTGAGTAATCCAAATCTTTGATAAACCCTAAGTCATTGTTAGGAAGTCTAGACCTTATCAAACCTTTTCTCCTTTTGTCATTATTGTCATTTGGTCAAACCTAGCTTAGTATCCAAGCATATAGGGGAGACTTTGTCATTTGTCCTTTTGTCACTTGGTCCTTTTGTCCTTTGAGGTCTAGACATCATTTCAATTTCCTAAGGGTCTCTCTTTTAGATTTGCATTCAAAAGTTTGTCAAAATCTTGAAAAAAGAACAAAAACATAGATTGCACTCTTTCCATAGATTGCATTTTCATCTATTTAGTTTGCATTTAGTTGCATATCATATATTATCCTTGAAAAATTCCAAAAATATTGCATTTGCATAGTGACATGACTATTGAAACAAGGTTCCAAGCACCAATGATGCAACAAAGTTTGACATATCAACCGACAATGCAATCACAATTCTATCCAACCCAACAACAAGGCAATATTGATCAAACTTTTTATGATGAAACAAGTCTCCAAATACAAAAACTAGAGGAGAAACTAGCTCAAGAAAATGAGATTTTGGAACAAAGAGTGAAAAACATTGCGAAGAATAGATCACAAATGTCCAAAATGTTTCGAAAACTTCCAGGTCGAAATCCAAATATTGAGCCAATTGATATAAGGTCTCTTATCGAATGATCAGACATACTAGCTCTCCTCTCACAAATAGAGATGATGAAACAATTTCAAGAAAAGAGACAACAACATTATGTGCCTTCACATCAAGAACAAGAAGGTGTTTACTATCAATCAGATTTTCAACCATCACAACCAATTGTTCAACAGCTCGAACATTTCCAACAGACACAACCAATGGTCCAACATATACAACCAACACAACCAATGGTCCAATCTCAACAATATGTCCAACCAACTATCAAGTATCAACAACAAACTCAATGGACAACTCAGTATCAACAACAACAACCAAACATTCAAAAACAAAGGTTGTAGCACACACCAAGCCAAGTTTCAAACATGTTGGAACAATTGAACCAAGTCCAATATCAAAACACGATATTAGACCAGAACCAAATTCTTTCCAAACAAGTTCAAATTCTAGATCCAATCATGTCAAAACCTCGAAAGAAAGGTGGCTTTATTGCAATGATCTTAAGGAAATTACCAAGTGAGTTCTTTGAGGAAGATCAAGATAATACACTTATGTCTAGCAATGCCTCATTCCCTCGCAAACAAATGGACTCTCCAGTGGCATCTATCCCTACACCTTTAGAAGTTTCACAAGAACCTTCTATATTGTCCTCATCAAACAATACACCCAAGGATGCAATTATCCAAGGGCTATCCATAATTGATTGCCACGATAATCCAATTCATGATGCACATCCTTGTCATGTTTCAGAAATACAAGACCCAATGCCACCATGCACTTTATTGCCATTACCTGTTTTAGAGGACCCCATTCGAAGTCCCTCTTCCTCATGTTCAAGCATTGATTCCTTGCCAGAATCCATCACAAATGTTCAAAGTGCATTTCCTTCATGCCAAACCATTGATCCCTTGTTAGAATCCCTCGTTCATATCCAAAGTCCAACCTCATGTCAAGAGGATAATTTAGAGCATGAAGAAACGTGTCCTAAGGAAAATCAAGATCAAGATCCTGAAACCTTATCATCCCATCCAATTGTTGACCAAGACTCCATGTTCCCAGACACTCACGATGATTCCCATATTCTTGTCCATCCTATCCAAAGTCCTATTGACACTCCATTCCCTAAGCAAGATCAAGATATCCCAGTCCATCCAATCCCAAATGATCCCCTTCCATTTCATGAAAAAAATGTCCTTTCAAATCCCATTGAAATTCCACTTCCTAAGAAAGATCAAGATATCCCTTCCATCCTTTCCGATGATCCCATTAAAAGTCAAGAGCAAAGCACCTTGAAAGAGGAATCCAATGATCTTCCTCCTTGTCAAGATCAAAGTATCCTTCCAAATTCATTTCCAACACAAGACCCTATCATTCCTTCAAATCCTCCACAAGATCCACTTGTTCCTTCATCTCCTTGTCTTAATGCTCCATACACACTCCAAGATCGTATTTCTTTTGATGATCCCATTATTTCTCCCATTCCATCTCTTGAAGAGCTTGTCATTGAACCATGTCCACTACATGATCCTAATCGCCCTCATGATCCTAATCCTCCTCATGATTCTAATGTGTCAGTGCAAGATTTTCATGAACCCTTGACATGCACAATGGGTTCTTCCACTTTGGTACAATCCGATCCACTTCAAGATCTCATTATTTCTCTCATATCATATCCACCTCATAATGGACTCGCGTCTTCTTCCCAAAGAAAAGAGTATCCTACAAGTCAAGATATTCATAAAGGCAAAAGAGTAGATCTCCATAAGCAAGAATCTCTCCATATCAAAGAAGATCTTAAGGGTCATGTCTACATTACTCACTCTCAAGACGTCGGTATCCCTCCATCAAAATCAAAACATACACCTTCCCCATCATACCTTCCATCCATCTTAGGTCCTTATATCCCTTCATCCTCTATGCAAGGTCAGCAAAGGCACACATCCTTGAGTAAATTTCATCAATCCAAAAGAAGTCCATTTCATTCATATCCATCCATACATTCCTTTCCTCCTCCAAGCAATTTGAATGCCAAGTATACAAGTCATAAGTCTAGATATCCACATGTATTCAAGGATCAACATGTCCAATATAATCGACATGTCAAAAGAAAGAACAATATGATCTATAGAGAAAAAAATATATCCAAAAGGCCACAAGGGCCCACTGAGCAAAATAAAGCAAAGTCAAAATATATATGGGTTCCTAAATCCCTTGTGCAAGAAATGCACTCCAAGGAACCACAAAAGCATGAAAAATCCAAAACCATGTGGATCCCTAAGCGGCTCCTTGAAGCACAAAAGCCTAAAGAAAAATCCAACTTGGCATCCAAAGTTTCTATTCCTCCATCCAAACCTCTCAAATTTTGTTCCTCTATCACTTCCTTCTTCCATTTTGGGTCCTTATGTCCCAAAATCCCAAGCTATTCCTCAATCAAAATCTCCACATCCAAAACCCACTCTTCCTCCATTAGTCCATCACCCCTCAGGGGGTGTGCCAATGTAAATCTTGCCAACATTTCCGTCCACTGAAGCCCAGTTCTTCCAATACCCTATCCATTATCCAATGCATATTTTCCCTCCTTCCATCCCTTTGGTCCCATCCTTTGCATAAATCCTAGCCTTAGTTTCATCTCTTTTTCCATGTCCTTATCCTACCAACGTCTTTGAGCATACTTTTAAAGGTCATGGTCCATTTATTTCAAGGCTACTATCCAAACAAAAAGACGCTTGAGTCCTTCTTCCATCCCCTATCATGTGTCCATCTTCTATTGAAAAAGCCAAAAATCAAAAAAAAAAAAAGAAGAAAAAGTAAAGCAAAAATAATTCGTCCACTGGTGAAAACTTGGCAAACAGGCGCCTTGGGCAAGTACTGTGATGAAAACCTGGCAAATAGGCATCATGCGTAATCTATGAACTTCTTGCACACCACACTTGGGGGCAGGTTTCCTCCTTCATATCCTTTTGTCCTTCATTGTTCCATTATCCTATCATACCATGTCATTACCCTTCATATCCTATGGTCCCTCATATCCATTTTCCCTTTCCACCTTTGATCTTGACAAGGCTGAGGATTGTCATGAGCATCATGCATCTTGTTTGCAGCTTTCAGTCTATCATAGCTTTTGGTCATTTATCCATTTGCTTATTACAACCTTTCATCCATATTCCCTGTCTTATTGCAACTTTCTGCCACTATCCCTTAGCCAATCTCAACCTTCAGTCCATTTCCCTTATCCATTCTTGGTCTTGCTTATCCTATCCATATCTTATCACTATCCATACACTCTTTTTCATTCCTTGATCTTGATCTGACATAAGGACGCAAAATTTAAACATATTTTTCAAAAACCTCTTGACATGTCCCTCATGCCATGTCACTGCTTTACATTGTCATATCCAGTCTCTTGTCCCATCATGCAATAGCCCTTGGAAATTGCATCCGCGTTGTCTCCATAATAAAAGGCCTTTGTCTTCCCTCTATCCACCATCATTTCAGCAAGCCTATTTATTCACCTATCATATTCCTTGCCTTGCTAGACACTGGGGGCAAAATCATAAAAATCAAATAATGCCCTGAAAAAAGGTCATAAAAATTTAAAAATGTCCTGAAAAAAGATCATAAAAATTTAAAAATGTCCTAAAAAAAAGATCATAAAAATTTAAAAATGTCCTGAAAACAGATCATAAAAATCAAATAATGTCCTGAAAAAAAAAAAATTCTTCAAAAAACATTTAAAAATGTCCAGAAAAAAGATCATAAAAATTGAATAATGTCCTGAAAAAATCTCTAAAAAAGTCATAAAAAGTCCTAAAAAAATGAACAATTTTTTTTTCAAAACATTAAAATCCAAAAACACGCATTTTGCAATAAATGATCCCTTTTGTGCATAAGACAGATCACTGAGAATCCATCCAACAACACACAATCAAACACTATGCTTTAATGAAATCATGCGTTAACAGATGAACTTTTTCAATCAAACCAGACATTCAAACTAATTTGAATTGTCATATCAATCAACCACAAAATTTATTTGTCCTTGGCACATTATCATGAGTCTTATATAGGGTGTGGTATACTCAAAACCAGACTGTGTCCTGTCTTAGACGGGGTACCACATGTCCTAAAACTAGACAGCATGATTGTCCTATCAGCACTTTCAACTTTTGACAATGAAGATCAAGATGTTTGTTTGATTTGTTGGAATTTGTGCATCTTATCTTTTTACTGATTTATCTTTGGCTTCGATCATGTTCCTATGTTGCTCGATGATGTCACTGAGTGATTTAGAGTGACCGGGATGGATCATGATTCTTTTCCTTTTTGTTGTGATTGTTGTTTGTCTACGATGTGTCTGTCTTTTGCAAAAAGGGTTGCATTTCAGCTCTGGCCTTCAATGCCATGATGCTACACATCCATTTTGCTACATTAAATAAAGGTTCTCACCTACAAAGTGCATTACTGAAAGCAAGTTTTTCTTCATCTCTAACTGTTTTCTATCTCATTTCTTCTTACTAACATTTCTTCCATCAGTCTTGGCAGTCCGTTTGATCCTATCATGTTCTATCATTCTTATCGATCACTTGGCCTCTTTTCTGGATTTTTCCGGCCAATTCCTCGAGGGGGCATGCATATGTCATTGTCATTGTCTAGGGCATTTTCATTACTGTTCTTTGAAACAACGCTTAAAATCTCATTGTCTCAAAGAGGCACAAAATGTAGACACCTAAAAATGGTCAACGCTTGCGGAGTCATACTTTAACATTTGCGCATTGCCTCATTTTAGGTTTTTGCGTCGCATTAACATTTCTCCTATGTCACGCAATTGGCTTTTATCATTTGCGAGCATCGAGTCCTTCTTTTGCATTCTTCAATTGTCTTGCTTTCAAATTAGGTCTTGTTGATAACCAATTTTCAGTCATGATTCGTCATCAATCCTTGT
Source organism: Cryptomeria japonica (assembly GCF_030272615.1). Lineage (NCBI taxonomy): Eukaryota > Viridiplantae > Streptophyta > Pinopsida > Cupressales > Cupressaceae > Cryptomeria > Cryptomeria japonica. The sequence goes on along the minus strand of NC_081410.1, from coordinate 35,997,041 downwards.
CCTCTTGTCAATCTCATCAATTTTGCGATTGATTCGTCATCGATCCTTGTCCTCTTCAATCATGTCAATTGGCGCATATCAATTTGGTCTCTTTATCAATATTGGTCAATTTGTCAATCAATCTCAATTGTTTATCAATCAAATCAATTCAAAATCATGGTCGAATCGACATCAAATCAATTTTATATCAAGACCTAATTGTTGTCCTTGCATTTCTAATTTAACCTTGTTTGTCACTTTCTCTCCATTTTCCCTCTAGGTTAAATAATTTATTTATTTATCCTAAGTCTTCTTGTCACAATTAAATGTTTATTTAATTGGCTAATTAATTCCTCCTATTTTTGTAAATTAATTAATGAATGAGAAATTATTAATTAATTTACCTAATTTTTCATCAATTTTCTAATTTCCAAGTCATTATTTCCAACTTAATTTCCTAAATTCCTAAATGTCTATTTCTATTTCAAAATCTTGTCATAAATCCTTGCATAGCAATTTGTCATAAATTGTCATAAATTGTCATAAAATCCTTGCATAGCAATTTGTCATACACATGTCATAATTTTGCTATTCTTGATTTGAATTTCCATTCGAATCATTATCATGCTAATTTGATCTTTTTCTCCAATTTCTCTATAAATTGGATGAATTTCTTCAATCAAAAGCCCTAATCAGATTATCGAATTTCTAGTTAATCACGCTTCGAGTATTCTTGAGCAATATCTTATTTACTTGCTTTCATATCATGATCATGCACTAGTAGGTGAGATCCACAACAAAACTATTTGGAGAAGAAAGAAGGACAATGGAGCCGCATGAAGGAGCATTCAAATCATACCTTTGGTTTGCTTAATTTCTAGTTTTGAATGTTTTTATTTCATGTCTCTATTGAGTGTTGTTTAGGATAGATCATTGCAATGTGCTTTCATGATTGAGCTAATGATTAGTAGTTTTTATATTTATTTGTGATGATTTCCTATTTCTTAAGCTACAACTATGAATAAACTGACTACACAAATCTACACAAACTTGAATACATCTACAAAAGAACTCAAATTGTTAACCCAACTACTTGAGACACTCCAAAATAGATCTGCTAACTACTTTCCAAACTACATAACATACTTCTCTATATCCTCATATTATAAACATGCTTTGAAGACAATTCCATCTTCAGATAGTGACCCTTGAAAATTCATGTGTCTAACAAATCTCCATCACTAGAAATCATACTCATCAACTTTTTGAATCCATTTGCAACTAACTCTTTTCTTGATCTAAACCTCTACAGTCTTCACAAGAGACTAAAAAATGAGCACTTATCGAATCAAGATAAGATTCTCTAACTCAATGATTCTTGTTGGTCCTCCTCCTTGAACTCTCTCACTTCCCCTGCAGTGTCCCTTGCTTCCGAAATAGGTACCATAGTTTGAATCTCCTCTGCTTCCACCATCTAATATGCATCTACCTCAGACTCCACATGAGTTCCATCTCTAGAATGATCTGGAGGATCTGAGTATCCTCAACAACATTCACAACCTTTGACCAAATTTACATCTACAAAAACAAAAGAAACATCCTCAGCAACATGAGCTACCTAGATATTGACTACCACAACTTGCTCTTTCTTCTGTCTAGCTTACTTGACATCATCTGTAGCTGGTATATTTCTTTTTCTTGCCTCCCGGACCACCTTAGCTAAAATCCAATATTCTGTGCATAGTCTCTATTTCTTTCCATACCTTTCTAGCAATTTATGGCTCCTTAAAATATCCATATAGCTAAAGATCTTACTCAGAAATATCAAATGCACAATCTTTCCAAAAAATACCTTACATTCTAGATTAGGGTTCCTCCACTGAATCACCTTCATAGTTTTTATTGCATTGGAAATCTCTCACAGGAATTGCTCATACGCTTCTCTTCAGAAAGAAAAAGTGAGAAATGAGAGGTAAGAGTACCTTTATATGTTTTGCACACTTAACTTTCTGACACATTAAATACATTTTGCCCCAAACTTTTTAGAAACCCTAAATTGCACATAAATATTTTGGGGACCCTCAAATATGCTCATATTCTTCTGGAAATCCTTCCAATAGACCATCAATAATTAAATACAACTTTTACAACTTGTTGAAATCAAGCACAGATCTTAGTTACCAAATGAGAAACCAACACCGAAATCAGGTGTGGACCCATTCCCTGCATCATTGTCACTCTTCTTCACCCAAGTCTTCTTCATATGATCTCTAATTTATTCAACTTTTTCTTTTCCCTTCTCATTTGCCTTCACATTATTTTTCTTGTCTTTTGTACCTCTCCTATTCACATCTTCTTTTCTAGTACTTAGCAATGTGATCGGATTTATTGCAAGCATAGCAAACAACATTTCCTTGTCTAGGCCTAAAGTTCATATGATTTCTTCTTGATCTGCATTGATTAGCAAGATGTCCAAACATGCCACATGCATAAAATCTGACATTTCTACTATTTGGAAAGTTATTCATCATATTTATCTTCATTTGACTTGTGACCATACTTATTGCATTTAAAAAATTGACCAGTAAAAGATGGACCATTATTGATCATCCCATTTCTACATTTACTAGCCATGTGATCAAGTTTATTGTAAACAAAATAGTTACCATTAAACTTATGAGCATTAGGTTGCCTTACTAGAGGCTTTCTTCAGTTGTTCTTTTGCTAGGCGGATTTGGAGCTTTCACCTTTCTCAAATCCAAGACCTCTTGTCTCATTGGCATTCTTCTAGCTTTAAATTATTTTATCAAGTCTGGTTGAGAAAGTCTGGTTCTTTTCCTTTTACTCATTTGCAACATCAAGATCATATTTAATAAGAATGATCTATCTTTCAAGATCTTCCTCATGTTGTCTGGAGTCTTGTAGGTCAAACTTCAGTTGTCCATTCTCATTCTCAATTCTACAAGATTCTTTAGATTCGACTTTCAAGGACTCAAAAAGATTTTCCTCATTCTTCTTCCTTTCCTCAATCTCCTTTGTCAATCTTATCACAATGGCTTCCATCTCATTCTTCTGGACTGCATTAGTTCTAGCTATCTTCTCACATTCTTCTGTCTTTTCCTTCAAGACTTCTTCTTCTTCAATGATTTGACTTTCTTTCCCCTTCAACTTATCAACAAGTTCTTTTCTCTTTTTCCTTGATTTGTTCAAATGATCTTATAATGATTCAATGAAGTTATCAACATCCCTAAGGCTTGCTTTCACTTGTCAGACCTCAACTTGTGAATGATCAAGATCTTCAACTGAAACAATAAGCGGATGTTTCAGACTACCAAAATCCATTAGCTTATCTTCCTAGACCTCCTTCTAGGGAACTAAGCTCTGATGCCAATTATTGGAATCAAGGAACACTGAGAAGGAGGATGAATTAGTGTTCTGCAATTTTTAACATTCTTAATTTGATTCTGCAACCACTTAATGCAACTGAACAAAAGAAAGATGCAAACACATAAAGAAAAGAACCACACCATCATAACATGGAGATTTTTATGTAGAAACCCAGTGAAGATAAAAAAAATGGTGGTAACCTACCCACAATCGGATAATACCCTTTCAGGAATAAGCAAAATATTACAATGGGGAATGCACATGCATTCAGGTACACTACCTAGAACTCACTGCTCAAATTACAATAAGGGCTATAACCCGAAAGGCTCACTTCCTTACAAATCCACTACAATAGATATCTAAAGTGATTTAACTATTACATAGCTTCTACAAATGCCTAGAAATAGTTTTGGTTAAGCTCAAATATCATATTGCATATTTTGCAACACACACTGCTCTGATATGTTGTTCTATTGCAATTGAGAGTACCAATCTACCATTTGCACACAAAGGGTTGTGCACACTCAATTACCAACACTCACCACATATCCACATATATAAAAAATGATAATATCAATTTCTCTTATATATCCGCAACACCAAATTAGATCTTCTACATGTCAGCCCAAAAATGCATAACACACAAATGAAATGTGTAATACCAAGTCAGCTCAATCCAAACTCTAATTCACATGTGAATCAAAATAATGTCAACTAAGACATATTCTGGACCTAAATCATGATTGCGAACATGAAACACCTCCAAGAATTATGCCTCAAACATCCGCACATGCCACAATCATCATGAATGTCACATAACACGAAGAGCACCATTGGACCAAGAAAAAATCATTAATATGCACAATGATCAATGTGGACCACCAACACAAATATAACATGATCTATAAACATCTACAATCATCATGAATTACTGCAACAACAACCACAACATCACCACTTACTAGAGTCTCCATCATCATTATATCGAGCATCAAGAACACTAACTCAACTGACTACAACACTTAAATATTCACTTGCGAACTTCCAAATCACAAATCATATGAATTGAGGACACACTTGAACATCCCAAAAACTCTTCCAAATTTGCAAACAAAGATATTTCAATTTTGAAGCATTGCGGAGAAAAATCTAGAACACTAAATGATAAAAAACCAATCGTAATACTAGACGATGTAACTCGATCAAATCATCATGCAAATGACTAAAAATTTTGCTGAATCAACTTGAGATACTTATCTCAAAGCCCTTTAATCCATAGAAACTCATCTGAAATACATTGGCCAAACCAACTTACTTAATCTGACTGCAACAATGAAACACATAGAGGAATATGTTGATATCAATGACAAAACATTGTTCCAGCAAACTTCTCAATAATATCCAACAATCTCCCCCTTTGGAATTGATGGCAACATATGATGTGAAAAAAACTCAATTCAAAGAAATAAAACAACTAACAACAACCTCCCATAACTCTCAACAATCTTCCCTTGAGATCAACACAAGATATGTCAATTTTTTATAGGACTCTCTCTCATGTTTATATCAATGCAAAAAGACACATATGAAAACCATGATTCTCTCCCCCTTAGATCATGAATATATTTGAACAATATCCAACATATCTTTCTCTCTCTTTTGACAAACTCATAAATCTGATCATCTGAACCACAACACTAACTATTCTTCCTTTGACAAAGATATACTAGAAATCACATAGAATGACTATGATTAAACTAACCCTACAAATCTACACAAACGTGAATACATCTGCAAAAGAACTCAAATTGCTAACCCAACTACTTTAGACACACAAAAATAGATTTTCTAACTGCTTTCCAAACTGCATAACCTACTTCTCTATATCCTCGGATGATAAACATTATTTAAAGACAATTCCACCTATAGATAGTGACCCTTGAAAAATCCATGTGTCTAACAAATCTCTATCACTAGAAATCATACTCATCAACTTACTAAATCCATTTGCAACTAACTCTTTTCTTGATTTCAACCTCTACAGTCTTCACAAGAGACTAAAAAATGAGCACTCATTGAACTGATAAGATTCTCCAGCTCAACTATTCCTGGTGGTCCTCCTCCTTGAACTCTCTCACTACCACTGCAATGTCTCTTGCTTCCAAAACAAGTACCATAGTTTGAATCTCCTCTGATCCACCATCTATTCTACATCTACCTCATACTTGTTAGGAGTTCCATCTCTAGACTGATCCAGAGGATCTGAGTATCCTCAACAATATTCACTACCTTTGACCAACTTTACTTCTATAGAAATAAAAGAAACATCCTCAAGAAAAAGAGCTACCTCAACTTTCTCTTTCTTTCGCCCAACTTCCTATACATCTTCTACAACTAGTATATTTCTTTTTATTGCCTCTTGGACTGCCTCAGCTAAAATCCAATATTCTAGTGCATAGAGCTCTACTTCCTTCCATACCTTTCTAGCAATTTATGGCTCCTTAAATTGTTTATGTAGCTGAAGATCTTACTCAAAAATATCAAATTCAATATCTTTGTAGACAAATACCTTATATGCCAGATTAGAGTTCCTTCACTGAATCGGTTTCAGAGTCTTGATTGATTTTGAAATTTCTCACAAGACTTTCTCATATGCTTCTCTTGAGAAAGAAAAAGTGAGAAATGAGAGGTAAGAGTACCTTTATATCTTCTACACACTTAACTTTCTGACAAATTAAATATATTTTTCCCCAAACCTTCCAGAAACCCTAAATCGCACAAAAATCTTCTGCGAACCCTCAAATCCGCTCTTACTCTTCCAGAAATCCTTCAAATAGACCATCAATCATTAAATACAACTTTTGCAACCTACCAGAATTAGGCACAAATCTCAAACAAGGGGTTTATAATATTTTCATGAAAACTTCCCCCAAACAAGGATGACTTAGCTTAGTTACCAGATGAGGTTCTAACACCAAAATCAGGTGCGGACCCATTCCCTACATCATTATTCCTCTTCTTCATTTGATCTCTTATTTCTTCAACTATCACTTTTCCCTTCTCATGTCCCTTCACATTATTGTTCTTGTCTTCCGGACCTCTCCTATTCACATTTGTGCTTTTATAGTACTTAGCAATGTGACCTGTGTAGGGGTAAAAGTTAGACTAAGTATGGAAACCCTAATCCCACTCTCATACACACTCATGGAACATGAAAGAGCCTAGGGAGGTAATGCACTTTGGCTACTTCTTATGAGAAAGAGAGTCATGGATTACCTCTTAGGTTTTCTATTCCTTTGCTATAAATGAGAGAGAGGAATGATGCAAAAATGCAATCTAACCTAGAATGCAAATAAGCAAGCAAACCCTAATCTGAGAATGCAAATCAAAGAATAATTAATATACTACTAAAAATTATAGTTTAGAAGGAAAAATCATAAGTGCACCCGTGTCTAAAATCTGAGCATAAATTTCCTAGACCAAGGTGACATGCCACTATCCCAATTCTGCAATTGTGGAGCGGCAACTAGGAAGATGGATTTTGGAGCCTGCAAGACACTATTCTACCAAATCCTACTAACAGAGGGCAAGACCATGGTATGATGCCACTATCCTTGGTAGAAGCAAGGTGCCACACCCCTTTCCTTAAGGTTTTTACTGAGATCTGCAACCAAGAACTATCCCTGTGTGCTCTTCCAGTCCTGAAACTTCCAGTGTCACTCAGATCCGAACATATACCTGAAGCTGAAAAATAGGGTTTGGGGTGGCTATATAGGGTTTTTCCTTAGTCAAACCCTTGTTTTGGTGATTTCCACCTCCATAAATAGCTGATAATATATTGAAAATGTGTGTGCAAGAACCTTGTGTGTGTGCAAGATCCTAAAATGAAAGCAAACAATCTAGAGCAACCCTAAAGAGTAAACCCTAAATTCTTATAATTGACAAAGTAAATACTCTAAATCCACAATGCAAAGTGATCTAAAGCATGAATATGAATCAAAATCAATCTTATGCAAAGACATGAAAACAACATGAAACCATACCCAACCCCAAGGGAGAGGAGTCCATCGTCATTCGATGATCTCCTATTGTTCTTCTACATCTTCAAAATCCCCCAATTGGTAGAATGATGCTTGATGAATGTTGAATGTTGAATATTGTTGAAGACTTCAAATTTCTACTCTTTCATTGCAAAGAAGGATTTAATGCTCCAAAAACCTGCTCTTAGATTCTTAGAAGCCAACCCCTTCAAATGAAGAAAGAGATCTCTTAAGTATGAAACCCTAGATCTTAATTTCATGTTTAGGCTGACCTAGGATTTGAATTTCCTGTTGATCTTTTGGTGTTAAGCATTATTATATCATAGGATTGTGCTCCCAAAATTTTGGGGAAAAAGTTGAGGACCATGTGCATTCCCGCCATAGTCCGACCAACTTTTCACCAAATTTCTAGGGCCGTTATATATGATGATATTAGAGTGCATCCCAAAGTTACAGCTGATTCTGAGATGTTTTGATATGCGAAATCGGGTCTAAATGGTCAAAATAAGACATAATTAGGGTTTATGATTAAATGATTCATTGGAGGAATAAAATGAAAAGGGGCACGCTTAAGGTAAAGGGCCCAACTTTATAAAATGTAAAGTAATGAAACATGACTTTAGATTTAATTAAATTAATTAAGTAAATGCTTAAAGGGGAATTAGAAATGGAAGATGCAAGACACACTAAGGTGGGTGCTAACCTAAATGTGAAATTATACCACCCTAGCAAGGGTGTACAATTTATAACACAATATTTAGCCCCCACTTTAGTGGTCATATGACACTATGTGCATATGCAAGCTAAATTGCAAAAAAGTAAACATTAAAAAAAAAATGATATAGCCATAAGTTGTCGAATGAAGCCGCAAGCGGTATCTGCAGTACACAACTAGGAACCATACCCTACTAAACCACATGTTAGATCATTAAATCATCAAATGCTTACTAAGGAAGGTTATGAAATTTGTGGGTAGCTATATATCGCCCCTATTTCGGCTTGCTTATTAGTGAGGCGAAACAGGGTATCATGTTTACCACAACGAATTGTGATTAAGATTTTGATGAAAAAAGTTCGCAACAAGGCTTGATTACTCATCCAAGCATGTTATAGAACTTATGAAAAGTGAGAGGGTGAACTCATGATTCCAACACCATCGATGGTGCAATAATTGGAGCTTCCTAGCTCAAGATATGATAGATTGAAGAAAAAGTGTAGAAATTAGGGTTTTAACTAAAAAACATAAAGTGAAAAAGTTCATAACGCATAAATATGAAACTGACACCTTCATTTGTCACTTTTTAACTTTTTGGCATTATTTACTGCAGAGGAGCTCACATATTAGCCATCATGCCTGGACGTCGACTTGAGTAACCTAGGCGGATGGAGATCCCATGCTAGTTCGTACTCATCGGTCGACCATTCAACGAGGTGAGTTGACCTTCTATTGACTCCATTTGAATTTTTCATGCATTCACAGTATTAGGAATGGTGATGTAATTGCCAAGATCGGGTCTGGGCCCCCTCTTTGGGCACCTAGGGGTCCTAGGGCACCCTGGTCCCAAGGGGATGCCCTGGTCCTCCTAGGGTGCCTTGGTCCACTCAGGGCACCTTGGTCCCTATTCGGGTTGACTAGTGGCGACACGGGATCAAGCAATTGAATGTTAGAATAGGTAGAATGATTGCATTGACTAGATGATAATGATGATGATTGATTAGTGATGATAGGATGTTTTCCTTTTGTAGACACTACCATACATCCATGATCATACTATCGAGCTCACCTTCTAGAGCCTTCAGGAGTAGATCCCAAGGATCATAGTGGGGGAGAGGGAGTTGTTGTATGCAATGGGATTGTGGGATGCGATGACTATGCCAACCATCAGATTCCATTTTGCGATGTTGATGGCGTTGATGGAGAGGTAGGATACAAACACCTCGATGTTCTCATTACCTATGGGGGAGATGACAATTACCCTTGAGGATGTATACCATATTCTATGCCTTCCCATCAAGGGGAAGACCATGAGATATCAATCCAACCGTACAGAGGAGGATTGTAGGAGAGAGCAGGTTTATTTTGTGGGGAGAGTGTTACTCAGTGAGATGAGGGGCCATATCATGGTTAGCTGGCTCCTACATCCTATCGACAAGGTTCCATTAGTGAGGCGACTCATGATCATGACCCTTGCATTAGCCATGTGCCCTAATGGGTGTGACACACATATGCATGGAGGACTCATCTATAGTATCTGAGTGATGGAGAGACATAGGAGGGTATACTCTTGGGGTCGGAGCATGCTTGCACATCTCTATCATGACCCTAGGGAGTATGTGTTTGGATAGGGATGCAACCTAATGACATGCATGCTACTATAGGTGTGGATGTTCGAGCATATTACCTACACAAGGCCTACTAGAGCCCCTATAGACTTAGTCTGAGAGCAGCCTAGGGTATTTGCTTATCCACTTACCCGTGAGTGGTGATTTAGAGATCTCTTGCATTGGAGGTTGATCTTAGACAAATTGACAGTGAGCGAAGTCATATAGAGACCTAACCTCAGGATGTACATGTTATCAAGGATGCATAGGCAGACATTCAACATGCAGAGGAACCGTCTACTAGAGGGGCAATATAGTCACATAGTCATTCCCTTCTACTTTGACAGAGTCTGGCAACAATTTGGGTTCAAGCAGTGTGTTCCTAGTGATGTACATGTGTATGTCTGACACTCATGAGTGATTCCAAGACTAGGAGCCATTTCTAGGCCTACTAATGTTGAGATCGACATCACGAATTCAGACAGGTCAAATCAGGACATTGCAATAGACTATAGAGATAATTTAGGTGCACATAAGAAGTACATCACATGGTGGGGGAGGAGATACCCTGGAGCCATCTTCCCAGCATACTTCCCTAGTGGGAAACCAGACCATGGACATAGATACGAGATAGAGAGGGATCTGATACATCTGAGGAGGGCTAAGATGATCAAGTTGATGACACTAGAGAGTAGGAGGCAGGCAAAGATGGAGACGATCTTGAGACCAGAGAGGGAGATCAGGATGGAGATGATGAGGAGGACAGAGAGGAGGAGGATGAGGAGGAGGATGAAAAGGAGGAGGAGGAGGATGAGGACGAGGACGAGGATGAGGATGAGGAGGCAGAGATTGAGGAAGAGGATGAGTCAGATGTAGTTCCTCATCACTCTGGGGAGGATACCATAGCCATAGATCCACTAAGCCTCCCATTACAGGTGGAGAAGGACCCTATCAAGGGTCCTGATCCTAGTCCCCATGGGCCCATACCCAGTCTACAAAGACAGTACAGGTGCAGAGATCCTAGCGGGTCCTAGTCTCAGGCGGTCTCTTTCCATGATCCCTACTAGCGAGAGGGAGATCTAAGTAAGGTGTCCTGTTATTGATTAACTTATGTATCTTACTTATTTATATTTGATGATATAAAATTTTACTGATAAATTTTTTCTCTCTTTCTTGCAGCCACCGTCTAGGAGTGGCGTTCTCTTATTCAAAATGCAGTGACGGACCTCATCGTGACTATGCAAATTCCTAGTTCCTCATAGATATTGCACAAATCCAAGAGGAGTACAGGATGAAATGAGGACCTTTTCTCCCATATTTAGATGGAGATGGAGGTCCTACAAGATAGATTATGATAGACAGAGCATGACCTAGCAGCGTCACAGATAGAGGTAGCCACATACCATGAGATTATGATGGAGAGGGATTGCAGGAGCTCCTCGCGGAGTCACTCATGGTCCATATCACAATACACCCCCATGGGGCCACCTCCACAACCACATCAAGAGGGGGCATCTAGCCACCATTCTCCAGCTACTAGTCCTAGGGATAGGAGATGATCTTGATGTATTGATGTATATATTATGACTCATGGATATATTATTTTAATGCTTAAACAATATATGCATTTCTTATATTACAAGTAACATATTGAGTGATGAACATGTATGTCTAATTAAATTTCCATGTGATTGATTTCTCAATGCTTTATGATTAAATTGATACATGTGTGATTTAATTAAATAACTAAGTGTTAATTAAATGCTACTTTGACGATGTAAAAGAAGAATGTATTAAGCCTAAGAACCATATGACTAATGTGATTTAATTAACTCTAATTAAATGCAACATGATATAATTATACTTAACACATAAGAAGTTGTATAACATGCTAGCACATATGAAATGTAAATCTATTACAGTTTACATAAAAGAATCCAAGACAAACAATAAAGTAAATAAACTATAATGTGGGAAAATGGTGAATGATGGATCAAGAGGAAAACTACCCTTTCCCTCAAAGAGAGATAAGAGTTTCACTATTGATTACCCTTCAAATAGTTTTCACCAAATCACATTTGGAAGAGGAGAGAAGAATTCACTAGATTCAACCTTCAAAGATGAAGATTGAATTCTAAATGAAATGGGAATGATAAGTTTATTCCCTCTTCCTTATTTGAAATGGAAACAAATTGATTGAATTGTGTAGTGCAAAAGTGACAAAGAACTGATTATAACTTGAGATCAAAATATGGGATGAAGTTGTGCACTTGGATTTGGCAGTAATATGTCGAGACGAAGTCACCTTGCGAATTTGAAGAAAAGTTGTCTCGACCGTGGCAGGAACATACACGGTCCTCTGAAAAATCAGCGAAACGAAAAGGGTTTTTCTGCCTCTATAAATGGAGCCCAAATCCAAAAGTATAGCTACACACCTGTAACCTGCACATAGGAAAGAGAGGAAAATGGGTTGGGATTGGGGGTTTTCTTTTAGGTCAAACCCTAGTTTTGGAATTAACCAAGTAATGAATGAAAGTACTTGCAAGTAACTATAAATGAAAGACTGAATTGTAAATCACCTCAAGGGAGGTTGTGGTAGCAATGTTGATAGAAATGTTCGTGTGGAATTGAGTGTTGGTATAAATCTCCTCTTCAATAGTTGAATCCTTGACTTGAATGGAATACCCAGCCTTGAAGGAAGACTTGAGAATACTCAATGGTGGAAAATAATGCTTGAATGACCTATCCAATTTCAACTTATCCAGCTTATGCAAATGAGAGGACGAATGCCCCTTAAATACATGTTAGTGGATTTGATTTTCATCATAGGCCGACATTGGGGGAGTTTCTCACCCAATGCACAACCAAAAATTCAACCCTAGGAAGGGTCCTACCCCTTTGTCCATGGCAGAGTGTGGATGGGGTGATGCAGAGGCCAAGAAAGAAGTTGTTCTGAGGGTTGAGCAATCTTCAGTCTTTGATCAGGCTAGAGGATTTGATCTCATGTGCGTGAGGACCCTAATGTAGTTTAAAATTGCTAGGGTCACAATTTTATGACACTACATTTAGCCCCCACTTTAGCGTGAGTATAAGCGTATGCCAGTACTATCGGTAAAGTACAAGGAAACAAGATTGAAAGACTTTTGCCATGTCAATGAGGCAAGATGCGCCAATCCCCCAGTTGACTTAGGATCTTATGACTTCAATTGAAAAAGTAAAAGGGAGGATCAAGAAGGATAGAACCATGACTGCAAGTAGCAAAGTTACCTCCGCTATGAGTCATGAAAGCAAGGATACCAAAGATTACAAACAAAAACAAAGTTCACTAAGTAATTCTAAGTATCAAAGAAGGAAAATATGAGTGGAGTGTATGCCCCCATGTTAAAGAGATCTCATGTACCTTATCGGGAGGGATTGCTTTAAGGTAGGATACACCCAAGAGAGACAGAAGAGAGGGAGCATGTTATCGCAAGGATTTAGCCCCTACTCAAGGAATAAACCCAAGGATAATGAACACAAAACAAGAGGTAGTGTCGCTTTCCTTGGGATCAGTATGCTGTATGATAACTTATTTATATCATGTATGTATATGCATATAATAACTATCATTCCCCAAAGAAGGACACTACCTTAGAAGAAAGGGAAGAGATGATGTCTTTTGAGTCAACATGAAAGAGACCAAATAAGATCTCAATGCTTTGCATTGTCCCCAAGTAGACATTAAGGGAACAATAGAAGAACAAGGAAATATATAGAAGATGTTAGCAATTTAGCATTAAGTTGTCATTGATGTCAGCCAGTTTGGCAAGGTCACCCGTAAGTATGAAGGGGTCACCGATATGATGGCAATACACATGAGAGTGAGAAGACAAAAGGAAGGCTACCAATACACATGACTTGGGTCATCTACCAATAAAGAAGGCTTACTGGTAAGGCATCAACCAGGATGAAGGTTGTTTGTATGTTATGAAGGCACAAACACAGATGAACATAACAGAAAGGATGGTTGATGGTCATACCAGTAAGATAAGTTAAACTGGTAGTCAACCTTGGTCGACAAAGTATGTCAAACTAACATAGGAATCCAAGCAAAGGTGGATGTCGATAAGCATGATAGATGGATGTCAGGTGGAAGTATTGCATAGGTCGGTGGAGTGTGCATCGAGGTAACAAATCTGCAGGCAGGTCGGCTTTTATGAGGAACCCACAAGTCACAGAGGATTCTAGAAGATTGCAGCTCAAGGAAGGCAAGCTAGAAAGGAATTCACACTAATATTGCAAGAAGATTTGATCTTTGTACCTTTTTGGTGAAGGAAACATCAAAGCCATTAATGTCGAGTGATAGAGAAAAGCAGAAAAGCATGGTGTAGATCTCCAGATTTAGAAAATGCACATTGGAATGCGAAGTTCTGCTGGTGATTGAACGTTATCATAAAGATCATATCCTTGAAAAGTAGATTGAATGAAAGGGGATTTGGATTGAGTTGGAAAGGAAAACTAACAGGACAGTGTTTGAATGCATTCTTGGTGGGAATCCATGATTATAAATATACAAGCTTGAAAGAGAAAATTTTCATGCTTGTGAAGAAGAAGAAGAGTGAAGAGAGCTTGAGTGTAGAGAAGAATCATCTCCCTTTGAGTTTATTCTAAGTAAGTTATAGTTTGATTCATCAAGCAAACTGGTGAGAGGGTTTAAACGATAGTGATAGAGTACCAGTATAACTGCAGTCGGTTCAATAGTTGAGAAAAATAGTGAGGTGTGGTTGAGCAAGGTGGCATCCAAGTGTGACATAGTGAGTTGTGAGACTATAAGAGAGAGAGAGAAGAGAGAACAAGAATCAAAGAGAGTGATCTCACAACTGGTAGTAATTGTAGCATCCTAAAATTATGACACTTGCAATTTCGACTGCATTTGGGTCTTCACGATGGCGACGCAACATGGAACCTAAATGGAGACCCCGAAACTTGTTCATGACATCAAAAACTGCATTTCTTAGCACCCTGGCCTGATCCTCCTTGCACCCTGTTGTCCCTAGAGGTGGAACCATGGCGCCCAGCGCCCTGGTCCTTCAGGACTAGGGCGCCCAGCGCCTTGGTCCCCTAGGACCATGGCGCCCAGCACCCTGGTCCTTGGCCCTATTTTGGGCCCGGTCTCCTATGGGACTTCGGGTCTTTTTGTTTGCAAATTGGAAAATAACATTTCTTGGTCGGCCTAAGGTCGGGAAAATCAGTCTTTTAACCCTAATTGGCAAGTATATAAACTACATTTCCTCTCTCAAAAAGGGAGGAGAACATATGTGAGCAAGGCGCAAAAGCGATATTCAAACATTCAAGCATTCAAGCATTCCTTCAAGCAATTGATCATTCTAAGTCTCCATTCAAGGCTAAGTGTTGCATTCAAGACAAGGATTCAACCATTGAAGAGGAGATCACAACATACAACATACAACATACAACATACAACATACAACAGCATCTATACCTTCGCATATAAGGATACAAACATCCTTACAACAAGGTATTAGTACTTGTTTTACATTACATTTACAACATTTCTCATTTCTTGGTTAATTCCAAAACTGGGGTTTGACCTAAAGGCAAACCCCTCATCCATAACCCCCCAATCGTCCTCTCTTTTCTATGTGTAGGTTGCAGGTACACGGCTATAATTGAAGATCTGGAATCCTTGTGCAGAGACGAATAGATCCCCCTTTGTTTCGCGGATTTTTCGGAGGACCATGTACACGACGGGCGCCATCGTCCCATCAACTTTTGCTCAAATTTTCAGAACAACACCGTCTCGACATTTTACTACTAATTCCAGGTCCGAAACTTCATATCATATCCCTATCTCTGTTTATAAGCGAATATTTCCCACTTTACATGCATTCCTAGCTTAATCATTCTATCCACATTCTTTACAAAAGAGGGTAGCCTTGCTGTCTTAACCCTTGAAACTCATTTAGAATCCAATCTTGCATTGCGTGGGATTGGATCTTGTGGGTTTCAACCCCTCTTTTGAATGTAAAGTCTCCCCTAAGTGAAAACCATCAACCCTAGTGACTCTCCCTTCTCTCTCCTTGGAGTTGGGGAGGGGAGAACAACTAGGGTTCGATTTTTCTACTTTACATTTTGGTGAACCTAACATGAACATCCTCATTCTGATTATTCATGGTTAGATCTGAAAATTTTGTTTCCTTAATTACATTTCCATGTTTGATCTTTTGCAAATTTTAGAGGTTGATTGCATAAAAAAACCCTAAAATTTTCTTTTTAGTAATTAAACTTGTGAAATGTTTAATTGTTAATGCTTGTTTCAGATCTACCCTTCTATTGCAAATTATCAATTCATATTTGTGCTTTAATTCTGAAAATTAAGTGGTTAAATGTCAAAACCCTAATTTTTAAAACCCTCTTGATTCAACCTTTGACTAATAATTTGACTGATCAAAACACCTCCAAATCGGCTATAATTTTGGATTCCGCAATAAAATCACAATATCTTTCATCCCTGAAAATTTGGAAAAAAGTTGCGAGGACCGTGTGCACCCCGAGCGCCATCGTCCCTGACATTTTTTCTGAAATTTCGGGAGCTAGATCTTACTGTATTTTCCTGCTAAAATCCAGAAATTTGGGTGATTTTATCAATTTTAACACCTTCAAAATTAAAGTCAAAGTTGGTCTAGCGATTGCTTGGATTGAGGCTTCTAATCATTCAAAAATTGTTGAAATTGAAATCTGTATCAAAATTGTGTTTCTTACAGTCCTAAATCTGAAAAGTGTGTTAGCATTCATTCAAAATTTCAGTGCTTTATTCAAATTTTTGCAGTTTGTGACTTTTGAAATTAGGTGTTTAATTACAACAACTTTGATTTCTACTTTCAAATTCGAATTTTGCATGAAATCAAGTCAACTTTTAAATTTCAAAACTTGCATTTCTTTTAGTGTTCCCTCTAAAATCATAAAATTCAAAATTTCAGTTTCCCTTTCTTTTTCAAAATTCAAATTTTACAATTTTCAACAATCTTGGTAGGGTTCAATTTTGAGATTGCAACTTTAATTTGGCCTATCTACAGATCGTAAAATCACTCAATTTTTTCAGATTAGCTTTAAAATCATCATAACTTTCATCCTTGAAAATTTCGAAAAAAGTTGCGAGGACCGTGTGCACTCTGAGCGCCACGGTCCCGGACATTTTTTTCGAAATTTCGGGAGATTGTCCTGATTGCATTTTACAGCTTAAATCTAGGAGATTGGCTGATTGTATTGAAATTTGCTACCTCTAAAATTCAAAATCTTCTCTCTTTCTTTAGTGCATGAGTTTTACAACAATAAGCCCTACTTACACTATTCCCGTTAGACGAAGCCTTAGAATTAAGTCTTTCCAAGGTTTAATTACTGAGGAGATGGAACCTAATTTGAATGGCCTTTTTAACGAGGACATGGGTAATTCCTCCAATCCTCTTAATGATGAAGAAGCTCTCCATGAGGTTTCTGTAGAACAACTTTCAAAATTGGATAACCAATTTGATGGTTTTCGACAATGGATGTCTCAAGAATACCCTGATAGCGAAGCTCTTTCATTAATTGAGGGTCTAAAACGTATGGTTCAAAGTGATAAGAATGGAATTGATATTTTGTGTGGTATTGCACACATTGTGGATTCGAATGTGATGCCTATGAAAAGTTGTGCCGAAACCTTAGGTTATACACAACCTCCTACTCAAGTCAATCATTCTATTCCTTTGACGACTCCTATTGCTAGTATACCTACTTTTACATCAAACATAATGACTACTTCAACACAAGACATCCCTCCTGTGATCACCAGTCATGGGGGCAATCCCTCTTCTTCAATCAACCCTCTTCCTTCATTCAATCCGACTTCTTCATTCATTCCTTCAGTGAGTGTTCCTATTATATCTCCACAAATGAACATGACGCAAGGGGGCAATTCATTTAACCATTCCATTCCGCCTTGTAGTGTTCCTCCTGTCCAATCATCTCCTATGACTAACTATCATAGTGTCCCACCACCTTACTCTCTACCTTCTTTCAATAACATAACACCTCCATCACAATCTAACACATCTAATATGAACTCTTCGATTGAAGCGATCATTAACAATCTTGCACAAACTGTCTCTTCCTTACAGCAACAAATTGCCTCTATGAATCAATCTAAGTTTAGTGTGCCCACATTTGATGTTGCGAGCCCACTTTCTCTTGACATTGTTCGAGCTATTCCCCCTATACATGTTGAAATTCCGCATTTGGAACTTTATAATGGTAAGGGTGATCCTCTAACACATGTTAAGACATTTCAAACAATATGTACCGATTTTGCTTATGACCAAAGGTTGCTTGCAAAACTGTTTACTAGAACATTAAGAGATAAAGCCCTACAATGGTATTGCTCGTTGCCTTCCTATTCTATTACTTCTTTTGAACAACTTGCAAATGCTTTCATTCAACAATTTCAAAACAATATAAGTCCTAAAGTTACTTTGATTGATTTAATGCATTGTAAGCAAGGTGTTAAAGAAAAAGTGACTGATTTCATTGGTAGATATAAGCATTTGTATGCTCAAATTTCCTTTCCAGTGCCTGACAATGATATTCAAAGAATCTTTATTTCTAATTTACAAAAAGATATTAGAGAAAAACTCCTATTTTCTGAGTTTACTTCTTTCCAACAGTTGTGCGCAACTCTTCACAATTATCAACTGACTGTGAGTCAAATGGAACAAGCAAGTCCTATGGCTCCGAGTGATAAGGGTGATAGTAGTCAACAACCATTTGGGAAGTTTAAACCGAACAGAGAGTCCATTAAATTCAATGAACACATCATCAACAACAATGTGAATGCAGCATCAGGTGTGCCTCCTATTTCTAAGTTTTTCAGGAAAGAAAGAAAGTTTACTCCTTTGAATGAATCATTGCATAGTATTATGAATAAGTTATTGGAACAAAATGTGCTTACTCTCCCTCCTATAAGGCAAATAGATCTTGCAAAGATTAATTCACCCTATTTTGATAACAAATCTTTTTGTCAATTTCATCGTCATCCTGGGCATGATACTGAAAAATGTTTTGCTTTAAAGGGTAAAATTCAAGATTTGATTGATAATAATACTATCTCTATTTCTGGTGTGAATGATAAAGGCAACAAATCTGTAGCTTCCCCAAACCAAAATCTTCAGATTTTTACTTATCCATTGCCTTCTCATACCTCTAATGCGATTGATACTAATGATTCCTCTGTCTCACCTGATGATCTCGTGTCTATGACTCTGAATGTGATTAACTTTGTAGAGCAGCAGAAAATCCCTAAGGAACCTTCCATCACATTTGATTCCAGTGAAACTATCAGGGCACCTGATGGTCCTTTATATATAGTTGCAAAAGTCAAAAATACACCTTGCCGTGGAGTGCTTATTGATTCTTCTTGTATGGTTAATGTCATTACTGAAGAATTCCTTTTTACTTTGCAATTGAGTCAAGTAATCTATGACGAAACAAATGTGGTTGTGAAATTATTTGATGCATTTTCTTCTCCTGCAATTAGTTCTATTACATTACCTATTGAGGTCCATAACAAATCCCCTTGATGTGGACTTTGCTATTATTCCATCATCCGAACAATTTCGTGTGAAGCTAGGCTATCCTTGGCTGTCTTCCATGAAAGCTATTGCTTCTCCTATTCACAAGTGTTTGAAATTTCCCCATAATGGTGAAGTTGTTACTGTCAATCATAGTCTCTTTAAACCAGCTGAAAGAACTTCTAGCATTCCTATTGATTAGTTTTGGCTTAAACAGTTTCAATCTCTTCCACTGCGGAGTGATCATCTTTTCAAATCCTATCAAAAGTGGAAAAAAGATATGATCCTTTCTCTAAGTGAACCTAGAACACCCAAACTTGACATTCCTATCATTCTTGAGAAGGAAGTTCTTCCTTTGAAATATAAAACTAATGTCTTTCCTCAAGAAGATTCCCAACCCATCCCTATGGATGTAACTATGCCTATGATTAATAAACTTCCTAAAAGTAGACCTATCCCTCCTCGTCATGATGGACTTGGTCTCCTTCCTAAACCAAATATTCCTCCCTTATATGGAGTAGTTCCTCCTCCTTCCTCTTATGGAGAGAAGAGACCTTCCTCTTCTCCTATTATTCAACCTAAGAGACCACAACCTAAACACCCAAGTGCTAAGGATGAGAACATTCCTCCTCCTCAATCTTCTCAACTTCTTACTAAGACTAGACGAAATCGTTCTGCACGTGAACGCCGACGAAAGCGTCGTCTTAGAGCTCAGGCAGCTGCTTCTCAAACTTTGCAATCCCCAAAAACACCTTCAGCCAGTATTATTCCATTTTCTCCTCAACCAGAAATTGAGCCAAAATCTCCTAAACATAAGATGCATGATGGTCTTGATCCTGTGCGAGTTAAAGATCCTATTTTTATAAATCTTGATGATGATATAGATGAAAATGTTATTCATGATGAAAATGTTACTCCTGTTCATTCTGATAGTGAATATGAATATGTTGATGTTGATAACCATTTATCTAATGCATTTTCTAAAGCACTTATCCTAGCTCCTAGACAAGAACACCGTGGCTTGGGATATGAACATAGCCCTTGTTTGGATCTTGTGATAGCTCCATCTACTATGTTGGATGTTCCTCCTCTAGCGTGTTTCCTACCTTCCTGAAATATTGATTAGCAAGATCGGGGGGTAGATGACGTGCTAGACTAGTTTCATTAGCATAGCAGATTCTATCCTCCTCTCTTTTGTCACTTCTTCTATGTGTTATTCTCATTCTTCTATTTGTTGTCCTTAGTGTTGTCTACTTGAGGACGATGCAAAGCATTGAGATCTCTCGATCTCTCTCATGTTGACTCAAAAGACACATGTGTTCCCTTCTTCTAGGTGACCTTCCTTGATTGGGGAATGAAGAACAATTATGCATACATATATATGATATACATGAATTATCATACAACATACTGACCCTGAGGAAAGCGAAGTCACCTTGTGCTTTGTTTTTTTTATCCTTGGGCTTATCTCACACTTGGGGGCTAAATCCTTGCGATAACGTGCTCCTTTCCCTTCTCATTCTTATATGTATCACTACCTTAAAGCAATCACCCCCGGTGAGGCATGTGTGATCGCTTTAACGTAGGGGGGCATACATCCCATTCATATCTTTTCAAGATACTTGAAAATTTCTTGACAAATTTAGCTTTGCCTTGAAATTTTTTGATATCTTTCTTGCATGACTCATAGTGAGGGAACCTTACTACTGATAGTCATGGTTCTCCCTCATGATCTTCCCTTTTACTTTGTCAATCGAAGTCATAAGATCCTTAGTCCACTGGGGGCTTGGTGTATCTTGCCTCCTTGACGTGGTGAAAGTTTTTTCAATGTTGTTTCCTTGTACTTTACTGAAAGTATTGGCGTACGCTTATACTCCTGCTAAAGTGGGGGCTAAATGTAGCATCCTAAAATTGTGACACTTGCAATTTCGACTGCATTTGGGTCTTCACAATGGCGACGCAACACCGAACCTGAATGGAGACCCCGAAACTTGTTCATGACATCAAAAAATGCATTTCTCAGCACCCTGGCTTGATCCTCCTTGCACCCTGTTGTCCCTGGAGGTGGGACCATGGCGCCAAGCACCCTGGTCCTTTAGGACTAGGGTGCCCAGCGCCCTGGTCCCCCAGGACCATGGCGCCCAGCGCCCTGGTCCTTGGCCCTATTTTGGGCCCAGTCTCCTATGGGACTTCGGGTCTTTTTGTTTGCAAATTGGAAAATAACATTTCCTGGTCGGCCTAAGGTCGGGAAAATCAGTCTTTTAACCCTAATTGGCAAGTATATAAACTACATTTCCTCTCTCAAAAAGGGAGGAGGACATATGTGAGCAAGGCGCAAAAGCGATATTCAAACATTCAAGCATTCAAGCATTCCTTCAAGCAATTGATCATTCTAAGTCTCCATTCAAGGCTAAGTGTTGCATTCAAGACAAGGATTCAACCATTGAAGAGGAGATCACATACTACAACATACAACATACAACATACAATATACAACATACAACAACATCTATACCTTCGCATATAAGGATACAAACATCCTTACAACAAGGTATTAGTACTTGTTTTACATTACATTTACAGCATTTCTCATTTCTTGGTTAATTCCAAAACTGGGGTTTGACCTAAAGGCAAACCCCTCATCCCTAACCCCCCAATCATCCTCTCTTTTCTGTGTGTAGGTTGTAGGTATGCAGCTGTAATTCAAGATCTGGAATCCTTGTGCAGAGACGAATAGATCCCCCTTCGTTTCGCGGATTTTTCGGAGGACCGTGTGCACACCGGGCGCCATCGTCCTATCAACTTTCGCTCAAATTTGTAGAACAGCACCGTCTCGACATTTTACTGCTAATTCCAGGTCTGCAGCTTCATATCATATCCCTATCTCTGTTTATAAGCGAATATTTCCCACTTTACATGCATTCCTAGCTTAATCATTCTATCCACATTCTTTACAAAGAGGGTAGCCTTGTTGTCTTAACCCTTGAAACTCATTTAGAATCCAATCTTGCATTGCATGGGATTGGATCTTGTGGGTTTCAACCCCTCTTTTGAATGTAAAGTCTCCCCTAAGTGAAAACCATCAACCCTAGTGACTCTCCCTTCTCTCTCCTTGGAGTTGGGGAGGGGAGAACAACTAGGGTTCGATTTTTCCACTTTACAGTAATATATTTGATCAAGAGTTGGAAAACGCATATGCAACAAGAAGCCATAACTGTATCAAAATTGTATTTCAGTATACATCATCAAGTTGGAGCTTGGTGTAGGGGTTGGTGCCCTAAATCAGTAGGGGTTGGTTCTCCTTGGGTTAGTGCCCTAAATCTTTGTAAGTTAGTGTTTCACTTGTGAGGCTAGATTGGAGCAGTAGTCTCCAGCAACATTTCTAACTGAGGTTTTTCCCATGTTGGGTTTTCCTCATACATTGGGTGTTGTGGGTTACATTTGTGTGATTGTCTTCTTTGGTCTCCTCATTTGCTTTAGTGTTTTGATTGTTTATCACTTAAGATAACAATCGATATTTTGAAGTTTCCCTAACAGAGAAAAGAGTTTAGGAATGATTGAATCACCCCACTCTTAGTGGTACCTTGTGTTCAACAATTGGTATCAGAGCCAAGTTCCTAGCTATTTATAAACCTTGGGTAGATTTTGGACTTAGAACATAATGGCAAGAAATGAGTCTACTTCCTCATAAGTCTCCATGTTTGATGGATCCAACTATGCCTTTTGGAGTACAAGAATGGAGACCTATATTTCCTCCCTTGGTTCTGATGTGTGGATGTCTGTCAAGAGTGGGTATGTTGTCCCTAGTGTTCCTCCCACTGATCCGGATGCCAAGGAGTATGAGAACAATGCAGAGGCCAAACATGTTATTTTGAGCAGGCTGTCTGAGAATGAGTTTGTCAAGGTCATGCACTATGAATCTGCCAAGGAAACCTGGGATAAAATGCAAAGGTTATTTGAAGGAGATGAAAAAGTAAAAGAGGCCAAGCTGCAAGCACTAAGGGGCCAACTTGAGGGCATCAAGATGAAGGATGATGAAAATATTGAAGACTACCTTCACAGATTTGATGAAACTATGAATACCATCAAAGGATTCGGAGAAGATATTGTAAATGAGATCCTTGTCAAGAAGGTACTTAGGTCTCTTACACCTAAGTATAATACAAAGGTGTCTACCATAGAAGAAGCCAAGGATCTGAAGATCTTTTCAATGGATGAACTATTTGGCTCACTAACAGCCTATGAGATGAGAATCGCTGGTGATGCTTCCTTAAGGAAAGAAGCAATGTTCAACACCACCCAAAAGGGAAAAGAAGTAGCTTCTCATAAAGGATCTAGTGAAGACTCTGATGCAGAAGTAGAAAACTTTCTAAGAAATATCAAAAGAGGATCCACCAAGTATAAAGGAAAGCTACCACTCAAATGTTTCAACTATGGTAAGGTTGGACACTTTGCTGCAAAATGTCCTTACAATGAAACCAGTGGAGACGAGTCAAGAAAATTTAGCAAATTTGCTAGCAAAGATAGAGAAATAAATGTCTACCAGCAAGGAAGAAGAGGCTACCGGAAGCAAAACAACCTCTATACTATTGAGGATGATGACACAGATGAAGGAAGTGCATCAAAAGATGACTACCATGAGAATGATAGAAAATTTAATCTCTTTATGGCACTTGATGAGCCAGTTGGTGAAGATGAGGAAGAAGAGGATATTGAGGCTGAATTGGATTTAAAAGGAGAGCTCATAAGTGCTCTTGAGGAACTGAATAAAACAAGAAGAGAACTCAAGAAGTTCAAGCATGCTGTAGTAGATGAACAAGGTCTCTTGAAGAAATCCCTGGATGAGTCTAGTCAAGTCATATCTGACTTGAAACTATACTTGGAAGAAACCAAGAGAATATGTGAAGTTACATCCTTTGATCTAATGAAGATGGAAAAGGAGCATCAAGATCTGGAAGCAGAAATAGTGAAGCTTAGAAAGGAGCTTGAAGAAAGTAAGGAAGAAATAAAAGTAGGAGCAAATATGAAGGCAACACCAAAGTCTTAGATAAGATGTGGAGCAAACAGAAGCAATCCAAAGATATCAGAGGCTTAGGCTTTGAAGAAGGTCAAAGTTCAAACAACAAAGACACATCCGATAAAGAAATAAAGTTCACCTCTTTAAATGGTGAAGAAAAGAAAACATTCACTATAGGCAAGGATATCGGTAAAAAGACATATGTAGATGCTGCTGGAAATCACCACACAAACTAGTATACATAAGCAATGAATCGGAGGCCACACTCATCATATCGACATGCAGATTCAAGGAGAGATGCAAGAGTTGACCATGAAGGATTCACCAGAGTCAACAACATGAAGAGAAGACCCCCAGTGAGGAAATCCTTTGTAGGATCCAGGCAACCTAACCGGTATGTTTCAAACTTTCATGGTTATTGTTACCGGTGTAACAAATTTGGCCATAGAATACCCGACTGTATATTAACCAATAAGCCCTCTATGAGTTATGAAAGTAGAAATCCTTTTAATGCACTCTGGGATATTGTTGGTGTAAATAATTATTCATCATGGCCATTATTACACCTTACTTAAGTTTACTTAGGTACATGCATTTAATAGTAGTTTGGGTATGAGACACTTGGGTGTTTGTGCCACATTGGGATAGTGTGTAGGAGAATTTCCACCTTTTATGGTGTTGATCTTATCTTGTTGTTACATTCCACCTCATGTGGAATATTATATTATTTCTCCTACCTACCCACACCTATTTCCTACCTACCCTTGTTTCTTATTGAGCCACATGTCATGTTTGTATGCTCACATATCCCTAGCCTTGCCTATATAAGTAGGCTCATCTATATTGTTTGCACGGGGAATCAATCTATATCTTGTAATGATCTAGTTGATCATATTTTGTATCTTGATAGAATACAGTTTATTCCTATCATCTATTTAGTTCTCTCTTATTTGTGCTTTCCATTGCCTCTAGATCTTTGCAAAATCTCACATGGTATCAGAGCCATTAGAGTGCCATTGGTTTGCCAATTGAGAGAAATTTAGGGTTTGCATTTTAGAGCTTTCTATTGCAAGTTATTATTGGAGCTTGTTGGGTCAGATCTAAGGTCACAATTGGATTGAGGATGTTTGTGCAATTAAGAATCGCCTTTTATTTCATCCAAATCTGACATCTGAGGCCAAATCTAGAGCCATTTGAAGGTGGAGGGTGGTGACTTGTCCCGACACCGATCTGTAATTTTGGCCAAATCCGTCATCGCCATTACGCTCAGAAGGCCCAGAAACCCCAAGATCAACTGTCAATTCGTTGAAATCGGCCTCCATCACCCCGAGTTGAAAAACTCTCCCCTCCCTACCCACCGTACGGACTTGTAGGTACAGGTCTAAGGAAAAATATATATTTTTATTTTTTTCCGTTTTTTATTAATTTTTGGAAAATTAAAAAAAAAAAAAAAAAAAGAAAAATTCACTTTTTTCTTATTTAGTTAAATAAGTTTTTTTAATAACAAAAAATAACCTTTTTTATAAAGTTTTTTTGAATTTTTTCTTTATTTTTTAATAAAGTTTTTTTTGCATGGGCATAATAAATTGTTTTTTCTAGATTTTTAAAATCTCTTAAAAACAAAAACATCATTTATAAGTCAAATTGGGAACACTTTTTTTTGTCACTTCACACCTATCTTGCAGTGCTTCGAACCGATAGTCAAGGGGGGGGGGTTGATTTGCTCCTTTATATCTCTTGGCCACATCCTAATCAGAGGCATTTTTTTCTACAATATTCTACAGAGCTTCTTGGTGGCATCATCTTCATGTTTCCTGATTTGCACTATCATGTTGTATGCTCTTGCATGAGCAATGTTGTACTCACACTATCATAAAGTGTCACACCTCTTTGTATCTTGTCATTGTTGACTATTTGATGTAATCCTCTTATACACGTAGATTAGGAATACCTTGCGGGACTTTGTGCATGGCTCCAGTTGAGACTTAGATTGTACACATTTGTGCATGGCTCTTGTGAGACTTGGATTGTACCAGTATTTCTGCTATTTCTGAGTATCCAGATGATTTTCATAGCAGGTTATCTCCATGCTTGATCTTATTTTTGTTGCAGCGAGTGATTCATCATCATCGACTTGGTACCTTGTTTTGTCACACTTTGACATTATTGGTGCAGCATTGGCTCTCTTTCTTCCTTATGGGGAGGTATTTTGTGTTGGTATATGTGCAGGGCTTGATGACATGATGATATTGTATGTTGTCATTGATGTCAATATGCTAAAGTATGAACCAGTATATTGAAGTAAGCAATCTGGGAAGAGAACCGGTATGATATTGTGAACCGGTATATGTGAGAACCAGTATGATATTGTGAACTGGTATATGTGAAAAATTGTAGCAATATGTTGGAATTAGAACTGGTATATATAAGTTTTGTATCAAGGTTTCATTTGGCATGACTACCGGTTGGTAGTCTCAACTTCAGGGTTTCCAGTTGATGCATTACAAGCCTGTGTGATTCAACCAATGACATCTTGTGATGAAGTTAGCATTGTAATTAAGATCAGATCATGTTGCCACATCATCCTTGTGTGCGTGAAGGATTTCCTTGAGGATCTTGCATGGAGCTTGATCCTATCTACCTCGGGAATGTGCGAAGTCTCTGTAAATGGTGGAGAGCGTGTGATGGGTTATCAACTTCCTGAAGCGACAAATAATGAATGTTGGAGAACGTCTTGAGATCTGTTCAAGACTGTTGTATTCAATGCAGTATGATTAACAGTCAGGATTGAACCAATTGAATTATTAAACCTAAATGTTTAGGGTTTAGGGTTCATGCTACCAACCTTTCTATTTCCTATAAGGTCGATGATGTTTTTCATTTTGAAGTTGTTGGCAAATGCTATGTGTGTATCCAAGTGAAGAGATACTTGATTCTTGCTAGACCGGAGAAGTGTGTTGATACCTACAGAGTGTGATTGCAGAAGCAAAGGAGCTAAAGAGGATCTGCCTTGGCATTGTGTGCTGTTATCAGATCAGTGTATTACCTGTTGACTTCTAACCATTTCAGCAGTTGGAAAATCCCTTAACCGGGTAGCTTTAATAGGATTTTGTGTAAATCCTTTAATGGGGTAACTCAATTCAATGAGTTCTTCAAATCCTCTTGCCAGGTAACCTTTCACCAGGTATTTAGCCATCCCTTAACTGGGTGATCCCTAGTAGGATCCGTTCCTAGAAAAACCTATTGTAAAAGTCTTTAATCGGACTGGGCTCATAACAGAGCGGACTTCAGAAGAGTTCAAAGAACAACTTGTAGTTATTCATCCCCACCGTGGTTTTTCCTAGTTGGGTTTCCACGTGAAAAATCAATGTGTCATGTGTGATGCTTTTCATGTGATGGTTTAGTGTTTTATGTTAAGTGATAATGGAAGTTGATTCAATGGTCATAAGTATTTCTGATGTATTACTTGCTTAAACTTTTGGGTGAAGTTGTGATAAGGTATTAGATCTTGAATTGATCTAGGTGTTACCGGTTTGTGTGTTTCACAATCTTACTATGTTGTTACTGGTAGTGCCCTGATTTAGACCAGTGTTACTGTTTACCAGTTAAGTGCAATCTTTGCAGTCAAATTGGTTCAGGGAAAGTTTTTTGTCTGTACTGATTCACCCCCCCCCTCTCAATACCAGTTTGGTACTAACTGTTCATCATTATTCATCATTTTGGTCATCATCATTGGACCATCTTTGGAGGAGATTCGACATTGAGGGGGGCTTAATGGTCTCTTCTTCTCTCTTATGGGGGGGCCACAATTTTGTTCTTCTCATTCATCATTGAGAGCATTGTGTGCTTTCATCATCTCTCTTTTGGGGGGGAGTTTTTTCCCACTGAGTTTTCTCCCTTTCTCTGTTTTTAAGAGATTGCATTGCATAGTTTTGCTTGCATTTGCATTTGTACATGGGTACCTAACATGGCCTCGTAGCTAGGACCCATCTTGCATTTCTTAGTTGCATTGTAGACTTTAGTGCATTCCCCTAAGTTGCACTTAAGTGGGGTGTTGGTGTAAATAATTATTCATCATGGATATTATTACACCTTACTTAAGTTTACTTAGGTACATGCATTTAATAGTAGTTTGGGTATGAGACACTAGGGTGTTTGTGCCACATTGGGATAGTGTGTGTAGGAGAATTTCCACCTTTTATGGTGTTGATCTTATCTTGTTGTTACATTCCACCTCATGTGGAATATTATATTATTTCTCCTACCTACCCACACCTATTTCCTACCTACCCTTGTTTCTTATTCAGTCACATGTCATGTTTGTGTGCTCACATATCCCTAGCCTTGCCTATATAAGCAGGCTCATCTACATTGTTTGTATGGGAAATCAATCTATATCTTATAATGATCTAGTTGATCATATTTTGCATCTTGATAGAATATAGTTTATTCCTATCATCTATTTAGTTCTCTCTTATTTGTGCTTTCCATTGCCTCTAGATCTTGGCAAAATCTCACAGATATAAATATTGTCTATTATCAGTGCAATGGATATGGTCATAGGAGTTTTGAATGTAGGAAGAATAAACTGGTGCCCTACAATAATTTCAAGGATTTATCTTTATATGAAAATGTGAAATGCTATAACTGTCAAGAGGTTGGACACATAGCAAAGTTGTGTAAAAACAAGAAGATCGAGAACCGGTAGCTGAACCTGAGCACAATATAGCAGTTGACAAGAGGAAGGAAACCAAATTAGTATGGGTTGAGAAAGAAAAAGAAAAGGCAGAATCAAGTTTGATAGTGTAGATTGCCTTACATGCTGAAAGGAAAAATCTATGAGTTGTAGATAGTGGTTGCTCCAACCACATGACTGGTGACAAAAATAAATTAATCAAACTTGAAGACTGGAATGGTGGTTTAGTAAGATTTGGAGACAACTCATCCATCAAAATAAAGGGAGAAGGTACTCTAAGTATTGATGGAAAATTAAAGGCACATGATGTATATTATGTGGAAGGCCTAAAGCACAATTTGCTGAGCATGAGTCCAATGCGTGACAAAGGTTATAAATTCACCTTTGACTCAACTGGTTGTCAGATAAAGAAAGATAGTACCGGTCAAGTTGTGGCAGAAGGAAAGAGAACAGGTTTAAATATTTACAATATGAAGGAATGCTATGAGTCCTAATGCATGTTAAGACAGGTTGATGAAAGATGGTTGTGGCACCAAAGATTAGGCCACATAAACTTTGATAACTTAGTTGCAGTAAGTAGAAAGGGGTGTGTGAAGAAAATTCCACCCATCATCAAAACGATAAGCACATTTTGTGATGAATTTGTAAAAGGAAAGAAAACTAAGGTGAGATTCAGGACAAAAGAGCACAACACCTCAAGACCACTTGAAATTGTGCATACAGATCTATGTGGTCCAACTAGGACAAGAGCTCTTGCAGGTAAAAGATTTTATGCTCTTTATTTGTGATTACTCAAGAATGACATGGGTCACCTTCTTGCAAGATAAGTCATAAGCATTTGACTGATTCAAGATCTTTAGGAAGATGGTGGAGAAATAAAGTGGGTGCAAGCTAAAATGCCTAAGATGAGATTGGGGTGGAAAGTTTACATCAAATGAATTTGAAGATTATTGTGAAAAACATGGAATTAGAAGGAAATACTCAGCACCTAGGACACCACAACAAAATGGTGTGGTAGAAAGGAAGAACATGATAGTTAAGGAGATGGCCAAAATAATGTTAAATGAAGCCATTCTACTAGACACATATTGGAAGGAAGCTATTCATACTCTTGCATATACCTTGAACTGGGTTCAATTAAGAACAAACAATAGAATAACACCCTATGAGTTGTGGTATGAACGGAAGCCATCTGTCAAATACTTAAAAGTATTTGGAATTAAGTGCTTTAACAAGAGAGATATGTATGGTCTAGGAAGCTTTTACTCTAGGAGTGATGAAGAAATATTCCTTGGTTACTCATCTAACAACAAGGCCTACAAATGCTACAATAAAAGTGTAAGAAGAGTCATTGAGAGTGTGCATGTAAAGGTTGGTGAGGATATGCACAAAGGAAGTCAACCATAGGTAAATCAGTATGATGATTTCAGTGATGAAGGTGAGGAAGCTCAGTCAGACAATGAACCAGAAGAAGCATCCAAGAAGGCTCCCAACCAGTATGTGCAGTTGAATCACCTGTAAGAGAAAATTCTGGGAAATAAGAGTGATGATGTGCAAAGTAGAAGAAGACTTGCCCAAAATGACGAACAAGTCAACTTCTGCCTCATGACTGAAGTAGAACCTAAAACATTCAATGAGGCCAACAAAATACAAGAATGGATGGATGCCATGGAAGAAGAACTGCAGCAAATTGAGAAGAACAAGACCTAGGAATTAGTCCCTAGACAGGAAGACAAGAAAAATATTGGCACTAAATGGGTCTACCGAAATAAGATGAATGAAGAAGGTAAAATTGTTAGGAATAAAGCTAGACTAGTGTGCAAAAGGTACTCTCAGGTAGAGGGAATTGACTTTGAAGAAACATTTGCACTGGTAGCTAGATTATAAGCAATTAGAATGTTTCTAGCCTTCTCTTCCTAAAAGAGTTATAAAGCATATCAAATGGATGTAAAATCTTCCTTCTAAATGGAAATTTGGAAGAAGTGTACATGGAGCAACCGGAAGGGTTTCTGCTACATGATGATGAAACATTTGTGTGTTCACTGAAGAAGGCCGTGTATGGTCTAAAGAAAGCTCCTAGAGCATGGTATTCAAGATAAGATCAGTACCTGAAGGAGTAGGGATTCAAAAAGGGGACTGCTGACAAAAATTTTTACATAAAGAAATATGGAAACCACATGATCATTGTGGTTGTGTATGTAGATGACATTATCATGGGAGGCAACAAGGACACCCTCTACAAAGAATTTTCTGATCAGATGCAGTAAGAATTTGAGAGGTCAATACTTGGTGAATTGACATACTTCTTTGGTTTGCAGATATTATAGAAAGATAAGGGAATCTTAATCTCACAAATCAAGTATGTAAAGGAAATGTTGAAGAAATTTCAACTGGAGGATTATAAACTGGTAAGTACCCCCATAGTGACCGAAAGTAAATTAAGAAAGGATGATGAATCACTAGTGGTGGATCAGACTTTGTATAAACCCATGATAGGCAGTCTATTGTATCTTACTGCTTCTAGACTAGATATAGTACAAGAAGTGTGCATGGTGGCCAGATTCCAAGTTGCACCTAAGAAGACACATATGAATGTTGTAAGCATAATCTTTAGGTATCTACAAGGGACACTTAATTATGGATTGTGGTATCCTAAACAAGGGAAATTAATTCTTGGAAGCATACACTGATGCTAATTGGGCAAGTTGCATTGATGATCGGAAGAGCACAAGTGGTGGTGCATTCTTCCTAGGTGACTGGTTGGTCTCATGGCATAGCAAGAAGTGAAACTCAATCTCTCTATCAACTGCTAAAGTAGAATACATTGCTATTGCTACATGCTGCTCTCAAGTGCTTTGGATGAAGCAGACCCTCACTGATCCTATTCTCATCCGGTATGATAATTCAAGTGCAATCAACATAGCAAAGAATCCGGTGATGCATTCTAGAACAAAGCACATTGCTATCAAGTATCATTTTCTTAGAGAGAAGGTTGAAGGACAGGAGGTAAGGATGGATTATGTCCCTACCAGAGAATAAGTAGCAGGAATCTTCACCAAACCATTACTGGTAAGCACCTTTGAGTACCTCCCACACAAGTTGGGAGTTGTGTCATCTATCTAATGCACTTAAGCAAGGAAGGATTTATATGGTTGAGGGGTAGTTCATAGAAGTCAAAGGGGGAGCTCGCTATGGATCAAAGAGGGAGTGTACAATACCCTTTGTTATTGTGTCAAAGGGAGAGAAATGTACTAGTATGAAGTGTCTTGTGATAAGTTGACATCAATTCCAAAGGGGGAGATTGTTGGCAATTTGGCATTAAGTTGTCATTGATGTCAACCGGTTTGGCAAGGTCATTGGTAAGTAAGAAGGGGTGACCGATATGATGGCAATACACATGAGATGAGAAGACAGAAGGAAGGCTATCGGTACACCGACTTGGGTCATATACAAGTAAAGAAGGCTTATCGGTAAGGCATAAATCGAGATGAAGGTTGTTTGTGTGTTATGAAGGCACAACAACCGATGAACAGAACATAAAGGATGGTTGATGGTCATACTAGTAAGATAAGCTAAACTAGTAGTCAACCTTGGTTGACAAACTATGTCAAACCAGCATAGGAATCCAAGCAAAGGTGGATGTCGACAAACATGATAGCTGGATGCCAGGTGGAGTTATTGCACATGTCGGTGGAGTGTGCATTGAGGTAACAAATCTGCAGGTAGGTCAGATTTTATGAGGAACCCGAAAGTCACAAAGGATTCTAGAAGATTGTGGCTCGAGGAAGGCAAGATGGAAAAGAAATCACACTAATCTTGCAATAATATTTGATCTTCACAGGTCTGTTTGGTGAAGGAAACAACAAAGCCATTAATGGCGAGTGACAGAGAAAAGAAGAAAAGCATGGTGCAGATCTCCAAATTTAGAAAACACACATTGGAATGTGAATTTATATTGGTGATTGAACATTGTCAAAAAGATCATATCCCTGAAAAGAAGATCGAGTCAAAGGGGATTCAGATTGAGCTAGAAAAGGAAAACCTAACATGACAGTGTTTGAATGTATTCTTGGTGGGAATCCATGATTATAAATATACAAGCTTGAAACAAAAATTTTTGATGGTTGTGGAGAAGAAGAGTGAAGAGAGATTGAGTGAAGAGAAGAATCATCTCGCTTAGAGTTTATTCTAAGTTGCAGAGTGAGTCAACAAGCAAACCGGTGAGAGGGTTTAACCGACAATGACAGAGTACCGATATAACTGTAGCAGGTTCAAGAGTAAAGCAAACTAGTGAGGTGTGGCTGAGAAAGGTAGCATCCAAGTGTGACATAGTGAGTTGTGAGACTGTAAGAGAGAGAGAGAGAGAGAGAGAGAGAGAGAGAGAGAGAGAGAGAGAGAAGAGAGGCCAAGAATCAAAGAGAGAGTGATCTCATAACTAGTAGTGTGAGATCCAAGAAAGAAGAGAAGACTGTCAACCAACAATAACATATTTGGTCAAGAGTTGTAGAACTCATTTGCAACAAAAAGCCATAGCTGTATCAAAATTTTATTTCAATATACATCACCAAGTTGGAGCTTGGTGCAGGGGTTTGTGCCCTAAATAAGTAGGGGTTGGTGCTCCTTAGGTTGGTGCCCTAAATCTTTGTAAGTTAGTGTTTCACTTGTGAGGCTAGATTGGAGCAATAGTCTCCAGCAACATTTCTCACCAATATTTTTCCCATATTGGGTTTTCCTCATACATTTGGTCTTGTGGGTTGCATTTGTGTGATTGTCTTCTTTGGTCTCCTCATTTTCTTTACTGGTTTGATTACTTAGCACTTAAGATAACAACTGATATTCTGAAGTTGCCCTAATAGAGAAAAGAGTTTAGGAACCACTCATTCACCCCCCTCTCAATTGTACTTTGTGTTCAACAGAAGAATGGTCACAAAAGAGAAAGAAAGGAGAGAGAGAAAGATCTACAGTGCTAATATTGCTTATCTAGCACGACATCCACCTCGCAGTCTTGTTGTTTTGGGAAGGCGAGCAACATGCCAAAGGAATGATATCTAGCACAATAGATGGACCTATCATAGGATACAAACAAGGACTATGCTCATGTTGTAAGTCACTTTGTTTGATTCTAGGAGCTAGGATTAGGGTTTGTGAAAACTCATCCGATAAATGCTTGTCCACATCAACATACTCATACTCACTATTAGAAGCATTAGGAGTTGTATTGCCATTATTAATAACATTTTCACCCATTTATTCATCAATGTTTAGAGAAAGAGGAGCAAGAACATGAATAGGAGTAAAGCCATCACATGTTTTCTGCAACTTATGATTTGGAGATGTAGGTTTAACATCTTGCTTAGGAGAAAAGGGAATCATGTCAACTGTCAAAGTCTGAGGAGATTGAGTATTTTGAGGGATAGCTTCATGAGTTTGAACATGACTTCTTCATCAATGTTCTCTCGCACAACGATTTCGTCGAGTCTTAGTGGAAGGCTAAGAAGGAGGAACACTTGGAAAAGTAGGAATGTTTCTCTCCTTGATAGTGGAAGGTTTAGGTTGAGCTCTTTTTAGTTGAACAATAGGAGAAGTAGGCCTCTTCTCTCGATAAGAGGAAGGAGGTGGAACTGTGGCATAGAAAGGAGGAATATTAGGTGTAGGAAGGAGACTAGGTTCATTATAAGGAGGAGGTATAGGTCTAACCTTAGGAATAATATTATTGTTCTCCTTAAGAGAAGGTAAAGTCGTATCAATAGGAATAGGTTGACGATCTTCCTTAGGAGGGAGATTAGTTCTATCCGTGAGGGGAAGAACCTCATTTTGAAGAATAATAGGAATATAAAGTGTTGGGGATCTAGGTTGACTTAAGGATAAGATCATATCGTTCTTCCATTTTTTATAAGATTGAAAAAGAGCATTGCTCCTTGATGGAAGAGATTGAAATTATTTAGGCCAAAAGAAATCAATAAGAACATTGGGGCTTCTTTTGGGTGGACGAAATAAGCTATGGTTCATAGTTATGATTTCTCCATTGTGAGGAAATTTAAAATACTTGTGGATCGAAGAATCAATAGCCCTCATGGAAGATAGCCAAGGATATCCCAACTTCACACGGAATTTCTCAAAAGATGGTATGATAACAAAGTCAACATCCATGGATTTAGTATGAACTTCAATAGGAAGGGTGATAGAGCCAATGCTAGAACAAGAGAAGCCATCAAATAACTTCACAACCACATTAGAAGCATCATATATTGGTTTATGCAATCGTAAATTAAAAAGATACTCCTCAATTATGACATTAACCATGCAAGATGGATCAATCAGGGCACCATGTCAAGCAATATCCTTCACCTTCGCAACTATGTATAAAGGGCCATCGGGTGCTCTAATGGTTTCACTAGGGTCAAATGTAATACAAGGATCCTTAGGCATATTCTATGTTTCTACCATATTAACCAAGTTTGGAGCCATAGAGGTGAATTCTTTAGAAGAGAGATACTGATTTATTCCCTTTATCATTCACACATGCCACATATATATTATTATTATTATCAATCAAGTATTGAATCTTATTTCTAAGTGCAAAACATTTCTCAGTATCATGACCAGGTTGACGATGAAATTGGCAAAAGGAATTGTTATCAAAATAAGGGGATGCAAGTTTAGAAGGATCAATTTGTTTTATAGGAGGAAGTTTGATAAAATTTATGTGCAACAACTGAGAAATAATACTATGTAAATATTCATTCAAGGAAGTAAACTATCTTTCTCTTTGGAAAAATTTAGAAATAGAAGGCACACCTATTGTAGCATTCACATTGTTGTTGTTGATTGTATCATTGAACTTGATGAAGCTTTTTGTTGGTTTGAACTTTGCAAACGGTTGTTGAACACTCTCCCCCTTATCACTTGGAGCCATAGGAATGGATTGCTCCATTTGACTCACAACTGGTTGATAATTGTGGAGTGTTGCGCACAACTGCGGAAAGGAAGTGAAATCAGACAAAAGAAGCTTTTCCCTGATATCTTTTTGTAAATTAGAAATGAAA
The DNA here is from genome assembly GCF_030272615.1 of Cryptomeria japonica. NCBI lineage: Eukaryota > Viridiplantae > Streptophyta > Pinopsida > Cupressales > Cupressaceae > Cryptomeria > Cryptomeria japonica. The sequence goes on along the minus strand of NC_081410.1, from coordinate 35,960,952 downwards.
ATTCTTTGAATATCATTATCAGGTACATGAAAATAAATTTGAGCACACAAATGCTTATATCTACTAATGAAATCAGTCACTTTTTCTATAACACCTTGTTTATAATGCATTAAATCAGTCAAAGTGATTTTAGGACCAATGTTGTTTTGAAATTGTTGGATGGAAGCATTTTCCAATTGTTGAAAGGAGGTAATAGAATAAGAAGGCAAAGAGAAATACCATTGTAAAGCCTTATCTCTTAGTGTTCTTGTAAACAATTTTGCAAGAAATCCTTGATCATAAGCAAAATCAATACACAAGGTTTGAAATGTTTTGACATGCATAAGAGGATCACCTTTTCCATTATAGAGTTCCAATTGAGGGATCTCAACATGTTTTTGATTAAGGAAAATCAGGTTTTAAGGGATCTCAAAATGTTTAGGTGGCACGACTTTAACAGTATCAAGAGAAAGTGGGATCGCAACATCAAAGGTGGGCACACTAAGCTTGGATTGACTCATAGAAGCAATTTGTTGTTATAAGGAAGACAAGGTTTGTGCAAGATTGTTAATTGTCATTTTGGTAGAAGAATTGAGGCTAGACATGGTTGATTGAGAAGGTGGTGTGATGTTATTGAAAGAAGGCATTGACTAAGAATAAGGTGGAGGGAAATTATGATAAGTAGGCATAGGTGATGATTAGGTAGGAAAAGCGACACTTAAAGGAGTAAAGTTGTTGAAGGAATTGCCCCCTTGTGTCACACTGATTGGTTGAGGAATAGTAGGAATACTTACGGAACAAATAGGTAAAGATGAAGGATTAAATGAAGAAGAGGGATTTCCCCCATGACCAATGGTTGTAGGAATGACATTTTGAGTTGAAGTAGGCATGATGTTGGAGGTAAAAGTAGGAATACTAGTCATAAGAGTATTCAAAGAAATAGAAGGATTGACTTGTGTTGGAGGTTGTGAATAACATAGGGTTTCAACACAACTCTTGATAGGCATGACATTAGAATCAACAATATGTACAATGCCATGCAAAATATCAATTCTATTCTTATCCCTTTGAATCATGCACTTAAGGCCTTCAATTAATGGAAGAGCTTCACTATTAGGGTATTCTTGGGACATCCATTGTTGAAAGTTATCAAATTGATTGTCCAATGTGGAAATTTGATCTATAGAGACCCTAGTTAAATCATCTTCTTCATCATGAGATTCATCAATAGGGTGAATAGACACATGATTAGGATGGGAAGAATTAGCATGATCCTCATTAAAGAAGTCACCCAATTAGGCTCCATCTCCTCGGTAATTACACCTTGGGAAGCCTTAATTCTAATGCTTTATCTAACGGGGATAGGATAGGTAGGACTAATAGTGGTAAAACTCATGCACTAGAGGGAATGTTTGAATGTTTGAATTTTGAAACAAAGCTTACAAAATTGATTGATGCAAAATTTAAGAAAATAATGATTACACAATTTGAACTTTGTTCGGGGAAGAGGATGACACAATTTCCAAAAATGAAAGGAAATTGGAATTTTAAAATTAGGGCTAAGGGAATACCATGTAATTTTAAAATCATAATTTTTAAAACCAGGGCAGACTATAAGTAACCTCTTAATTTAAAAAAAATTCTTGAAATTTGAAATGTTGAATTTTGAAGGTATTTCCGATTCTAGAGGGATCAAAAATCGACAAAATCAACCAATCTTTTGGATTTAGGCTATTAAATACAATCATAATAGTCTCTCAAAATTTTGAGAAAAAAGTCGAGGACTGTGGCGGGAGCGTACATGGTCCGACCAACTTTTTTTGAAATTTTCAGGGATAGATATTAAGATGATTTTAAAGTTAACCCGCAAAAATTGATGAATTTTACAACCTCTAGATGGGCGAAATGAAGGCTCAAATATAAAAATAGGACCCTATTAGGGTTTTAAAGAAAAAGAGGAATTGAATTTCAAATTTGAAAAAGGTCAAACCTAATGGATAGGAACACCTTGGAAAATGTTTAGAAAACTGAATTGGAATGAAATTGATTTGAAATTTTCACAAAATCCAATTAAATTTGAAAATTAGGGTTTTATGACCTAACCACTTAATTTTAAAATTTGAATTTTGAGAAGTCTAAGAACAATAAAAAATCTAAAAATTAAATGGAAATCCAATTTTTGCACAAGTTCAAGATGATTTTTGAAAATTAGGGTTTTAACAAGTAACCTCTTAATTTTGTAAATTTAAATTGCAAATTGAACAAGACAATGAGGAAATTGAATTTGACAACCAAAACAATTTTTAGATCTAAGATAACCACAAGTAATTTTTTACAAATTACAAGTTCAATTTTAAATTTAAAAACTAGGGTTTTTAATGATTTAACCACTAAGTTTGCAGAAATTTGAAACTTGTAAATGAAAAATATGCAATTTTATTCAAAGGAAAGCATGCAAGACGTCGAGTTCACCAAGATTTAATGTGGGAAAATGATGAATGATGGATCAAGAGGAAAACTACCCTTTCCTTCAAAGAGAGATGAGAGTTTCACTATTGATTACCCTTCAAACACTTTTCACCAAATTAAATTTGGAAGAGGAGAGGAGAATTCACTAGATTCAACCTTCAAAGATGAAGATTGAATTCTGAATGAAATGGGAATGATAAGTTGATCCCTTCTTCCTTATTTGAAATGGAAAGGAATTGATTCAACAATCTAATGCAAAAGTGACAAAGAACTGATTATAACTTGAGATCGGAATATGGGATGAAGTTGTGCACTTGGATCTGGCAGTAATATGTCGAGATGAAGTCGCCCTGCAAATTTGAGGAAAAGTTGTCTGGACCATGGTGGGAACGTATACTGTCCTCCAAAAATTTCGTGAAACAAAAAGGATTTTTCCGCCTCTGCCAATGGAGCCTGAATTCAAAAGTACAGCTGCGCACTTGCAACCTACACACAGAAAAGAGAGGAAAATGGGTTGGGATTGGGGATTTGTGTTTAGGTCAAACCCTAGTTTTGGAATTAACCAAGTAATGAAAGAAAGTACTTGCAAGTAGCTGTAAATGAAAGATTGAATTATAAATCACCTCAAGGGAGGTTGTGGTAGCAATATTGATAGAAATTATTGTGTGGAATTGAATGTTGGAATCAATCTCCTCTTAAATGGTTGAATCCTTGACTTGAATGCAACACCTAGCCTTGAAGGGAGACTTGAGAATGCTCAACGCTGGAAAAGAATGCTTGAATGCTTGATCACTTGTGCAACTTGAACTTATCCAACTTTGAACTATCCAACTTCAATTTATCCAACTTATGCAAATGAGATGATGAATGCCCCTTAAATACATGGTAGTAGATTTGATTTTTGTCACAAGTTGACATCGGGGGAGTTTCCTACCCAATGCAAAACCAACAATGCAACCCTAGGAAGGGTCCTACCCCAAAATAGGGCAGGGATAGGGGTGCCATACCCCTGTCCAAGGGGGGACAATGGCGCCATGCCCCTGTCCTATCCCTTTCCCTAGGGTAGAGTGTGTATGGGGTGATGCAGAGGCCAAGAAAGAAGTTGTTCTAAGGGCTAATCGATCTCTAGTCTCCGATCAAGATAGAGGATTCGATCTCGCATGCGTGAGGACCCTAATGCAGTTGAAAATTTCTAGGGTCACAATTTTATGACACTACAGAAACATGCTTGTCAAGAATGAAGTAATGTAGAACAAACAATATAACATCATTTAATCTTACATACTTTAATGAAGACATGCTAACATATTACCCAATTTTGGAGAAACAAATGATATCAAGAGAGAACAGAAAGTAGACTAGAAAGAGAGAAAGAGAGAGAACTAGGCATAGTATATACAAAGGTGCATAGCATTTATGGGTTCCTTGAGAGGCGTACCTTCCACACCTTCTATCCTGTAAGAACCTAATCCATAGACCTCAACAACAATGTATGGTCCAAGCCAATTAGGGCTAAATTTTCCTTTCTCCCTAGGTAAGGCATTCACGTTGTGTTGATTATCGTAAAGGACTAAATCACCTATTGAGAAGAAACATTGAATAACCCTATCATTGTAGCTTCATTGTAAAGTTTTATGATATGCTTGAATATGCTTGAGGGCATTTATACGTCGTTCATCAAGCATATAGAGTTGTTGAAGTCTTTGCTCTCTATAGGAATCATCATCCACTATACCCCTAAGAGAAACTCTCAAAGAAGGGATTTCTAACTCCAAAGGTATAATGGCATCAACACCATAAACAAGATTATAAGGTGTACACTCATGTGATAGGCCCAAAGAACATAGGTTAATTAAGTATGTCAATCCTTACCATGCTTTTTTGCAATCTTTCGAATAATTTGTTCAATTATCCCATTAGAAGACTCAGCTTGACCATTTGATTGAGGATAATAAGGTGTAGAAAATTTATGTTGAATATGATATTTCTCAAGAAACTTCTTCACATCCTTATTTTTGAATGACATTCCATTATCCAAAACTAAGGCAGAAGGTATCCCAAATTGGGAAATAATGTTTTCCAAAATGAATTGACAAATTACTTCAAGGTAGTGGATCGAAGAGGAACGACTTCCACCCACTTCATAAAGTAATCAGTGGCAGTTATGTTGAAGGCATGTCCTTGAGATGAGGGAGGAGATATTTTACTAATGAGATCCAAACCCCATGTAGAAAAGGGCCAAGATGCCACTTGAGATCGAAATTCTTGGGCAGGGGCATGGATCGAATTGCTATGTTGCTGGCATTGATGATATCTTTTAACAAATGCAAAGGAATCATTTTCCATGGTTTGCCAATAATATCCCATTCAGAGTAATCTTTGAACTAAAGACCTACCCCCAAAATGCCCCCCACAAGCACCTAAATGTGCTTCCTCAAGAGCAATAGGGATTTCAACCTTGTTTAAGCATCGAAGGAGAAGACCATTACAACCCCTCCTATAAAGAACATTAGAAAGGATAATGTATATACCAGCCAATTTGCAAATCCCATCCCTAGTATTCTTATTCACAGAGTCAGGAAAGGTACCATCACTCAAATATCTCACAATATGCTAGTACCATTCATCAGAATCTATAATGCAACAATATGCCACATCACTAGAATTATCAACAATAGATGGGGTAGTGAGGTTGTGAATAGTGAATATAAGATCTACCAAGGGGTCCTCTAAAGACACAAGAGAGGAAACACATGCCATCACATCAGCATGTTGATTATCTTTTTTAGGAACAGGCTCCATGGTATAAGAGTCAAATTTTTGCAACAAGGATAAAGCTAGATCTCTATATTGTGATAATTTGTCTTGCTTAGCTTGATTAACTCTTATCACTTGTCTTATGATTAGTTGAGAATCTCCATAAATATGTAGATGTTTCATGTTCAACGCCAAGGCTACTTTAATTCCAGCTATAACAACCTCATATTCAACAATGTTGTTGGTACATAAGAAATTGAGACGATATGATAAAGGAATAGGCTTCTTTTTAGGAGAGATTAAGACCACCCCTGCCCCCGATCCTGTATGACACTTAGAGCCATCAAGTACAATTCCCAAGTCTCATCAACCTTAGTGGAAAATATGTATTCATCGAGAAAGGAACTTGGATTAGGTAGGGAGAAGGGTGAAGGAGAATCAACTAAGTGGTCAGTCAATGCTTGACCTTTTATTGCCTTTTGTGAGACAAACTTAAGGTCAAACTTGATCAAAATAATAACCCACTTAACTAAGCATCCAGAAAGGCCAGTTTTGGAGAAAAGATGTTTAAGAGGATCAAATTTAATGATAACATGGATCTCAGCATTCAAGAGATAATTCCTCAAATATTAGGTTGCAAAGACTAAAGAAAGGCGTTGTCTTTCTATTGTAGAATATCGGACTTCATAATTGAGTAGAGTGTGGCTTATGTAATAAACCAGGAATTCTCTACCATCCTTATCACATTGTGCTAATAAGGTTGCAAGAGCTTGAGGGGAAGCAACAGTGTACAAAAGAAAAGGCTTAGTAGGATCAACAGGTTGAAGAATAGGAGGATTGGCCAAATAGGTTTTAGGTATTAAAATACTTGATGACAAACCTCATTCCATTGGAAAGTGATATTATTTTTAAGAAATTGTGTGAAGGGAAAGGTATGATCTGCAAGTTGAGAGATGAACCAATGAATAGCTTGGATCTTTCCTTGCAAACTTTTTAGTTGGGAGACATTCTTAGGAGGTGGTATGTTAACAATATAATCTATCTTCTTCGTATCCACCTCAATGCCATGATGTGAAACTATGAATCCTAATAGTTTTCCACTATCCACACCAAAAACACATTTTTGGGGATTCAAACGCATGTTATGCTTACGAATTCTCTAAAATATTTGATGAAGGATCTTAACATGATCTGTACAAAGGACAAATTTGACTAAGATGTCATCAATGCAATCTTCTAAGATCTTATGCATATAGTCATGGAAGATGAGATTCATAGCATGATGATAGGTTGCACCTACATTTTTCAATCCAAAGGGCATCACAATCCAACAAAAAGTACCCCAAGGGGTGGTGAAAGCAATTTTATATATATCTTGAGGTTTAATGAATATTTGATTATATCCTGAGAAACCATCCATAAAGGATAATAAATCATGCCCTGCTACCGAATCCACTATCATATATATATTTGAGAGAGGAAAGTCATCCTTTAAAGAGGCCTTGTTTAAATCACAAAAATCCATACACATCCTAATCTTATTTTCAACTTTAGCAACAACCACAATATTTGAAATCCATGGGGAATAATCGATAGGATGAATGAATCTAGCGTCCAATAGTTTTTCAATCTCAACTTTAACAAGTAATGCCACTTTAGGGTGAATCTTTTGAATCTTTTGCTTCACAGGTTTAGCATCAGGAATTAGGACAATGTCATGAGTGACAATCTTAGGATCTACACCGGGCATGTTAGAATATATCCAAGCAAAGATCTCAGGGAATTCATATAACAACTCGGCATACTATTTTTTCTCTTCTTCGTCAAGACATTTCCCTATCTTGATGATTTTATCTTCAACACAAGGATACATCTTGATATCAATGGTGTTATTTATTAGGAGATTTCTTTGTTGAGGAGAGTCTATTAATTGAGGAAATTATTTAACTATCTCATCGTTATTTCTTTCTTTCCCAAAGTAAGCTTTCACATTTCAACAATAGGGAAAACTGCAATTATGGTGATAATGAAGAAAGTTGTCATAAGCTCCCAAGAATTCAACTAAGGAATCATCAGTAGAAAAAACATCCAAAGCAAACACACAAGAAGGACCACAATCAATATATCCTAGATATATTAGTGAGAGAGAAGAAGAAATGACATTAACACTAGTAGAGAGTCTCTTAGAGGCTTTAGTACGTTTGAAAGGATCATAACCAAGCCCAAATGTCATATCATGAAAGTTGTTTTCCAAGGGAGCCTTAATCCCTTGTTCTTGAGCACCACATCGATTTCCATTATATCCACACCTAAATAGGATGTGAAAACTAGGACCATAAAGGTGAGTCATTTCCAAAAAAGGAGGATTTTCAAAAAGTGAAGAATCAAAATCCTCTAGACTAGAAATTGAGGGAGATGAAGTCTAAGAAGCTGCCACAAAGTTATTATGTAATGGCCTAGACAAAGCAAATTTCTTTTTAGGTTCTTCTTCTTCTTTCTTCTTTTCGACCTTAGGATCTCTAGGGGGAATTCTGTATTCCCCTACGAAAATAGGATTGAAATCAAGGGATCCCTAATCATCTTTTGCAAGAATATTTTCAGAAGAGAAAGTGTTCTCAATGGTAGAGTCGGGCTGAGAAGACTTTTCTTCAAGAACCTTAGGTCCACTTGAGGAAGTATTGGGAATAGATTCAGATATATGAGATAGGTTTGATGAAGTGGTCACACTAATCGGAGTATAAGCTTTAGAGAAATTATCTAAGATAGTTTGTCTTATCGCACTATCATTTATAATAACCACAATCATTGAGGGATCATATTGTTGTTCAATTTCACTAGAGGGCAGCTCATCTTGTGTAAACACAATCTGAGCCTTGGGTGCTGTAATAGAGTTAATCAAGGAAGCCATATTATTGGATGGCACTACGGATGGGACATTCAATGTTTTCAAGGAATCTTGTAGGATTCCCTGATGAGTCGAGGAAGTTTGAATCAAATCCCAAAGGGATATCTTGGAAGGAGTAGCTTTAAGTTGTTCGAAAAGATCATATTCCTTACCAAGGGTTTGTGAAATATGAGGTGCTTGAGGAAGAATGGGTTGAGGATCAAGTAGAGGAGTCAGAATGACCGGAGGAGGATTAGGTTACCTATTGTTTCTCATGTTATAGGTATGGGCAACCGCATTATAACTCTCCTTAGTTAGTTGTCTAGCATAGCTATAAGGACTCTTAGTGGGATTCCTTCCTTGAACCGTAATGATAGGTTTGTTTGGAGTACTAAAGGAATCATGACTATATCCACTTTGAACCATGAAAAGAGGTTGATTAAAAAGAGGTGAAGTTGGATAAGGACAAGCACCTTAGACAATAAAAAGTCTCTTGCTATGTTCATTCAAATTGATCATATTGATTAACCTTTTAGATGCATTATTCTCGTTTGAAAGTTTAGGCAAAGACATAAAGTCATCAAGGGCATCATCCAATAAAGCATGATCATAGTAATTGAAAGGCTTATCTTTAGACTCAAAAGGAGACATAACATCATAGAGGGAATCATGGGAGTCAAACATCTTGCTAGATCTAGTGGAGGAGTTGATTGGAATGTACCCATGGGAGGAATAATTCAACTTATCCTTCTCATCACCACGAAATGGTATAATAACAAGGTTGATTAATTTTTGGCAAAATGAGGGTTTAGAAGGCTTAGGATTCAGAAACTCATCTAGAGCTTCATATAATTCATCCTTACTAAACTCATAATCAAAAAAATTGCATACATCATAAAAAGCATGAACATCTTGCAAATAGAAATCTGACATCTTGAAATGAAAATTGCATGAAACTTAAACACACAATGCAAGGAAAATGAAAGAAATCTATCTTTTTTTTTCCCTTTTTTCTTTTGAAAGCAAATGATATAAACTAGATTTAGATCTAACAATGCAATGCAATTAAAATGAAATTGGATTCACGTCGAGTTCAGTAAAGATGTGTAGTGGAAAAAGTGAGACTAAGTATGGAAACCCTAATCCCACTCTCATACACACTCATGGAATATGAAAGAGCCTAGGGAGGTAACACACTTAGACTACTTCTTATGAGAAAGAGAGAGTTGTGGATTACCTCTTAGGTTTTCTATTCATTTTCTGTAAATGAGAGAGAGGAATGATGCAAAAATGTAATCTAACCTAGAATGCAAATAAGCAAGCAAACCCTAATTTGAGAATGCAGATCAAAGAATAACTGATATATTGCTGAAAATGACAAATCAGAAGGCAAAATCAGAGGTGCACCTATGTCTAAAATCTGAGTAGAAATTTTTGGGCCACGCCACTATCTTGATTCTGCAATTCTGGAGCTGCAACTGACAAGATGGATTCTAGAGCCTGCAAGACACTATTCTGCCAAATTTTGCTGACAAAGGGCAGGATCATGGAGCCACGCCACTGTCCTGGGTAGGACAAGGGTGCCACACCCCTATCCTTAAGGTTTTTGCTAAGATCTGCAACCAAGAACTGTCCCTGTGTGCTCTTTCAGTCCTGAAACTTCCAGCGATGCTCAGATCCGAACTTGTACTTGAAGTTGAAAACAGGGATTGGGGTGGCTGTATAGGGTTTTTCCTCAGTCAAACCCCTCTTTTGGTGTTTTTCACCTCCACAAATAACTGATAATGTACTGAAAATGTGTGTTCAAGAACCTTGTGTGTGTGCAAGATCCTAAAATGAAAGCAAACAATCTAGAGCAACCCTAAAGAGTAAACCCTAATTTCTTATAATTGACAAAGTAAATGCTCTAAATCCATAATGCAAATTGATCTAAAGAATGAATATGAATCAAAATTAATCTTATGCAAAGACATGAAACCATACCCAACCCCAAGGGAGAGGTACAAGTCAATCGTTAGTCGGTGATCTCCTATTGTTCTTCTACATCTTCAAAAGCCTCCAATTGGTAGAATGATGCTTGATGAATGTTTGATGGATGAATGTTGAATTTTTTTGAAGAATTCAAAGATCTACTCTTTCACTGCAAAGAAGGCTCTAATGCTCCAAAAACCTGCTCTTAGATTCTTAGAAGCCGACCCCTTCAAATGAAGAAAGAGAGATCTTAAGTATGAAACCCTAGATCTTAATTTCATGTTTGAGCCAACCTAGGATTTTAATTTCCCACTGATCTTTTGGGGTTAAGAATTATTATATCATAAGATTGTGCTCTCGAAATTTCAGGGAAAAAGTCAAGGACCATGTGCATTCCTGCCACGGTCCGACCAACTTTTCACCAATTTTATGGGGCCATTAGATATGATGATATTAGGGTGCATTCCAAAGTTACAGCTGATTTAGAGATGTTTTGATATGCGAAATTGGGCCTAAATGGTCAAAATAAGACATAATTAGGGTTTATGATTAAATGATTCATTGGAGGAATAAAATGAAAAGGGGCATGCTTAGGGTAAAGGGCCCAACTTTATAACTTTAGATTTAATTAAATTAATTAATTAAATGTTTAAAGGGGAATTATAAATGCAAGATGCAAGACACACTAAGGTGGGTGCTAACCTAAGTGTGAAATTGTACCACCCTAGCAAGGGTGTACAATTTACGACACTACATGATCGAATTTATTGCAAGTTTAATTTCTTCTTGATCTAAATTGATTAGCAACATGTCCAAACATACCACATGCATAACATCTAACATTTCTTCTATTTAGAAAGTTATTCCTCATACTTTTGCATTCATTTGACTTGTGACCATACTTATTCTATTTAAAACATTGACTAGTAAAAGATGAACCATTATTGATCATCGTATTTCTACATTGACTAACCATATGACCAAATTCATTGCAAGCAAAATAGTTAACATTGAACTTGTGAGAATTAGAGTTCCTTACCGGAGACTTTCGTGAATTGTTCTTTTGCTGGGTTGAATTGGAGATTTTACCTTTCTCAAATCCAAGACCACTTGTGTCATTAGCATTCTTCTGGCTTTAATTCTTTTCATCAAGTCTGACTAAGCTAATCCGAAACTTTTCCTTGTACTCATTTTCAACATCAAAGATCATATTTAATAAGATGATTTGTCTTCCAAGATCTTCCTAATGTTGTTTGGAGTCTTGTAGATAAAGCTTCAGTTGTCCATTCTCATTCTCAAGTCTACAACATTCTTTAGATTTGTCTTTCAAAGATTGAGAAAGATTCTCCTCATTCTTCTTCCTTTCCTCAATCTTCTTTGTCGATCTCATCACAATAGCTTCCATCTCATTCTTTTGGACTACATTAGTGTTGGCAATTGACACTCAATTAGTTGGTTTCACTATGTTGTCAATGATGGAAACACGGTATTGTGTTCTAGCTTCATGTTTTAGTTCTATGGTGTACTGGTAGGCACTTCACAGATACTACACCGACACCGACATGACAAAAGGATTTCTTTGGTTACCGGCAATGCAGGCCGACATGGTTTAGTAAAGGTTATCTCTATTGAAGGCCGATAGATCTTGGATCCGGCATCGAGAATTTGTTTTAATGTTTATACATTTATGTTATCTGGACGACATGTAATTTGATATTGTATATATCTTTGTAAGCCAACATAAGACATGCAAAATTTGTATAGGGTATATAGGACAGTTTCATAGATCATTTTGATATAGATATATAAGAGACATATGATAGGTGATCATGGATATGTGAATGTAATATGATGTGAAATATATCAGAGAGATCATGTATGTGAGGAAATTATTGTAAGGGTTATTCTGATAAAGGGTTTAGGGATCAAGACCAAAACAGACAGAGCTTAAACTAGAATTGTATTCTGGCATAGAAGATGCTATCTTAGTAGCTCTCACTTCTCCAGATTGTAGTCTAGAATTTTATGTAGTCAGTGAGGCTCCTATTGTGATTGAGCAGTGTGCTCTAGGCTGTAAGCCTTGCTGCAAGTGCAGGCCCCTCATATTTTGTAATATCTCTTCATATGGCCAGTGGATTGATATTGCGGGTCACAAATCCCAACATGGTTTTTCCTCTTTGAGGTTTTCCATGTATAAATCTATGTGTTATGTTTCTCATTTATGTGATTGACTTATTAGTTTCTTTACTTCTTTCAATTCTGTATGTACCGATATACCGGTTGGTGTATGCATGTTTTAATAAGGCTAAAATTTACTATTCTGGTATAACACTGATTCACCCCCCCCCCCTGGCCTCTCAGTGTTATTGGTTTCCAACAATTAGTTCTAGCTAGCTACTCACATTCTTCTGCCTTTTCCTTCGGGGATTCTTCATCAATGATTTAACTTTCTTTCTCCTTCAACTTATCAACAATTTCTTTTCTCTTTTCCCTTGACTTGTTCAGATGATCTTTCAATGATTCAATGAATTTATTAGTATCCCTAAGGCTTGCTTTCACTTGTCAGACCTCATCTTGCGAATGATCAAGATCTTCAAGTGCAATAATAAGCTGATGTTTCAGACTACCGAACTCCATTAACTTATCTTCCCAGATGTCCCTTAAGTTGTTAGACTCCTTTTGAGGAACTAGGCTCGGAGACTAATTGTTAGAATCAAGGAACACTCAGAGGGGGGGGATGAATCGGTAATCTGCAATTTGTAATATTCTCAATTTGATTCTACAACCACTTAATGCAACTGGACAAAAGAAATATGCAAAGACATAAAGAAAAGAACCACAACACCATGATTTTTACGTGGAAACCCGGTTAAGGGAAAAACCATGGTGGGAACCTACCCACAATGAGAGAATACCCTATCAGGAGTAAGTGAAATATTATAACGGGGAATGCACATGCATTCAGGCACACTACCTATAGCTCACTGCTCAAATTACAATAAGGGCTACAACCTAGAAATCTCATTGCCTTAAAAATCTACTACAATAGATATCTAAAGTGATTGAACTAAAAAATAGCATCTACAAATGCCTAGAAATAGTTTTGGTTAAGGTCATATATCAAACTGCACATTCTGCAACACACACTGCTCTAATATGTTTTTCTGCTACAATCTGAAGCACCGATCTTCCACTTGTGCACGAAGGACTGCACACACTTGATTACAAAAACACCACATATCAAAACATATCAAATATGATAATATCAATCTCTCTTATATATGCACAAAATCAAATTAGATCTTCTACATGTCAGCCCAAAAATGCATAACACACAAATGAAACGTGTAATAGCAAGTTGGCTCAATTCAAACTCCAATGCACATGCAGACTATTTTTTTTTTCTAAGACATAGGTTGGAGCCAAATCACCACCGCAAACATGAAACACCTCCAATAATTATGCCTTAAACATCTGCACACGCCACAATCATCATGAATGTCGCATAACATGAAGAGCACCATTGAACCAAGAAAAACATCATTAACGCGCACAACGATCAACGCAGACCACCAACACAAATATATAATGATCTAGAAACATCAACAAGTGTCATGAATTACCGCAACATCACCACTTACTAGAGTCTCCATCATCATTATACAAAGCCATAAGAACACTAACTCAACTGACTGCAACACTGAAAGACTCACTTGGGGACTTCCAAATCATGAACCATCTAAATTGAGGACATAGATGAACAACCCAAACACTCTACCAAATCCACAAACAAAGATATTGCAATTCTAGAGCAATACAAAGCAAAATCTAGATGACTGAACAACAAAAAATATCTTCTACAAAATGTGTATTCAATTTACATAATCAACATTTTTTGTCATCTAAACCTTAAGGGGTGGTCCTCTAGGAAGATAAATTTTGAGGGATACTTTTGTAGGAACAATCTAATAAGGGGGAAATTTTAGCATAATCTTACATATTAAAATGTTTTTAGTTAGTTATAAAATTTTCATCAATGCATATTCGAGTTGGAATAAAAAAGATTAAACTTAATTCAATAACACATCAAAGTATTTATCTTATTTATTCACATACTGAAATATCTTAGAAAAACACTTATAGAAAAACAAAATCTCTAAAGTACCGAAATTAGTACATTTCTACTAACAAAATAGTAGTGATAAACCATGAAGCCTTAAGATGTAGATCATCATGCTCAACCATGGAAGAAATAATTGAAGATACAATCTTGTTCTATGGTAATGGTAAATTATTTCTCCTATCACCGTGGTACTAACCCTAGAACAAATGAGTGCTAAATAAGCCATTCAATACATCTAAAGATCTCCTTTTAAAAAAAATAAAACCAAACTCCAAGCTCCAGTCATTGTGAGAAACTACAAGATGATAAAGTGAATTATCAATAAATGTTGAAAGACGTTATCCAAATATTCATATCAATAAGGAAGAGAATAAAAAGGAAGATGAAACTCACATAGGGGGCTTCACTGGCTAGGAAATATTATATCATGTGCATTCATATTGGAGGGTTTAATATCCCAAAAATTGAGCTCAATATATTGCATATCTGGTCAAAATAGGGGGTTTAAAATTCAAGCTATGAAAAAATGCAATATCTGATGAAAATAGGGGTTTTTTTATTTGGGCTATGTATTGGGAGGGGGTAACAAAAATTGACTATAGGGAAATATTTTTGAAAATAAGAGGATTCTTTAGTATGCCATGAATGCATGTGATATAACCCAGGTTCACTAAGTGAAGCCCCTGTGGAAACCCACTAGAAACTTTCAAACAACCTTTGAAATTATTATTTAATACTTTGAGAAAAAATGATTAATCTATCCAACACACCAATAATATATGCTCAAGAAATTTCATTGTGATCTCTTTTCTTTCTAAAAACCTATCTTGCAACATGTGCCCTAGGTCATACAGATTTTCATAATACAACTGAATGTAATTTACATTTATTAACGTTTTTTTTCAATGATTTCAATTAATCATATACTCAGTAAACTATGATCCCATATACCACCCACAGACACTAAAAATTGTCCCTTACTAACCACACTAATTATTTGTCTTAATTACTTAAATAATTCTCTAATTATTTATTTAATCTAATTATGTTCTTCTAAATTAATATTTCATTATTTGTAATTATTCATTTTCTTTCTAATCATTTAATCAATCAATCACTTCCTCTTTAAATAAATTAAATAATTTTATTATTTAATTAATCTTGATTATTTACCTTAATTAAATGATCTTTATTATTTAATTAAGTTCAATCTCTAGTTTCATATAGTTAAATTATTTCTTTAAATTATTTAATTAACTAACTTATTCTTTTCTAATTAATTTAAATTTTCTTCAAATTCTAATTTCAAACTAATTTCATTTGATGTTTTCAAAAATTAAATGCAAAATCAAATGCAAATTAAATGCAATTCATGCCAAATTCCTACAACACATGCTAAAATCCTAACTAACATTGATTTCGAGTTCAACTCTTGATCACCTTTTTTTGACTAATTAATCAATGCAGTTAACAAATTAGTTAAATTAGTTAACTCTCCAATCAACTTTTCTAACTCCTAATCAACTTTTTTGAACAGATCATTCAATCATCTCCTCAATGAAATCAGTTAGCTAAATAATCAAGTTAGTTAACGAATCAATCTATCATGTTCAACTGATCAATCAAGTCAATCATCTATCAATCAATTTAGTCATGCAGCCAGTTCTCATCATAATCATCTCTAATTAGCTTTGTCTCAAAAAACCTAAACTGTTGATCAAATCTATCTCCAAATCAATCTCAGAAATTGAAGTTAATCATCTAGAATCTATAAATTTAGCATCAATCTCCTATTTTCAACAATCACCATTTTTAAATTCTTGTGCTAACATTCAACAAGTTTTCAAGTGCAACTTTGAGATCCAACATTCCACAAGGATGAGAAGAGCAATACGAGACTCAATACTATTGATCAATGATGGATTGCGTTTAATTGTATTATATTTTATTGTTGATTTCAACATTTCTCTTATTGTTTGTATTCAAAATCTATTAATTAGAAATTTTTGGTGGTTACTTATTAGATTTTTTATTAACGATGATGATTTAAGGTGTACGACACCACCCATATTAAATATATTTAAAATGTCAAAATACAACCTCCCTAAAATAATATTTTTCAATATTTTAAAAAATTTAAAATACTTTATACACCTTTACAACATAACTTTGACCACCCATTTGTCCATTTCATATTACATTTGTCACATTTAAAGAAACATACATTATTTACTCTTACTAGGTAACAAATATTATAAAAATTGGAGCTTTTAAGAGATTTAGAGAGTGGAAGCGTAAAACGAACACCATGATTTCTTTAACTAAAATGTTTGTTATATACATTTCTCTTTAGTACTTGCCTTTGGAAAGTATGTTATTGTAATCATATTTGATTAACTAGCTCTTATTAGTTATAACTCTAAATCAATTATATCTTAATATTTTTTAGAGTACATTTTTAGAATTTATTCAATCTATTCTATTTTTAAATAAATATATTAAAATAATAAAGGGATAATGATGGTTATTTAATATCTATGATTGATATATTCAAAGAGATGCATGGAATAATAGTTAAGTTTTAGAAGAATGATTAACTTTTAATTTTAGGGGAAGAGCAACACTTTCGTCCATGTTCCAATTACCATTTCGTCCTTGTATAGCCAACATGTAAATTATTATTTTTAAAGAAACCAAAACACATGATAACTAAAAGACAATTAATAAATTTCACATTATTTGTCCACTTTACTCCCAATACTTGAAATTTTTGCACTTTAATTGGAGGAGTTGTGCAAATTTATTGGTACCCATAGCGCATGACTACCTGGGCATTTGAGCATAAGTATTGGACATTTTTGAGGTGGTTGTAGTGCACAAATATTGAATCTTTAAGTCTAGGTATCAGGGGACACTTTGAAATGACCACTTTTGACCCTTGTGTGCATAATGTATCCCATAATGTGCATTGTTACTACCGAGAAGCCATAACAATAACTATAAGCAGTTAAATCAATAAGGAGGTAGCAAAAATTTTTTGTCAAAATCCGATGTATTGTTTAGAATTTATAGATACATGAAATTAACTATAACAACTATTGGTATGCTTTCCTTAATAAGAAGAAAAATAAAATAATGTGATTGATATTTTCAATTAAAATTTTCCTTTGTTTCTATTACTTTCTATCTTTATAGAACGTATAAATGATTGACACAATAATAAATTATAGCAATAGAAAGTTGAAATTACAATAAAAAATCAATTACAACGTCTCCTTAATATTTTAATAAAGATGCTTTTAGCAAAAGATGAATTCATTTTGAATGCTCTCCAAGCCCTTTGCATTATTAACACCAGCAATAATTGAAAGACAACAGTTTTTATTTGGCACAATTGATGAGTATAATTGGTAGCTCATTATAAAGCATCGAATTGAAAAACTATTTATTTTGTGGATATTCCGCTTCTTCTTTGCTTATTCTCCTCCTTTTATTTGACGAGCTTAATGAAGTGGAAGATTGAGAATGCGAATCTACGTAACATCCGGACTCAACATTGAGGGAAAAGTTAAGAATAGCTTTGCTACCGCGTATTTTAAAAGCCGCTCGGTCATATGCCGCTGCCGCAGCTTCCGCCGTACTGAAAGTGCCCAGCCAAAATCTCGCGCCCTTCTTATCAGGGTTTCTTATCTCTGCCGCAAATTTCCCCCCCGCTTTAATTTTCTTCACTCCTCTGTAATGCTTTTCTCCATCTTTATACGTCACTGTCTCTGCTTCCTTTTCGTTTTGTACTGCCGGACCAACTGATCTCCACTGCCTATTTGCGGCTTCCTGCAATGTCATATTACTGTCATCTGACAGATGTTTGTAGCCGCTAGCTGTAGATTTAGAGACCGCATTCAAAGGACAAAGAGTCGGGGAGGATTGGGAGTAACTTTCTTCGTGTATTGGAATTGCAGAGAATTGTTGCTCTTCCGCTAAAATGGCGGTGCTTGTAGTGAGAGAGTGAGGTGAAAAGTAGTCATCTTCCCCAAGCAAAAACTGAGAAATTCTTTCCAGCATTCGTGCAGTCTCTGCTGCTTTGTCCGCCGGATTGCACATGGCCTCTGCTTCTGAGATATAAATTTCAGGCGTCGTTCTCGTAATTTGGAAACTTTATTGTCTTGTAGTGCAAGTCTGTGGAGACTTAAAGCGGTGAAGTGATAATGGACTGCGTTGTCATTAACATCCTCGAAATTTCCTTCTTTGTGCAAGTTTTACAAGTTATTCTGCGAGTCACAGCTAACGACTACATATTCAACGAAAAACACGTTAAACGATTTTGATCGACGAGGGAGAGAATAAATTTATGTTTTTAAAAATGTTAAATATGTATGTGGGAATGTTGGGGAGTGACATGGGCATATGCGTAATCGGTAAATATGTTTATTTAAAAGTTAAAGACGCTTCTAAATGCAATTTTAGATCCTAACATGCTTGTTAAGAACCTTCAAATTTCATTTTGTCAAGTGGTTTGGGATTAAATTTTTTATTACTTTCCCTAAACAAAAATAAAATTTATCTATTTTATTTTACTATAGAATTTATTTATTTATTTTAATATGATTTTAAAATTTCATTTTCCTTAAAGTTAAAAATAAATTTCACAGGTGACGCCATTAATGATTTCATATCTCTTTCTAAAGAACGTGGTCCACAACCGGTCTACGTTCAAATCAACGCTCTGACCACGAGAGTCAACCTTGGAATTTTATAATTCTCACTCTCTTTTGCCTGCCTCGCATCTTCCATCAACAAACCCTGTCTATGCCTTTATGCCCTCCTTTTATATAAGCAGGCCCACTCAAATTTAATCAATGGCTTGGAAAATGATGAGTGAAGAGTATTATTCAGCTCCGCAACAGATTGTAATAAATACAAATCAAATTCAGAAACATGATGTTTACATAGATTGTAGAAAATGTATTAACATTAATAAATAAAAATATGATCAAACCTCCTCCCGAATGAAAAACTTAATACCAATCTGTTATGTTCAATATATATGACGACGTATATTGTACACAAATTAAAATCATATAACGTAACTTTATACATCATTGTCCTAAAAAACACCATCATTCCGAACGTCACTGCCATTAAACTATAATTTTTAGTTTTAATTATACAAATATCTAAGCATGGGACACAATTTTCGAACAGTCCAGATTCATCTGCATATGTAAAAAGAATAGCATTTTAGTTGAGAATAAAATAATTTGAAGGGCATGGGAAACGTATCAAGTGAAGCTGGGGAGGGAATGGTATCAAAAACTGATGTCATAAGTTGTATGTCATCTCTTATCACAGCGCAACTCAAATTTTAACTATCCAGCTATCCAGCACTTTTTATATATATTTGTGTGCATTTATTAATTGATTGAAATTGCAGATTATATTATATTTTAAATTTAAATAAATTAATAAATATAATTTAATGTGTATTTTTAATTTTGCATAGAGAATCATATCATGTTTTATCAAATATGTTTATAAAGAAGTTCTTTTTTATTCTTTTTTGTTTATTTTAATTACATAAAAATATTTCATAAATGACGTACAATTTTATGGATTTTTCTTATATTGTTTTAATTTAATGTTGTTGTTCATAATTACTAAAAACAAATGTTAAAAGCATTTTTTCAAAGCTAACACTTCAAAGACCTCTAGAATGAAAATTGGTTGTTTGGGACCATAGATGAAGGAATACGACCACTAAAGCATTATCTAGGAGGGGCAAGGAATTGGTGAGTGACTTCTTCATTACAAATCTATAGTTAATCAAAATTAATTTCTAAACTATTAAGAATTATTATTTTTAATCATTAACCAATAATTTGTAGTTTAAGGTTTTTTCTTTTATATTAGAAATTGAGAGTAAACAGAGAGTACAAGGAGGCCAGACCTCAGAACAAAAAAGCTATCACCAACTTAGGACAACATCAAAAAGAAAGCAAGTGTAATTGATCATGTACAACTGCATAATACAGTATGTCCATAGCAACATCTGTCAATAACTGTAAAAGAAAAAAGGAGCCAAAAGAGAACACATCAATGCAGGATATCATCATCGGCTCCAACCCATGTTGTCCACCCACACGGGCCTTCCATCCACACAATGTTCTTATGGTTCTGAAACTGAGAAAGCATCTCCACCAAGTCAAAAGAAGGCTCCTTGTTATCATTGATATCAATGGTCAACATCTTGAAGGCCTCCATATATACCAAAGAATGTTAGCAGAAAGAATAAACCAAAAGATATTAGCATCTTGCTTAAGCACCTAAATATAACCAGAAATGATTTCCACAATGTTCACAAGACCAGGGATAGAGAAACCAAACATTAACCAGATCTCCTTAGCAATAGAGCAGTCAAAAAGAATATGCCTACTAGTTTTAGGCAATTTACATATAGAATACAAATCAGCATTATATAGATCCTTTCTGAGAGGAAGCCTGTCAAGCATCATGAGCCATTTAGAGCATTTAATTTTGGGAGCAACTGGACTTTTCCAGAGCCTGTTAAATTTTTTTTCCAATGCATGCTAGATAAGTCAGTATACCATAATAGATTAACATGATTGGTAATGAAATCATCATAAGCCAAAACAGTGTAGATATTACGGGCCTTGATTTTAGACAAAAGAGAACCATCAGCCCATTTAAATGAGATAAATCTATGAGAGTCAGCATCACAGTCCTTAGGAAGACCCAAATAAGCACAAGCCTTCTTAATCATATTATAGGTTCTTTTTTAAGCAATCCCTTTGTTGGCCCAAGCTTTGGCCGAGCAACCCTAAGTAAGGGCCAAAGGTTTGGCAGTGTGGAAGAGATTCCACCAAATAGATCTTTCGCCATGAACAAGGCCATTACTGTTGACATTAGTGTTGACCATATATTTCCTAACATACTCCCAAGCTTTCCCAATAGATTTAAACACACAAGTACCTTGGACGGAGACATGGAAACCACCAGCAACAAGGTCACTTAAGGGTAATCCTTTCCAAGACTTAGCACCTTTCAACACAACCCTCTCAATATTTTTTCTAACCAAGACCTTCCAAGGTTCCTGGCCCTCAAAAGCATGGAAGATCCATTTGGTTACGAGAGCAATACATTGGGTCCTGAGATCTTTCAGCCCAAGGCCTCCAAGTTTTTTCTCAATATGACACCCCTTCCAGTTAAAAGCATGCATTTTATTATTCCCTTTGCCATCAGACCACAGGAATTGTCTAATAGCTTTCTGAATTTCAAGAATTTGATAGTTACTAAACATCCAAGCAGAGGAATAGTAGATATTGTAGGAGGAAAGGATTTTATGGCAAACTTGGACCCTGCCAGCTAAGGAAAGGAACCTGTTGTTCCACTTATTAAGTTTCTTATCAATTTTCTCCCTAACCAATAACCACATTTTCTTAAGAGAGGAAGAAATGGATAATGGTATACCAAAATACCAGCCAATTTTGTTAGGGCCACTCCATTGGTATCCATAATATTTAAGCTAGTCAGGAGGGTGTTCTTTCCACCCCAGTAAAGTCGACTTGGACTAGGAGATCTGGGCCCCAGAGATCTCACCAAATATCTTAATTTTTTGACTGAGATTCTCCAAGTTCTGATTAGTGAGCTCAAGGAATAGAGCCGTATCATCGGCAAATTGAATATTCAACAAGTCATTATCATCGGGAAGCCTAACCCCTTTCACATTAGGGGAGAGGGAATTATCCCTTAGTAGGTAGAAGAAAGCATCAGAGGCAATGACAAAAAGAGCAGGGGCTAGGGGGCACCCTTGTCTGGTAGAACGAGACAACATTATGGAGGAGGAGAGGGTACCATTAACTTCAATATGGGCATAGGCATCTTGGAGGAGGACCTTAAAATAATTACAAATGTCCCAAGGGAAGCCAAAAGCTTCAAGCATCATGACAATAAAGTCCCATTCAATCCTATCATAGGCTTTCTCAAAGTCAAGAAGAAACATAGCAATGTCTTGTCCAGACACCTTAGACCATTCCATAGCCTCCTAACTAGTGATGATATTTTCAAGGATATATCTACCTTTAATGAAACTGGTTTGGGTGGGGCAAATGAACTTGGGAAGAATTTTCTTAAGGCGGATGGCCAGAATTTTAGCCAAGATCTTATAGGACACATTAAGGAGGGTAATGGGTCTCCAATTTTTAATGAGGGCTTTATCACCATCCTTGGGTATAATCTTGACGGTGCCCTTGTTGATGGAATCACCAAGGGTGCCATGTTCATTAGCCTCTATGTAGATATCATGCAGATCTGTACTAATCCAGTCTAGGTTAGCTTTATAAAACTCGACAGGGAGACCATCAGGTCCAGGAGTTTTATCATTATTAAGAGAGTTGATGGATCTTTGAACTTCCTCAACAGTGATCTTCTTCTTTAGGAGGAAAGACTCTTCCTCAGAGATTCTACAGGGAATAATGGATCTACATTTAAGTCTCATGGCCTTGGCAGCCTCAGAATCTTCTGAAGTGAAAAGGTTTTTATAGAATAAAGTAAAGGCATCTTTGATGTTGTCAATATCAATAATCTCCTTGTTATCAACAAGAAGCCTATCAATTTTTTCCCGGTTTTGTTTTTATTTAAGCAGATTAAAGAAGAACTTCGAGCCTCTATCCCTGAATTGAAGCCAATGGCTACGCACTCTAATCATTGATCCCTTGATCTTAACTTGCTGACATTTCCAAAGAGCATCCCTATCTCTTGCAACTTGGTTGGGTAAATCAGGGTTAGTTGGGGACTGTTGAATTTTTTTTTCAATGTTTTGGAGATTGAGATTAAGAGTTTTTTCCATAAATATGTAATCTTTGGCCTTCTTTTGACCCACTATCTATAGGAGTTTCTACCAAGAGGCAAAATTGTAGTTCCATCTGGTAATGTGGGAGGGAAGATTCTTATTCAGTTTATTGAGGAGTCTAATAAGGCTGATGGTAGGAAGGACATCAAGATCTTTAAGTAAATTAGTGTTAGGCAGGAATTTTTTACCCCCAGCTACATTAGTGTTCGAAGAGTTTGCAATTTTGATATGAGAAATGATAGGGTGGTAATCCGAAAGAGTAAACGAGCAAACAAAAAGTATGTTGCTCTGATCATCAGGCATAAAGGATAAAAGGTCCTTATTAGCATAGAATCAGTCAAGTCTACAATATATTCTGTTATTACCCTTTTGGTAGTTACACCAAGTGTACCGAAGTCCCTTGTACTCAGATTTATTTCCTAAAAGGGGATCAAACAAATTCTTCTAGTACTTCATTCTATCCCAGTGAGTTTTTTCAGAACCTTTCCACTCAATGGGATTCCCTCTAGCTTTATCATCTTCACTCTCAATCATGTTAAAATCCCCACCTAAGATCCAGGGGATGTTAGGTAAGGAGGAAATCCAGTCCCAAAGGGCAATTCTATCTTTATAGTCATTGGGAGCATAGATAGAGCAAATCCCAATGTGAGAACCATCAATATTGATAGTGGCCCACACAACCTTGTTATAAGGGGAGAAACCTTTGTTAGTAATGTGGTTAGTCCATTTAGGATTAATGAGAAAACTGAGTCCCCCTTTACCTCTGAGATGTTTGGAGCAGATCTTAATGGATTCATTCCAAATGAAATTAAGGTTCACCTCAAGGGTAAAGTTAATAGCCTTAAGATCTTGTAGCATCAGAAAATCAATATCTTTGTGAGATTCCAAGAATCTCTTAATAACCTATTTTTTGTCTGGAGATTCCAGACCTCTCACATTCCAAGAGATGCACTTCATGGTAAAGGGGGAGAAATTAAGAGCTCTTAGCAGCTTGTAGGCTGCTATCATAGGTGGGAAGGTCCTTCTAGTTTCCATTCTTCTTCTTGTTCATGGGACCTTTATTTTTAGATCCTATAGGATGCCCTCTCCTATTAGGTTTGACAATACCCCTAGTGTGATAATCTTGATCATCACCAGAGTCATCTTCACCTTGAGAGATATCACCAGTTTGGGGTTCCATGGTGTGGTTCGGTTGGAAAGGGGTTTCATTCATCACCGTCTAGGGCACTTGTGTGGAGGAAAAGTTAGGAGAGAAAAAAACATTATTTCTAGAACCACTATTGTCAGCAGTAATGACCTGGATCACAACATCATCCTCAATTTCTCTAAATAATTTAGGAGGCATAATCTCGTTAGAATTAGTAGTGGTTCTAATGCAGGAGGTGGAAACAGTAGGGATGAGC
The DNA here is from genome assembly GCF_030272615.1 of Cryptomeria japonica. Lineage (NCBI taxonomy): Eukaryota > Viridiplantae > Streptophyta > Pinopsida > Cupressales > Cupressaceae > Cryptomeria > Cryptomeria japonica. The sequence continues at coordinate 35,936,500 of NC_081410.1, read as the reverse complement.
TCAGCAGATAGTCTATTAAAATACGAAGTCCTCATTGGGCCACCTCTAGTATTAAAATCATTACTGCATCTATCAGAACTCTCAAAGCTTTTGGCAATGGACTTAACCAAGGAGCTATTTTCATTAAGGCTAAGGGAAAACACACTATCAGAAATGGGAGGAGTAGGTGTAATAAATGCACCGTCAGATTTTGCCTCCATTAAGGCTAAGGGAAATCGCATGAGCGAACAACAAGGAATACGCAAAAGTAAATGAAGAACAAAATTAAATGAAGCGGATGAAATAAAGCATAGAGAAAAAGGAAATCAAACCACGTGAAGGAGGGAGACCTCCACCACCACCACTGTCGAGGTACGACCCTCCAGCTTAGAATAAAAAGATCGCCTTCAGTCCATACACATCTTTTTGATCAGCCAAAAAAAAAATCAAAATTTCGTTCCACTTTTTAACTTTTACAAAATGGATATTAGAAAATATAATTTTAATTATTGATTGTTTAAGGTTTTTCAAAAAAACTATTTCAAAAAGATAAATATAATAACAATTGCATTTATCACTCATATTTCAGTTATGTATATTTTTAAATACTGCAATAAAAGAATCACACTTTAATCATTTAAGAACTATTTAAAACAATTCACATTGCCTAATGAGATCAAATTTGTTAATAAATATATCTTTATTAGTCTACCAAACAAAGCTAGAGAAATAAATTAATTAAAAAAATATTAAATAACAATCCATAAATTAGAGGATATGTCCAAAATTATGTCTCTATCTTCCATTTGGTAGCAAGAGACTTATTCTTATAGTACATATGAGTTTGATGCTCATTCATCCCATACTACCTTATTGAGAGAATATGTGTTGTACATCTTTAATAATGTTCATAATGTAAAAAATAATATTTATGTGGTGTATGTGGATAATCTAGAGATGTGTGTATCATTATAGTGTCGTAAATTGGATATCTTTGCAATTTCATACTCCATAATGACCTCTTTTATCTTGTGATGTAAAAATTAATTTAATTATAAAATATTAACACCAAAATGTCATTTCTTTAGTATTTCTATAATAATTTCCCTCTCTAAGTTTGAATTTTGTGAACAAGAGTGCTACATACTTTTACAGATAGTTATACTTTACTTTTTGTTACTTGTCTTTGGCAAGTATGTTAGTGTAATCATATTTGTTTAACTAGTTATTAATTATCTCTATATCAATTATATCTTACTATATTTAATAAAATAAAAGACTATATTTTAGAAAGTTTATATACAATTCTTTAAATAAATCATATTAAAATAATAAATTATCAATAATTTATTTGAGCAGTATCTCTGAACACTTGTTTTAATTGACCATTATTTATAAATCAAAGAAAAATGATAATTATTATAATATATTCAAAGAGACAAATAATAATACTTAAGTTTTAGAAAAATGATTAAATTTTAATTTTAATAAAATGATATGAATGGTATTTTAAATTTTAGTTTTCCTTTGTTTCTATTACTATGTTATCATATCAGAACAAATAAATCTAGATTCATCTGATACACACAATAATAAATTATAGCAAAGTTGAAATGACAATAAAAAATAATTAAAAAAATAAATCGTTGGGAGTGCAATCACATGCATCATCATCCAACGCCATCGTTAATACATCGATCTCTTTTCTTCGACCACTTTGTTTTTTATATTTTGATCCTGCTGTCAACTTTATACAATGTCAAAATCAGCTACAATATTCATTTCGCAAAACGTGAATTGATTTTGAATGCTCTGCAAGGCCTTTGCATTAATAATATCAAATTTGAAAGAACACAATTTTTTTTGCGCACAATTGATGAATATAATTGGTATCTCATTATAAAAAATTCCATTGAAAACTATTTATTTTGAGGAATATTCCCCTTCATCTTTGCTTATTCTGCTTCTTTTATTTGATAAGCTGAATGAAGTGGATGATTGAGAATGCGAATCTACATAACATCCGGACTCAACGTTCAGGGGAAAGTTAAGAATAGCTTTGCTACCGCGCATTTTAAACGCCGCACGGTCATATGCCTCGGCAGCAGCTTCCGCAGTACTGAAGGTGCCAAGCCAAAATCTGGAGCCTTTCTTATCAGGGTTTCTTATCTCTGCGCAAATTTTCCTCTCCCTTTAATTTGCTTCACTCCTCTGTAATGTTTTCTTCCATCTTTATACGTCACTGCCTCTGAATCCTTTTCGTTTTGTTCTGCCGGACTAACTGATCTCCACTCCCTGTTTGCTGCTTCCTGCAATGTCATATTACTGTCATTTGACAGATTTTTGTGGCCGCAAACTGTAGAATGTGAGGCAGCGTTCAGTGGACAAAGAGTCGGGGAGGACTGTGAAAAACTTTCTTCGTGTATTGGAATTGCACAGAATTGTTGCGCCTCCGCTGAAATGGCAGTGGTTGTAGTGAGAGATTGAGGTGAAAAAGAGTCATCTTCCCCAAGCAAAAACTGAGAAATTCTTTCCAGCATTCTCGCAGTCTCCGCTGGATTACACATCTTCCCCAAGCAAAAACTGACTGTAGGCGTCGTTCTCGTTGTTTAGAAATTTTGATGTGTTGTCGTGGAAGTCTGTGAGATTTAAAGCTATGAAGTGAGAATGAGTGCGTTAGCATCCTCGAAATTTCCTTCTCTGTACAAGTTTTACCACTTGTACAGTACCCAAAGACTGCGTATTCAACGAAAACCTCGCTACACAATGTAGAGAATAGATTAATATTTTAAAAGCGATATATATGTTGGAAAGTGACATGGCACATGCTTAATTGGCAAATATATATTTAGGGGAGTGACGTAGTGCATGCGTAATTGCAAATATATATATGCGGTGGAGTGACGTGGGCACATGCGTAACCGGTAAATATGTTTTTAAAAAAGTTAAAGACATTTCTTAATACAATTTTATATCCTAAGATCTTTGTTAAGAACCTTCAAAAATTTAATGTTGTCAAGAGATTTGTGTAAATTTTTATCAAAATGTCTATGTAGTATTTATGATGGATCGTTGACTCCATTTATTAATTAATTAAAAAATAAAAAATAAAAAGAAGTTGTATTATGATTTTTTTTTTTATATTAGAAATTGAGAGAATCCAAAACAAGGAGGCCAGGCCTTAGCAAAACAAAGTTGTTACTGCCACAGGACAACAAAAACCAAAGTAACAACAGGGTGCACAATCTGCACAAAAGTGTACTAACAAACTAACTGCATCATGAGAAGTCAACAAAAGCATCAAGAGAGGATGTCGTCATGGGGTTCAACCCATGCCGCCCATCCCTGAGGTCTTTCCATCCAAACAATGTTCTTCTGACTCTGAATCTGTGTCAGCATCTCAACTTGGGTGTAGGAGGGCTCCCTGTTATCTTTAATTTCGTTGTTTAACTTCTTGAGAGCCTCCTCAAAAGAGGATAGGTTGTCCTCGTTGCGCCTCCACTCATAACCATCCTTCATCTCATTGATGAACATGGTGCCATGACCATCCTTGAGGAACCTTAGGAGCTTGTGCCTCTCAGCATTCATAGTAGAGGCAACCTGCACAACAATTTTGAAGAATGTGAGTCTTCGAAAGGATTCAATAAGGGCCCTGGCTTGGCCTTCAAACTTTTCAGCATTCCTAATTTTCCAAATATACCAAAGAATATAGGCAGTTAAATTAAACCAAAAGATATTAGCATCCTTTTTCAATCCTTTAATGTGCCCAGAAATAATTTCCATAGTATTCACAAGATTAGGGATAGAAAAGCCAAACATTAGCGAGATTTCCTTAGCAATGGAGCAATCAAAGAAAACATGCCTGCTAGTCTCAGGAAGTTTACAAATAGAGCACAAATCATTATTATCATAATTCCTCTAGAGAGGAAGTCTATTAAGTATCATAAGCCATTTAAAGCACTTGATTTTTGGCTCGATCAGACTTTTCCATAGCATGCTGAAGGTCTTTTGCCACTGCATAACATACAAATCAGAATACCATAAAATGTTAACATGCTTAATGATGGGAGTCTCATAAGCTAAGACAGAGTAAATGTTACGAGCCTTAATTTTAGCCAAAATAGTACCATCAGCCCATTTAAAAGACATAAATCTATGAGAATAAGCATCATAGTCTCTAGGAAGACCGAAATCAATACAAGCATACTTAATCATGTTGTAGGTTCTTTTTTGAACTGGGGGGAGGTTAAATTTTGAGCTGAGATCTTCCCATGTGATAAGAGTATCATGTTCCAAAATGTCAATAAGATATTTGAACCCTTTGTTGGCCCAGGCTCTAGTCGAGCATCCCTGAGTAAGGGCCAAGGGTTTGCCAGCATGGAAGAGGTTCCACCATAAGTATCTCTCGCCATGAATCGGGTCACCATTGTTGACCAAAAAAACCCTAACATGTTCCCAGGCTTTCCAAATAGACTTCAACACACAAGTGCCCTAGATAGAAATAGGAAAACCACCGGCCACAAGGTTGGTGAGAGGTAAACCCTTCCAAGACTTACCATTCTCAGGGCCAGACCTCTCAATATTGTGTCTAATTAAGACCTTCCAAGGTTCCTGACCTTCAAGAGAATGGAAGATCCATTTAGCTGCAAGGGAATTACCTTGGATCCTAAGATCCTTTAATCCAAGGCCACCAAGGGATTTCTCAATATGGTACCACTTCCAATTAACAACATGTAATTTATTATTACCTTTGCCATCAACCCAAAGGAAGCATCTAACAACCTTTTGAATTTCTAAGATCTGATAGTTGCTAAACATCCAAGTAGAGGAGTAGTAGCAATTATAGGAGGAGAGGATTTTTTGGCACACTTGAACCTTGCCAGCTAGGGAGAGGAATCTATTGTTCCATTTACTAAGTTTTTTATCAATTTTCTCCTTAACCCAGAGCCACATATCTTTGAGGGAAGAGGACACCGAGAAGGGAACCCCAAGGTATCTAATGATTTTGTTAAGACCACCCCATTGGTAGCCAAGGTGTCCAAACCAATTAGGGGGTGATCCATCTAGCTAAGGAAGGTAGACTTGGTTTGGGAGATCCGAGCTCCAAAAATTGACCCAAAGCATTGGATTTCAAGGTTAAGGTTATCCATGTTTTTCTTGGTGAGCTCAAGAAAAAAAGTCGTGTCATCGGCAAACTTAATATTCATCAATTCATTATCATCAAGGAGCCTAATCCCATTAACCTTTGGGGAGAGGAAGTTATCCCTAAGGAGGTAGAATAAAGCATCAAAGGCAATAACAAAGAGAGCAAGGGCCAAGGGGTAGCCCTGTCTAATGGATTGAGAGAGCATAATGGAAGAGGAGAGGGAGCCATTAACATCAATTTGAGCAGAGACATCTTGAAGGAGGACCTTGACATAAGTACAAAATTCACTAGGAAAGCCAAAGGCTTCAAGCATCGTAATAATAAAGTCCCATTCCACCCTATCATAGGCTTTCTCAAAGTCAAGGAGAAACATAGTAGTGTCTTGACTAGAAACTTTAGACCATTCCATGGCTTCCCAGAATATACCTACCTTTAATGAAGCTAGTTTGGGTGGGGCAGATGAACTTGGGCAGGATCTTTTCCAGTCGGACGACCAACATTTTAGCCAGGATCTTATAGGACACATTGAGAAGGGTAATGGGTCTCCATTTCTTAACAAGGGCCTTGTCACCATCCTTGGTTATGATTTTAATAATGCCCTTGTTGATAACACTGCCAAGGGAACCCTTACCCAAAGCCTCATTGTATATATCAAGAAGATCAGAGCAAATCCAGTTAAGGTTGGCTTTGTAGAACGCAACTGGGAGCCCATTAGGCCCGGGAGCTTTGTCATTGTGGGGGGAGTTGATGGCCTTCTGAATTTCATCAATTATGAAATTTTGTTTAAGGAGGAAAGATTCCCCTCCGAGATCCTACAGGGAATGATGGATTTGCATTTAAGTCCGAGGGCCTTGGCAGCCTCAGAGTCTTCAGAGGTGAAAAGTTTTTGGTAGAAGAGGGCAAAAGCTTCTTTAATGTTGTCCAAATCAACAATTTCTTGATTATCAACAATAAGTTTGTCAATATTTTCCCAGATTTGCTTATGTTTAAGTAGATTGAAGAAAAATTTGGAGCCTTTATCGCCAAATTGGAGCCAATGGCTATGGGCTCTAATCATGGCCCCCTTGATCTTAACTTGCTGATGTAATCTAAGGGCATCCCTAGTTTTCACCACTTGGTTGGCAAGGTCAGGGCAGGAAGGAGTCAATTGAATTTTATTTTCAAGGTGAAGTAGATTAAGATTAAGAGTCTTTTCCACAAATCTAGAGTCTTTGGCCCTTTTTTGACCAATAGTTTGCAAGAGTTTTTGCCAGGAATCAACATTATAATTCCACCTATCAATATGCAAAGCTAAGTTCTTATTATCCTTATTTAGGAGTCTGATGAGGTTAATGGCAGCAAGAACATCAAGATCTTTCAGTAGATTAGTGTTAAGAATGAACTTCTTAGGCCCCACCACATTAGCAAGTAAGGAGTTAGCAAGTTTGATGTGAGCAGTGATAGGGTGGTGATCCGAGAGAGTAAAAGGCTAGATAACAACAAAATTGCCATGGTTACTAGGGATAAATGAAAAAACATCTTTATTAACATAAAAACGGTCAAGTTTGCAATAAATTCTATTACAACCTTTTTGGATATTGCACCAAGTGTTCCGGAGACCCCTTGTATCGTCCTTATTACCAAGAAGAGGATCAAATAGGTTTTTCTTAAATTTCATTCTATCCCAATGGGATTTTTAGAGCCTTTCCATTCAAAAGCATTACCCCCCATTTTATCATCACAATTCTCAATCATATTAAAGTCTCCTCCAAGGATCCAGGGAATATTAGGTAAGGATTCAATCCAATTCTAAAGGGCACTTCTTTCCTTATAGTCATTGGATGCATAGATAGAGAACACCCCAATGAGGGTGTTGTCAACATTAATAGAGGCCCAAACAACCCTGTTACAAGGGGAGCAACCCTTGTTAGTAATATGGTTTGACCATCTGGGGTTAATGAGCAGTCCAACACCACCTTTACCCCTGAGGTGATTGGAGCAAATTTTGATGGAGTCTTTCCACATGAAATTAAGGTTAATATCCAAGGAAAAATTAATAATTTTAAGCTCTTGAAGGATCAAAAAGTCCAAGTATTTATGAGATTCCAAGAAATGTTTAACAATCTGCTTTCTATCTGGGGCTTCCAACCCTCTAACATTCCATGAAATGTACTTAATGGTAAACAGGGGGAAATTACGAGCACTTAGCAGCATGAAGGCTGCTATCACAGGCAGGGAAACCCTTGCCCTTCTTCTTCTTGTCAGAGGGGGCCTTGTTCTTTGAGCCCACAGAGCGCCCTCTTCTATTGGGTTTGGAACAACCCTCAATTTGATCATCATGGTCTTCACCAGAATCATCATCTCCTTGAGAGACATTTTCAGAAGGAGGTTCCATGTAGGTAGTAGGCTAGACCGGGGTATCATTTAGTGCCATCCAAGGCATTTGTGTGGAGGATAGGTTAGAGGGGAAAAATATAGAATTTCTATCAGCCCTAGTATCAGCAACGATGACCTGAATCATGTCATCAACATCAAGTTCTTTGAAGACTTTCAGAGGCAAACTCACATTAGATTCACTAGTATTATCGATATAGGGGGTGGGATCGACGAAACCAAGGTTATCAGAGATGCGATTAGCCCTCGGGGAATTCATAGACCCATCACCCATATGGAAATCACTAGTGCACCTACCGGGGGTTTCAAACTTATTAATGATACTCTTAACTTTTGAAAAACTAGCATCAACTGTAGCTGGGGTGAGATTGACATTATTCTGAGCAGGCTTAACACCAACATTATCAGACCTAATCTTATCAATGGCTAATTGCTATGCATTCTTCCTTCTGCACTTCTTAGACTTGTTTGTAACCATTTGAAAACTATCTTGCTATTCCACACCTGGTTGTTCTATGTTATCTATAATAGGGGAGCAAGGGGGGAGCCATATTGGTTTGAGAGCTTTTAGGGCACGTACCTGATATGGGTAGGTTAGGAATAGTTGCAGGGGTGCTTCTCATGACAGGCTGGACAACAGGGGAGGATGGATCCATAGGGTTAGGGGGGAGAAATGTTATCCATATGGGTTCTCCGCGAGTTCAAACTTGAGGATTTCTTATTAAGAATAGGGAAATTTTTATGGACATGGCCATCTTTTTTATAGAGGAAACACGCGTTTAAACCCCCTAAAATTTCCAGAGGGCAGGAGAAGATTTCTCCCTCAATATTGAGATTGAGAATATTAGGAAGGTCAATCCTAGGTTTAATAGAGATGAGCACTCTGGCATCGAGATGGGGCACGCATCATGGAGAGTCATCCATATGGATGAATTTACCAATGGGTTTCACAATTTGAGGGATAAATTTCCACAAAAATGGAGGAATCTTATTGATAATTACCCACCTAGGGCATGACAGAGCCAATATTTATTCAGAAATCACCTTAGGAGACCAACCTAGGGCACGGAGTGAAGTTTTAACAACATTCCAATACAATTTCTTAAGAACCTCTAACTGCATTTCATGCGTATTAAAAAAAACAATGAACAGTCCTTTTTGAATGTGCCTACAGAATGAGATTCGAAATCCTAATTTTTAATTCCATTAGTTTTGAAGCCAATCATCCATAAATTTTCGAGGAAATTTATCAGCATCCACATAGGCAAAAAAAATTGCAGTCTTTCAACCTATTTTTTTCAATAGCAATTTTATTGGCCATAGAATCATTAGGCAAAATGGAGATAGTGTTGGAATCGAGATCAAGTTCCATATCATCTGGACTCGCTCCACCATCTCCATTGACGGAAACAAATCCAGCATCCTGGTCAATTGCCGACAAAACGCTACCCACAACTTCACTGAAGGTTTTTTTGGGTTGCAGAGGGGGTTGGGAGGAGGTAGGCGAAGGATGAGACTGAGCGTCTCCATCCGTTTCCACCTCCATTAGGATAGAGAAAGATTCACATGCAGAAAAAGCAATTGACGCAGAGTAAAGAAGAACATTAAATGAAGAGTATAAGGGAGAATTGTCTGCAAATCGTGTGGAGGAGGGAGTTCTCCTCCAAAACCACCGAGTGTTCACGTGCCTCAATCCATATTTGACGATCCATTTTCAGCAGTCCTCTGTTACATTTCGGCTTCATGCAATTCGGCTTCACGCATTTGTCATTCACGCTAGGTTTTCGCTCTTCATGCAGAGTAGAGGGATTAATTCATTTTTGCCCTTCACGCAGAGCCTTTTCGTCCAGTTCGCACTTTCACCCTTCACGCAGAGAAGAGTATATTTCTATTCGGTTTCACTTAGAGCATAGCCCTTCACGCAGAGCAGAGCATGTTTTTCATTTTTTGTTGCATTTTGATTTTCAATTAATTAATAAATACAATCAAAGATGTTTCTTAAGTATTACACAAACGTTGCCAAATTTCATATTGCTTTTTTCTATTGGAGTTGATGACAAAATAAATAGGGGTCAATTTATTCTATTGGTCTAAAATTTAAAGTAGGTGAGTGTGTTGGAACCACCTTAATTATGATAGAAAAGAAATTGTCATTCAATTTTAATTATAATAATTTTTCATTATGTAATATGATATTTTGTAAAATTGAGATGATGGTTTTTATAAATAGATAATTGAAGTTTATTTATGGATACGTCTTTTAAGATGATTAAAAGAACATTATTAAGGTTTTTTTTAATATTATCATTTTAATAAAATATATTTTTATTAGATAAAAATAAGGTTATAAGACCTTCCACCTATTACTAAATATAGAAGTTTACAAAAAATTGTTTCTATAGGATATAGTATATGCTAGTCTCAAAAATAGTAGAGAAAATGATAGCACAAAAATAAAGAAAAGAGGCAAACTAATTGCCACCATATGTAGTATTGATGTCCTTATGACTTCTAATGGCCTAAAATAGTTTTTCTTTTGTAGTTTCTAAGAGGAGTGTAGGCTAGAAATTTTTTCTCGATCTTTTCAACTTTTGAGTGATAAACAATCATATCATTGGCAAAGTTGGTCATAACCTATTTTTTTAAAGACATAGTGGAAGAAAGAGATGTAACAATGTTGTCATAGTTGTTAATAATATTATTCACGTTGGAATCTATCTTATCATTTGTTCCTTTAGAGACCATTATAAAGCCTCGATCTAAGAGATCATCTTGTATAGAAAACAAATGGAGATAGACCTTTAAATGATGATATCACTTTCCAAGTAGCCAAAGGATGGATCAATAGGAGTAGTTTATAAAGTATGTATTGGAGATGAAAAGAAGTGTTATCTCCTCTACAAGTTGTTTTTGAGAGCAGCGTGGGTATTACTGTGACTAGTAATAAGACTTATAGGATTAAGTGATTGTGAGGAATAGAAATTTACAATAAAGTTGTGTGTAACCATGTTGGGGGTATTAGGAGATTCAATTGGGGACCTCTTATTGAATATGAATAATAATATTTTGATCTTCTTATTGGAGATTTAACATCATATCAATAAGTAGTACATCGAATAATAGGAAGAAATTTTTTTGAGTTATATTTAACATGCTAGGTAAGATGTGGTTAGGTTTCATTATAGTGGGAGAAATTTGAGAAACATAAGATGAAAGAAAGAGGATTGAATTTTCTAGTAGAGTGAAGGGAGAAAAGGGGAATAATAAAGGTGTGGATTTTCTTAGCAAGGATTTTATTGATGATTTAGGAGAGGCAAAAAAAAACATAGAAGGACATTTTCTTTGAGTTGCAGTGCCCACTCCTATTGGCTTAGTAGATGAGGAAACTATGGTCTCCTAAATATTTAGACTATCAGGCATAATCATAATAGAGTGTGTGACATGCATGAATGTAAAGAATACAATAAAAAATTTAGACCTTCATGGATGGTGATTTTAGTTTTATTAAAAAAAACTTCAACCACCAACTATTGTACACTTGAGATAAGAAGAAAATGAAAGAATGTAACAATAAAGTCATACTCTAAATGATCTAAAATAATAAAATGATAGGAAAAAATGCAATCATACCTTGTCTTAAGGGTGAAGCATTTGGTGAGATAAATGTTCACTTCATTTGAAGGTTTAGACAAGTCAATCCTTTTATATCCATTTTGGAACCTTGTCACCCTCTATTCTCCCTAGAATTTTTTTTTTATCATCATTTATGTTTAGATTTACCCACTCATTTAAATTTAATTCCCTATGTCCTCAATCTAATAGATAGGATAATAAAGCATTTAGTACCAATAAGTTTAACATTTCTAATAGTAGCCTTACCCTCCTTCCAATATTTAGTAAACTACACTACAACAGTAGGTTTGTGACCCTTAAAATTTTACAAGTATCAATCCTCCCTATCATTTAAAAAAAAATTCCAATGATTCTCAATATTTTTGAGGATTTCACATGATGCAAAATCAACCTAGTTCCATTCTTCTCTCATACTATTCAAGAAAAATCATAGTCTCAAGCCTTATACATATTTGGAGAACCTTAGAATTCCAATTTGAGCCAAAAATTTATTTGATAAAAATATGGGCACAAAAATACACCACTAGATGTCATAATGAGAACCTTCCTTATGTGATGAGAAATACCTGATATTATACATATTGTCAAACTAAATGGTCATAATTACACACATAGTCCAATTTGTAGTTAACCAAGTAGGAGAATAGAAACTATAGGACTCATCATAAAAATAAAGGATGACATGACACTAGCCAAATACCTATGAAAAGCTCATAATCATAGCACCAATTGTGAGATATACACCTCACCAATTTTGCATGTCATTGTTAATTAAACTATTTATATTTTTTGGAATATTGGAGCAACATTTAAAAACTCTCCAACCATTAGAAGTTATGTCAACATTATTGAATATGTTAGCAGTATTACTACCTTATATGAATGTATTCTCAATAATGAACCTTGAGAACATTTCTATCCATTTTTTGGCATCATTCTAATAGGCAACAAATTTACAATTCAATTAAACAATATTATTTAGGAGATCAATGATGATTTTTGAGTCTCGAATACAAATAAGTAGCTAATATCAAAATAAGTAACCAAATTTGTACTCTAAAAAGTAGTGGCGCTTTCAAGTTTATTATTGGTTTCAATACCAGTAGCCCTAGAATAAGTAGCAACTTATTTCCATTCTCTATTCTTGGTAATTCCTACATGAATTACTAAGATTATCTTTGGGTTTTACTTCAAATTTTAGTTTTAGCTAACTTCAAAAAGGAAAAATCTACCAGGTAACCTTGCTAAGTTATCTAAATAGCATATAAAATATGTTATCTAATAGTTAAAAATATAATATATCAAAACAAATAGTTAAATAGAGGATGCAAATATTTATTATTTATAAGAAATATTAGAACAAATGATAATAAAACATTATAACAATAAAGAAAGTCAAAATATTTGATTTTAGGTCCCAAAACATTTATTTAAGTGTGTTGAAGTGATTTACTGAAGACTTCAATTGTATGTGGATTCTCTTTGTATAACTATAATGAAAAAATTATATGATTAGATCAATTTACTTTGAATATGAGATTTCAAATGAAAACAAATATTGAAAAGAAGAATTTATATATATTTTATGATTGGTTGGGACAAATCAAGAGTTAAGTATATTGATTGTGGAGTTAGCTCAAATAAGTGGATGCCTTAACTAAAATTAGTGAGATAAGTTATCATTTCAATTATGGATTTAAACTTATGAGAAGACAACTAATTTTTTTATTAACTTACGTAATATACTTTTTTGTGATGAATTTTCTAATTATGAATTTTTAAAATTTATTTAATGGATTTTTTGCAAAGAATTTGCTAACTTTATGTCGCATATCATAAGATTAAATCACTCATAATAATTGTAGAATCCTAAATTTTACTCCCTTACAATTTTGTCCTAACTTGGGCCCTCACCTTGGCGTTCATCCCCTAAGGCCTAATTGAAGCCCTAATTCTGCTCACAATATGCATTTTCACTCAAATTTTTCAGGTTCTGCAATTCCTTCCCCAAGATCCTAGGCCTATAATGTCGAAGACCAAGGTGCCAGTGCCCTAGTCCTCTTCAAAAGGGCCGATTTTGGGGCCTCTCAATGGTAGTATGATTTGAGTGGGAAACTAGATCCTATGTCAGCTCATGTCAAAAAATTAGTTTGTTTTTTGGCTAGCAAGTATAAAAGGAGGTCTACCCCTCTCATTTTGGCATCCATGAATCTAATCAATCAATTAAGGATTCATAATTCAGATTCTAGTGAGAAAGCAATTAGTCTTCTTTCAAGCATTAGACCAGAAGTAAACTCAAGATTCAAGTATTGGAGATGATATTCACGTTCTATGTTTTTTGAAAACTATCTACATGAAACCCTAATTCCTTTTGAAGACAAGCAAAATTTCATAAAGACGTATATCATTAATTTTTCAAACATTTTCAATATTTCCCTCAAAAGGAAATCATTTCCATTATAACATTTTATTTACATTTCAATTCCATTTCATGGTTAATTCCAAAATTGGGATATCAATTAAGGCAAACCCTTATTCTCAACCATTTTCCCTTCTCTAATATGTGCAGAAATAGGTACAAAGATACAATTTTAAGGATCAACATTATTCGCAGAGACGAACATATTCTCTTTTGGACAGTGAAAAGTTTGGATGACCAAAGTGATGGGCATTGCAGTCCTAACAATTCACGTCGACCTTCTGGGAACAGATCCGAACATTCACATATTGGTTAGATCTAGGTTCATGGCTCCGTTTGACGACTGTAGCTCAGTGTCTATGCATAATTGCTTCAATTTACACAAATTTACCCTAATTTCAATATTATTAATCAAATTAGTTCAATTTAAAGGGAAGGAAGAGGGACATATAAAACCCCTAGAATTTGATCAGAGTCTTGGTCTTTTAGGCTTAGATCTATCAAATTCCAGCTTTCCCCAATGTAAAGGTCCCTAAGTAAAAATTAGTGGTTTTACTACATTATTGGGTGAAACCTTAATTTTTCACCACATTTTGGTGAACACAACAACATACACCTTAATTTATGATTTATGTTCTTAGATTAGATTGTTTATGCATTTCAAAATTCAAATTTACATTTACAAGTTTGATTTTCAATTGAATTACATAAATTTAGAGGTTGAATTAACAAAAACCCTAATTTTTAATTCTAAAATTAAACTTGTGGGTTGTCTAATTTGGATCAATTATTTTAAATATAATTATTTATGCAATTTAAAATTCAAATTTATACTCATAGATCTCATTTTCAATTGAATTACATAAATTTAGTGGTTGAATTCACAAAAACCCTAATTTATAATTCTAAAATTTACTTGTGGGTTGCATAATTTTTCAAATCTATTTTTAGATCTAATATTTATGACATGTGATGTTATGATTTAGAGGCATTTATCTTTCAAATTCACAAATCACATTGCTTAATTAATTAGTTAATCAATCACTTTTACAAAATTTTGCATTGTTTGATCACAATTTTCAGTTTCAAATTCAAAATTCCCTCAATTGTGCACGAGTTTTGTTACCATTAGTCCTACCTACAATATTCCCCTGAGAAGAAGTTGTAGAATTAAGGCTTCCCAAGATTTAATTACTAAGGATATGGAGCCTAATTTGGATAGCTTATTTCATGACAATTTAGGTGGTTCCTTTAATCCAACAAATGATGTCATTTATACTCATTCTTTTGATAATTATCATGATGTCGATGGATCACTAACTAGGGTTTCAATTGACCAATTTAAGAAGATTCACAGTGAATTTGAAAATCTTCAATAATGGATGAGTCATCAATACTCGAAAAGTGAGGCAATCCCATTTATTTAAGGATTAAAGACAATGGTGCAAAGTGATAAAATTGGTGTTGATTTGTTGTGTGGGCTTTCTCATATTGTTGACACTAATATCATTCTAATCAAAAGTTGTGCCAAAGTCCTTGGTTACAATCAAGCTACTAGTCAAGTCAATCATTCTATACATATGCCTACATCCTTGCCTAGTGTGCGAACATTCACATCTTCTATCATGACTACAAATCCACACAAAATGTTAAGCCTACACATGTTAGTCAAGGAAGAAAATTTATTAATCAAAATTATTTTGTACTTCCTTTCGCGAGTCTTCCATTTGTGACCCAATCATCTCCCATACATACATATCATAGTGTTCCACCCCCTTATTCTCAATTTCAACCTACATACAATAATGTTACTCCATGACAATCGAATAATGTCTCTCCTTTTCGAGCATTTCTTTTTCATATTTTGAACCTGCTCAAGCCAAACTTCATGTTTTGTTAAAATCAGTTACAATAGTCTGTGCGTCACCTTAATATTTAATAAAGATCCGAAATGAGATGCTTTTCACAAATGATTTTGAATCCTCAGCAAGGCCTTCGTATTCTTATTATTACTACCTATCAATAATTGAAAGATAGTACAAAATTACTATCAATAATTGAAAGATAGTACAATTTTTTCCCATCACAGTAGATTTCACAACATTGCCCTTCATCTCGCTTATTCTGCTCCTTTTATTTGAATAAAAGGAGCAGAATAGCTTTGCTACCGCGCATTTTGAACGCCGCACGGTCATATGCCGCTGCTGCAGCTTCCGCCGTACCGAAAGTGCCAAGCCAAAATGATCTGGAGCCTTTCTTATCAGGGTTTCTTATCTCTGCAGCAAAATTTCCCCTCCCTTTATTTCTCCTCACTCCTCAGTAATACTTTTCGCCCTCCTTATTCAGCGTCACTGCCTCTGCGCCTTTTCTGTTTTCTTCTGACGGACTAACTGATTTACACCCGCTGTTTGCAGCTTCCTCCAATGTCATATTGCCGTCAATTGACAGATGTTTGTGGCCGCTAACAGTATAAAATGCGAGACCGCATTCAAAGGACAAAGAGTCTATGCTCTTCAAGTCGGCGGAGTTTTAAAGCGAGGAAGCGATAATGGCAATCTAAGTTTTCTTTATTAATTCTGCTCAACTTTTACTGGTCACTTATTTCTACGACAACGATGTGGGTAATGAACGAAAATGGCGAATAGTATAGGTCGGTGATGACATATGTACATACGTAAGAGTTACGTATACAATTGTATATTTTAAGTTGTGTACGTCAAAATTGATGATGCGAATTCAAGAAATGAATAGCTGTGATAAACCTCCTTATTCAGTTTTTCTCATATAAACATTAGCCTATCATTAAAGAATATAGGTAAAGGACGTATAAAATATTATATTTGATAACACAAAGTATTGGTAATTGAATTGGGTTAAAGATAATCTATTGACAACAAACTCTATATTTAGTCATAAGTGTCTTTTGATCACACAATATTAGTAGTTTAACTGCTAAAAGAATGCCTTAAAAAACTTTAATTGCTCTTAAGATAAAATTAAATTTTACTTGTCTCTCTCTCACACACACGCACACGCGTGTGCGCGCACACACACGCACACATATCACATTGAAGTAATGAACTTGTAAAAGTTGTGGTTTTAGGTTTAAAGTTTGCAAACTTAACTCTTTGCTTTTAAAACAAATGGGATATCATGAAGATGAAGATATATCTTAAGAGTCCAACAAATTGAACACTCAATTAAACATTTTATGATATAAATAATATTCATGTAATATAATAAATAGTAACAAAATGATATAAAATAATATAAGTTTTCTTTTACCATTTCAAATTCTTAATGGTGCTTAATTTTAAGGTAGAAAAAGAAGGGCCTACTTGTCTTTTATTTTTATCACAAATGTTTATTGTAGCATATTTCACGAGAAGAATGTTGGTCTTATGTATTTTGTATATTTTTTTGGTTCTTTTAAATGTTATTTACAAAAATATTACAGAAGTTAAAATAATGTTAATTTTTTTTTTCATTTTTTGTATTTATATGTAAGGGATAAAAACATTTATTTTTAAATTTATATATCATTTGTAAACTATATAAAGTTATGATTTATTTGGTTTTAAAATTAAGTTTTATTTAAATTTTGTTAGGCAAATTATATTATAGAGTATTATAATTTATAAAATGATCCATCTATCTTGATCATTTGATATCTTGGATTAGGTCACTTAATGTTCTCTTCATTACAAATTCAAATCCTAAGTTCTAAAATTTAAATCTAGTGACTACAAACATACATTTTATGGGTCATTAACATAACAATCAATAATTAAAGAGTCACTTCTATGAAAAATTAAATTATGAATACTCTAATGCTATATCTATCCTCTCTCATCTTTATCCATCACTCTCTCCTCTATCTTTCTATCTCTCCCTCTCCTCTCCATCTCTATCTCAATCTTCCTATCTATCTCTATCCCTTATCTTTGTCACCTCATCCCTCTGTCTTCCCCTCTCCATATCTCTCTCTTTCTATCCCCTTCTCTCCCTCTCCATACATATTGAAAACATAACATGAGCATGTTGGTAATGGTCCTTGATTATCCACATCTCCCTCTCCTCACCCTCGCTAAATATTGAGCTATCTCTCCCTCCCTCTCTACTTATCTCTCTCTATTTTTTTCCTCTCCCTCTAACTATCTCACTCAATTTATCTCCCCCCCTCTCTCTATCTACCCCCTCTCTTTCTTTCTCACTTTCTCCCTATCTATATCTTTATCTCTCCTTTTCTCTTCCCATATATCTATATCATTATATCTCTTCTTTCCCTAGATCTCTCCAACTCTTTATATCTCTCCCTCTCTCCATCTGTATGCATCTATATCTACTCTCTATTTGTCTATCTCTCTATCTATCTATCTATCTATATATCTCCTCCCTCTCTATTTCCTTAGATATCTTTTTATCTCTACATCACCATCTATATCTCTCTATAGATATACCTCTCCCTCTTCCTCTATATATCTCTATCTCTTCCTCTCTTTTACTCTTTCTTTATCTCCCTATATCTCTCCCTCTATCTCTCTCTACATCTCTATCTATTTCTCTCCCTCTTCCTCTCTCTATATCGCTATATATTTCTCTCCATCTTCTTCTCTTCCTTTACCTTCCTCTTTGTCTAGATATTATTTCCTCTCTCTATCAATCCATCACTATCTCTCCTTGTTTCTCTTCCTAAACCTCTATGCCTATGCCTCTTTATCTCTTTATCTCTATATTTAGTCATCCATCTATTTTTCTATCTCTATCTCCTTATATCTCCATCTCTATCTACACCTATATCTCAACCTATTTTTATATATAACTTCCTATATTTATCTTTCTATCTCTCCTCTTGTTCTTTATATTGTATCTCTTTCATCTCTACATATATATCTCTCCTTATCTCTCCCTCTTCTATTGATATCCGTCTCCTTCACCTCCATCTCCATCCCCGTCTCTATCTCTATCTTCCTCTCTATCTTAATTCCCTGTTTCTATTTCCTTACCTCTCTC
This sequence comes from Cryptomeria japonica, assembly GCF_030272615.1. Classification (NCBI taxonomy): domain Eukaryota; kingdom Viridiplantae; phylum Streptophyta; class Pinopsida; order Cupressales; family Cupressaceae; genus Cryptomeria; species Cryptomeria japonica. Next base: position 35,917,937 of record NC_081410.1, on the reverse strand, counting down.
TCTCTCTCTCTCTCTCTCTCTCTCTCTCTCTCTCTCTCTCTCTCTCTCTCTCTCTCTCTCTCATCCTTTTCCTCCATCTATGTTTCCCCCTCGCTCTCCAAATGAGTCTATTGATAATGGATTCTGATCATCTTCATAAATGAAAGGTTTTATTTTAGTTATTTTTTGTTTATTTTTGGAGTCCTCTATTCCAAAAACAATATAATTTGTTAAGTGATCTACCAGTTAATCTAATGTATTACAAAAAAAAAGTGCAAAATATAGACCAATTTTTTTCTTATTAGACCTTCCATACATCTTCAGTGTACCCATTTCAAACCAAGGTGCAATTTATAGTATATATGTTTTTCATGTTTTTAAAGTGTTGCAAACATGTTAAATTAAATGCTTCTAGTTTTTGCATTCATATTATGCATTCTATTCATTTATTAGTAGATTGGGGTACACAACCAATGTGAATAATTTCATATGAATCAGATTGCAAATATTTAAATCTCATTATGAATTGATTATCTATAATTATATATATTATTGAACCAATTAAGTCATTGGTTCATGGAAAACACATTTGGATCTAATTAAGTCATGCAACAAAACTATATTGAATTATTCTAAATTATGACTTAATTAACTCAAATTATATGTATTGTTAAACCAATCAATTTATTGGTTTAAAACATACATTTGAGAATAATTAAACCTAACTTCAAAGAAAAATAAAAACTAAATTTTAATTGATTCCATTGTATATTTTATTCAAACTACCTTTTCAATTTGTTGTTTCTAATATGTATACATTATAAAATGTTATAATTTATTTTCCTTCTAATTTATCTCAAATCTAACATCCCATAAATAAAGACCATATATTAATTTTTATTAGGAAATATAAGTGTTCATCTTAGAACACTTTGCTAACTGAATCCATTACAATGATTTTTGATATGTAGTAGGGAAACATGGCTTTAAAATACTATAATACGGAAAAAATACATTTATTAAGTTACAAAGTTAAAATATCCACCCTCTAATAATTATATCTAAAATTATCTATTTAGAGGAGATAAATATATATTCTTAGAGTATGTCTATTTATTTTTCATTTTTATATTTTGTCTACTTTTCTTATTTTTAAATTTTTTGCAAGTTTATATTCTTTATATTCTCAATCTATCTTATTTTTCTATAATTCAATATAAAAAATAATGATATATAATTTATCCAACTCTATTTTTATAGATATGTTTCTTAATAAAAAATGAATTGAAAAAGAGAGTTTGTAAAGAAATGCAATCTAACATTCTTTTGGGGATTTCAACTTTATTCACTAATTATCATTTTTTTAATGTAATTTGTATATATCAATGCTTAATAAACCTACATATTGAAATATGAACTTTATAACTTCTAAATTAATTTTATGTTTTTGAACATTAAAAAAATGATATTGTTCTTCACATTAAGTGAATGTTGTAAAAACACTAATTTTATGCTTACCAAAAAATGTCCACTAGCTTTCCAAAATATCTATATTGTATAATGAATAATAAATTGATTTACTATTAGAAAATATTAAAAATAGACAAACCACACATGGTTGTGTGTGTTATATGTTTACAATTATTTAATAAAAATATTTTATTTATTCAAAATAGTTATTGCACAAATGCATTTACTCATTATGAGTTTAGATAAAAAGGAGAACCTATTTTAAATATATGAATTTTATCCAACATAAATAATTAAATAATGAAAACATACATAACATGCAAGTACATACATCTAAAAGGAGTAGGGCCTATTTAGGATATCTACAACACCAAATGACCAACTTTATAACCTTAGATAAGTATGTATATCTAGGATCTGCTTAATTAAATATTAAATGAACAACTTCTATATCAAGTACATGTAAATATAAGAACACGAATATCTAGGAGCTTTTGGATCATTATGTGGTCAAATTGATAACTTCTACATGATCAAATATCTATGGATTTGTTACAAGATTGTTCGTGTCACAAATGAAGAACTCCAAAATATCCATGTGTCCAAAAATTAATTCTGAATACCAAAATAATCTCCAAGTCACCTAATGAGCAAATCCAATATCTTAGAGATGAACTTTAGGAAATATATGAACACGATCTACAATCATTTTCTAATTTCAAGAAATCCTCCAATATGAGCCTCAAATCTCACATTGGTTACATGGATCATCCTCATCTTCATTTTAGGATGTCCTTCCATAACTATCTCTAAAACAATATCAAATTCAACTATCTCCAACTTACATAATGATTAATATCATGATGTACATAAGGCTTCCCCTTTTATAGATATAATACCAAATATAAGGAAATTGAAATGATAGGATCCAAGCTTATAAGAAAATCATGATACCAAATAGATAAAAAATGTAAGTAAATATTAATAATTTCCTGCATTAGTCATAATATGAAATAATATCACACCAACCCTTGAAAGAAATGTATCATAGTGGTATAACTAATCTATATAAATTCCAACAATTTTTTTGACATAAACCATATATAAAAAGAATCTAGAAGACAAATCAACTATACAAAAGAGAGAGATATTTAAAATTTCAAAATTAGTACATTTCCACCAATAAAATATGGTGGTCCCTTTGCATTCTCAAATGATTTGTCACTCAACGTGTCCCTTAAGCAATAAATATGTTCATAATATTTAACGCAACTTACAATTAACAAAAATATTAAATGTTTCTTTCAATAAGTTCAATTAACCATATGCTCACTAAAATATGATCTGGTATAACATCCATAATAAATATATTTAAAATGTAGATACACCCTGCGTAAAAATATATTATTCAATAAAAAAATATAAATATTTTATACAACACATTTGGAATATAACTTGAAGCATCCATTTGTTTCTTTTTTAATACATTCATCATATTTAAAGAATCTACCATTGTTTTCTTTTACTACGTAACTACTAACTAATGTTGCTATAGAAATTGGAGTGGAAGTATAAAATAAACACTATTTTGACTAGTTGTTAGTCTTTAGTATTTGTTTTTGGTAAGTATGTTTTTGTGATCATATTTGTTTAACTAGTTGTTACCAATTATAATTATATATCAATTATATCTTACTATTTTTAAAAAATAAATGTTTGTATACAATCTTTTAAATAAATAATAGTAAAATAATAAATTATCAATAATCTAATTTGACTAATATCTGTTAACACTTATTTTGATAGGTTAAATTTTGTAACTCAAACAGAAATGATAGTTACTGTGATAGTCATGATTGCAGTATTAAAAATGGCACAAATAATAATAAAGTTCTAATAAAATGTTTATAAAAATGGCACAAATAATAATAAAGTTCTAATAAAATGTTTAAATTTTAATTTTAGTCAGAAAGAAAGTAAAATAATGTGATTGGTATTCTAAATTCAAGTTTTTGTTTGTTTTTATTTCTGTGTTATCTTCATCAGTTAAAAACAAATAAATCTTTATTCATTTGATTGACACAATAATAAATTATAGCAATTGAAAGGCGAAATTGCAGTTAAAAAAATAATAATAAGTAATAAGAAAATTAATATATTTTAAACCTGCTGAAACCAAGCCTCATGTTTTGGTCAACTTTATACAATGTTAAAACCAGTTACAATATTCTCTGTCACCTTAATCTTTTAATAAAGATTGCTTTTCCCAAAATGTGAATTAATTTTGAATGATCCGCAAGCCTTTTGCATTATTAATATCAATAATTGGAAGACAGCAATTTTTAATTTTTTTTGGCACAATTGATGAATATAATCGGTAGCTCATTATAAAGAATTTAATTGAAAACTGTTTAGTTTTTGGAATATTCCCCTTCATCTTTGCTTGTTCTGCTTCTTTTGTTTGACAAGCTCAATGGAGCGAATGAAGAGCAAGACTGAGAACGCGAATCTACATGCGGTGGAGTGACGTGGGCACAGGCGTAACCGGTAAATATGTTTTTTAAAAGCTTGAAATGCTTCCAAATACAATTTTATATCTTAAGATGTTTGTTACGAACCTTCAAAATTTAATGTGGTCAAGAGATTTGTATAAAACTTTATCAAAATGTCTGTAGTATTTAGGATGCATCTTATCTGGATTTATTAATCAATTGAGAACTCGGAATTTCAATATTGATGTATTAGAATTTACAGCAACAAAAAGATTTTGTGGAAAGTCGGTAGAACGTCCTTACAATCTTGTTTAGAAATCATTTAAGGCACACAAGATATCGAGCCACCTTTGTACATGATGATATCTCTGCAACCATTGAGATTGACAGTACAATGACTGGCCTGACATTTGCATTTTACCTGGAGCAACTTATATTTATTAGTTACCTAGCCATCAAGTTGTAGGAATTAGTAATTTCTTCTTAAATATAGATGTAGAAAGAGAGAGAAAATGGTGAATATGGGAGTTATTAATAGAGTTGAAGGGAAGATCTATATATAGCTATCAGCACAAACCACAACGGGTACAGTAGCATTAGCAGTACTATAGATAGCAAATAATCAATCATTGATCTCGATATTCATGTGCATTAAAGAGATGAACTTTATATATCTTGTGTCTTAAAATGATTTCTAAACACCTACTTTCTACAATATCTAGTTGTGCGTCGTTGTTTCACACCTATTAACGAGATGAAGATCCATATATAGCTATCAGCACCAACCATAGTTGAGCGGGTACTGTAGCATAGATAGCAAATAATCCAACACATGTGCATTAAAGAAATGAACTCGATATCTTGTGTGTCTTAAATGATTTCCAAACAAGATTGTAAAGACATTCTACGGACTCTCCACAATATTTTTGTTGTTATAAATTCTAGTATATAAAAATCCGAATTAGTTACAACTAAAGCATACGTTATCATCGGACGTCATCATTAATACGTCATTCTCTCCTTTTCGAACACTTCTTTTTAGTATTTTGAACCTGCTTAAGCCAAACTTCATGTTTTGTTTAAATCAGTTACAATAGTCTGTACGTCACATTATTATTATTTTATTAAAGATCCGAAATGAGATTCTTTTCACAATCCTCTGCAATACCTTTGTATTATTATTATTAGTATCAATAATTGAAAGATAGTATATTTTTTTTCCCATCACAGTAGATGAGTACAATTGGCACCTAATTGTAAGGCATTTAATTGAAAAATGTTTAACATTCCCCTTGTTCTTTGCTCATTCTGCATCTTTTATTTGACAAGATTAATGAAGTGGAAGATTGAGAATGGGAATCTACATAACATCCGGACTCAACATTGAGGGGAAAGTTGAGAATAGCTTTGCTACCGCGCATTTTAAACGCCGCACGGTCATATGCCTTGGCAGCAGCTTCCGCAGTACCGAAAGTGCCAAGCCAAAATCTGGAGCCTTTCTTATCAGGGTTTCTTATCTCTGCAGCAAAATTTCCCCTCCCTTTATTTCTCCTCACTCCTCTGTAATGTTTTTCTCCTTCGTTATTCAAAGTCACTGCCTTTGTGCCTTTTCTGTCTTCTTCTGACGGACGCACTGATCTCCACGCGCTGTTTGCAGCTTCCTCCAATGTCATATTGCCGTCACTTGACAGACGTTTGTTGCCGCTAACACAATAATGCGAGACCGCATTCAAAGGACAAAGAGTCGGGGAGGAACGGAAGAAATTTTCTTCATGAATTGGAATTGCAGAGAATTGTTGCTCCTCCACTAAAATGGAAGTGCTTGTAGTGAGAGAGTGAGGTGAAAAGGAGTCATCTTCCCCAAGCAAAAAATGGGAAATTATTTCCAGCATGTTTGTGGCCTCCGCTGATTTACACATCGCCTCTGCTATTTTTGGTCACTGGGAGAGATATTGTATGATGTCTATGCTCTTCAAGTCGGCTGAGTTTTAAAGGGAGGAAGCGATAATGACCATCCTTCATCTAAGTTTTCTTTATTAATCTTGTGCAACTTTTACTGGTCACTTATTTCTACGACGACGTAGGTATTCAACGAAAACGGCGAATAATATATGTGGTCGATGACATAGTTACATACGTAAGAGCTACGTATACACATATTATAAGTTGTGTGTTACGTATTCAATTGTATATTTTAAGTTGTGTTAACAAACATGAAAAATTAGTGTTGTGAATTCAAGAAATGAATAATTGTAATAAATCTCTTTATTCATTTTTCCAAATAAACCTTAGCATATATATTTTTAGGGTTTAAGTAATGGTTATTTTGTATAAGAAACAGTACAATTGTCAAAATATAAATTTGTACAAATGTTTTTTAGCAGATTTTTGATGTAAAAGAGTATTGAGAAGATAGATTAAGAGGATCAAACCAGTAAAAGTAGCCTAAAAATCTATTGTGATTTGTAAATTTTGTAATTTTAATAAATACTATTTTATATGAAAATAAACTTTTTTCTAAACTTTGACTGCTTACAATAGCAGGTGTGGGCCTAGTTCCTCTCGTCGTCCGTTTCCATTTAAAAGTTATCATCGTTAATTGTTCAAATTCAAATAGCCCCCACGTGAAGGTATGGTGGACGCTTGTAGGCTTTTGATCTTCATTAAATTTTATATTTATTTACTTTCCATACACATCTATGCTCCCTAGTCATGATAGAATCATCTTGCGACTCAAATCAGGGCTTCCATGGAGATTTATGTCTAGTAATGTAGCCAGCATCATTCTTGAGTCATGGGCATTTTTGATACAAAACGATATTTGTTCAATCTTATCACCGGGACTATTTTATCATTGCTTGTGGAGTATCTCTACTTCTTTTGTTGAAGCTCCATGTAGCTTCAGTTCTTTTTCTAGTTTTCTGTGAATGGTGTATGCTAAAGACTAAACCATTTTTAGTAGTTAACGTGAAACTAGAATATAATCTGCAATCAACCATGCTTTTAAGTAATGGTGGACAAAGGAAGTTTTTTCATTTATTCTATTTTAGTCTGCCTCAATTGTAACAGACAACCTGGCGAAGATGACCTACTCTACTTTTCGGCCAAAGCTCAAACATGGATAGGGAATATTAAAATAAAACTATTTCACTTTTTAAGCTGCAAGACAACTTTGTTCCTATCTAATATTGTGTGGTTAAGTTGAAGTATTCCTTAAAATTATGATAGAAGATTGTGGGCTAAGATTGTGTAGCCTTTTTCAATACAAATTGAAATAAGTTAATTGAATATTTGCAAATGTTCACATCTAGTTAGGTGGCCTCTGGTTTTTGTAGTGTATCATTTTAACATTGTATATAATTTTAGAATAAAATATCATTTGAGTATTATATAATTTGAAAGAAATATGAATAATTGTTTTTATTATTATTTATAAAATAATGTTATACAAATTTAAAAAGAGATAAATAGAAATAATTACACCCCTAAAATAAATATTTTCTAAGACATTTTATTATATCACAATTAATTTTTTTTTCTTTTATTAAAACCCATCTTTTGACCTAATAAATAAAGGTTGTATAAAGTATGTTTTTGATTAAAATAAACAGGTTTTACAAGGACCCAAAACCCAAATCCAAACAGAAAATTAAGAAAAAAGAAACAGTCACTAACCAGTCCAAAACAACCACTGAAACAGGGCAAAGCCCACACATACAACAACCAACAAAAAACCTAAACTAAGAACAACACAAAAAGAGAAAACTAAACCAGAGAGTGCATAAGCTCAGAGTTCTTCTAGATCATATTCTTGTTGATCTCCTTGACCTCTTCCATGATAGCCATCATCTCATTGACCTTTCTAAGGCCCTCAATGCTGTTGCTCATGGATTCGTTGCTAATCTTGATCAATTTCCTCAAGTTGCCCTTAATCTCCTCCAAGTTCTTTTCCAACTGCCCTATCCTGGACTAATGATCCTTTTTCATGACTTCAACATCTTCAATAAGATTATGGGTAATTCGAAGAAGCATATCAATTTTGTTTGGCATGGGATTCTCAGTGAAGATATCAATAATACCCTTAATGCCTTCCTTCAACATGTTAATTTCATTGCTGACCCAAAGAAAACTGTTTTCCTAAGTATTGGTAGACTTTGTTACGAGCACCTCAAAATCCATGTCTTTTTTGTTATCTTTTGGGTCCACTTGGTCAACGTTGAGATGTCAATTTTAATTCCTTCCTCTTCCCTTTCCTTAGCTTCTCCTATTTTTTCCAATTTTGACTTTTTCGGATTCGGTGGGCCGAAACTCTATGACTTGGGGGTAGGATTTTTAAATTTATCGACAACCAATCTAGGGTGTTTGTTTCTTCTACTACTACTGGTGCTAGGTGTGATATCTTATGGGGGGGCTCTTCCTCAAAGGGACAATAGTCTAGATCCTTTAGTACCTTGAGGTCCCGCCAATCCATAGCTATACGACCCCCATCATCCTCAATCTCAGGATCAGACACAAATTGCACGTCAGGGTTGGTCGATGATTTGGGGGTTTTCACTTAAAGGGTGGGTTTAACCTTGTGGGCTTTAGCATATTTTATAATAAGCATTATTAAATCCTCATGCAGAATAGGGTTATCACTATTCTTGGCATGATTCACTAAACTATGCTCCAGTGATGAAAACAGATAAAAGGGCAACAAGATTCTTCTATCATACCTAAAGTGGTTCAAGATCATAAAGTGATAAGAAAGATACTATCAAAGCATTTTTCAAGGGTTATGTACCTCATAATGACTTCAGCCATGTCTGCCTAAAGTGATAGCAAGTCTTTCCTATTATAGCCTCCATCCGCTATTATTCGCACTCTGTCTCTTTTACTTTGCTTGTCAAAAAAGACTGAGAGGCCTTCCTCTACTTCTTTTCTCTCCCTATAGAACTTCTTGACAACCATCTACAAACCCGTGATCTCAGCAATGAAGGCCTTGTCAATTCTGAATTCAACCCCAAAAACCATAAGGATACCTTTGTGCTAGCCATTAACAAACTCTCCTGTCATTTTTGGGTCTTGGCCATGAAGTTTCTTGAGATAGGGCACAAGACTACCATCTGTAATCTCCATCCACAATTCTCTGTTCTTTTCCCATTTATTGCAAGAAGTAGGCTCCATCCTATTTTTATCTTCCCCAATGAAAAAAATTTCTCTCCAAATTTGGATATGGCCCCCAAACTCGAACCAAGAGGAAAAAAATCCAAATGGTGAAGAAAACTGTAGAAAGCCTAGTATTGAATCCTAGCTACAAATCCCACAAAAGGCCTTTACATACTTGGCAGGTTGTCATCATTAAAATGTGATAACTAGGCAAGATTATCAGTGTCTTTTCTTGTCAGTTCATACAGGTGAATGAAAAAATTATCCTTTGCCATCCACCACCTTGTGTTCGCATACAGGACACTTAGGTTCACCATGTAGTTGGTCATCATATTACCTTCCCGATACACATGGGAGATTTTAAATTCATCAAATTTAGTCATCATGATATGGCATTCTTGAATTCAATTCTTGATAGTCCAGCTGGGATCCATTTGTCTACTCAGACATCTAATGATGTTTAGCGAATCACTCTCAAGCCAGACTTTTTTAAAACCCTCTCGGACAACCATTTGTAATCCAATGTGGGCAACATTTGCCTCAACAAAATGGTTTGTCTGGGTACCCAGTGGGAGTGCCACTACCCAGACAAGCCTACCATTCTGATCACGTGCAACTCCCCCACAACCAGTCAGCCTGGGATTACCTTTAGCCATCCCATCAACATTGATTTCGATCCACCCCCTCAGAGGAGGAACCTAAACAACATTATGTCTTGTTTGTTTTATCTTAACAATAGGCTTGGATATATCCCAACTGATGTGCCATTTATTAATAATTTCACAATCTTGGTCTAGGGTAGGAATAGCAAGGCCAAGCTTGCGAGACAGACAACAAGAAGCAAAATTCTAATTAATAGCATTCTAGATCCTGTGAGCAATAGATTAAACGGAAGACTCTTTTTCCCTAAAGATACAATTGTTTCTTTCTTTCTAGATGCCCCAAGCCACATGGGGTAGTATGAAGCTCCATAAAACTTTAAGTGAGGGGTTCTCCGAGGGACATCTCCACTGGGAACAACAATCCAAAAGACTTAGGGAGAAACACCACATGACTCCCCAAAGGTCAAAAAAATGGGCTCAAATATCTCTTGAAAAGGAACAATGGAGTAGCAAGTGCATAACATCTTCAATATTCTCCTCGCATAAGAAGCATCTATTATGAATATGCATACCTCTCTTGCACAAGTTATCAATGGAAAGAATATTATTCTACATGAAAATCCAGAAGAAGATATTAACTTTAGGCACCAACAACTTGTTCCAGATACAAGACCAGATACATCAATGATAAAACATTGTTCCTAGAAACTTCTCAACAATATCCAACAATATCCCCCTTTGGCATTGATGGCAACATATGATGTGAAAAACAATCAATGTAAAGAAATAGATCAACTAGAATCAATCTCCCATAACTCTCAACAATCTCCCCCTAAGATCAGGAAAGGATAAGATAGTTTTTCACAGGACTCTCTCCCCCTGAGATTAGCAAAGGATAAGATAGTTTTTCACAGGGCTCTCTCCCCCTTTTACATCAATGCAAAACACACATGTGCAAACCATGATTCTCTTCCCCTTAGATCATGCATATAGCTCAACAATATCCAACATAGCTTTCCTATCTCTTTTGACAAACTCAGAAATTCGAACATCTGAACCACAACACTGACTATTCTTCCTTTGACAAAGATATACCAGAAATCACATAGAATGACTATGAATAAACGGACTCCACAAATCTACACAAACTTGAATACATTTGCAAAAGAACTCAAATTGCTAACCCAACTACTTCAAACACTCCAAAATAGATCTGCTAACTTCCTTCCAAACTATATAACTTGCTTCTCTATATCCTCAGATGAGAAACATGCTTTGAAGACAATTCCACCTTCAGATAGTGACCCTTGAAAATTCATGTGTCTAACAAATCTCTATCACTAGCAATCATACTCATCAACTTACTAAATTCATTTGCAATTAACTCCTTTCCTGATCTAAACCTTTGCAGTCTTCACAAGAGACTAAAAAATGAGCACTTACTGAACTGATAAGATTCTCCAACAAAACTATTCTTGGTGGTCCTCCTCCTTGAACTCTGTCACTGCCCATGTAGTGTCTCTTGCTTTTGAAACAGGTACTATAGTTTGAATCAGCTCTGCTTCCACCATCTATTCAGCATCTACCTCAAACTCCATAGGAGTTCCATCTCTAGACTTATCTGGAGGATCTAAGTATCCTCAATAACATTCACTACCTTTGACAAACTTTACTTCTATAGAAACAAAATAAACATCCTTAGCAACATGATCTACCTCAATCTTGACTCCCTCAACTTGCCCTTACTTTTGCCTGGCTTCCTTGACATCTTCTATAGCTGGTATATTTCTTTTTATTGCCTCTCGAACCACCTCAGCTGAAATCCAATATTATGCGCATAGTGCTCTACTTCCTTCCATACCTTTCTAGCAATTTTTGGCTTCTTAAACTGTCTATACAGTGGAAGATCTTACTCAGAAATATCAAATTCACAATCTTTGCAGATAAATACATTATATACTAGATTAGAGTTCCTTCATTGAATCGCCTTCACAGTCTTCATTGCTTTCAAAATATCTCGTAGGACTTAACTTTTTGACACATTGACTACATTTTTCCCCAAACCTTCCAGAAACCTTGAATCGCACAAAAATCTTTTGTGGACCCTCAAATCTACTCATACGCTTCTAGAAACTTCAAATACACCATCAATAATTAAATACAACTTCTACAACCTACCGAATTCAGGTACATATCTCAAACAGGTGGTTTATAAGATTTTCATGAAAACTTCCCCCGAAGCCTAGTGCCTTAGCTTAGTTACAGGATGAGGTTCCAACACCGGAATCGGGTGCAAACCCATTCTGTACATCATTATTTCTCTTCTTCACCCAATTCTTCTTCATTTGATCTCTGATTTCTTCAACTTTCAGTTTTACCTTCTCATCTACCTTCACATTATTGTTCTTGTCTTTCGGACCTCTCCTATTCACATTTATGCTTTTGCAGTACTTAGCAATGTGACCGGATTTATTGCAAGAATAACAAACAACATTTCCTTGTCCAGGCCTAAATTTCATCTGATTTCTTCTTGATTTGCATTGATTAGCAACATGTCCAACCATACCACATGCATAACATCTGGCATTTCTTCTATTTGGAAATTTATTCATCATACTTATGCATTCATTTGATGTGTGACCATACTTATTGTATTTAAAATATTGACTGATAAAAGATGGAGCATTATTGACCATCCTATTTCTACATTGAATAGCCATATGACCAAGCTTATTGCAAAGAAAATAGTTTCCATTGATTTTATGAGCATTAGGTTGCCTTACGGGAGGCTTTCTTGAATTGTTCTTTTGCTGGGCTGATTTGGAGCTTTCACCTTTCTCAAATCCAAGACCTCTTGTGTCATTAGCATTCTTTTGGCTTTCAACCATTTCATCAAGTCTGACTGACCTAATCTGAAACTTTTCCTTGCACTCATTAACAAACATCAAGATCATATTTAATAAGAATGATCTATCTTTCAAGATCTTCCTCATGTTGTCTCGAGTCTTGAAGGTCAAGCTTCAATTGTCCATTCTCATTCTCAATTCTACAACATTCTTCAGATTTTTCTTTTAAGGACTAAGCAAGCTTTTCCTCATTATTCTTCCTTCCCTCATTCTCCTTTGTCAATCTCATCATAGTGTCTTCCATCTCATTCTTTTGGACTGCATTAACTCTAGCTAGCTTCTCACATTCTTTCATCTTTTCCTTCAGTGCTTCTTCATCAATTATTTGACTTTCTTTCTCCTTCAACTTATCAACAAGTTATTTTCTCTTTTCCCTTGACTTGTTCAACTAATCTTTCAATGATTCAATGAAGTTCTCAGCATCCCTAAGGCTTGGTTTCACTTGTTGCACCTCAACTTGTGAATGATCAAGATCTTCAAGTGCAACAATAAGTTGATGTTTTAGACTACCAAACTTGATTAAATTATCTTCGTGAACCTCCCTCAAGTTGTTAGAATCCTTCCGAGGAACTAGGCTCTAATTGAAATTGGTGGAATCAAGGAACACCGAGAGGGGGCGTGAATCAATGTTCTGCAATTTTTAACATTCTTAATTTGATTCTGCAACCACTTAATGCAATGGAACAAAAGAAAGATGCAAACACATAAAACAAAGAACCAGAACACCATAACACCCAAATTTTTATGTGGAATCCCAGTTAAGGGAAAAACCACGGTGGGAACCTACCCACAATAAGATAATACCCTATCAAGAGTAAGTAAAATATTCCAAAGGGGAATGCACATGTATTTAGGCACGTTGCTTAGAGCTCACTGCTCAAATTACAATAAGGACTACAATGTGGAAGGCTCCCTACCTTACAAATCTAGTATAATAGATATGTGAAGTCATTAAACTAATAAATAGAATCTACGAATGCCTGGAAATAGTTCCAGTTGAGCTCATATATCAAATTGCACATCTGGAACATACACTGCTCTGATATGTTGTTATGCTGCACTCCGGAGCACCAATCTTCCACTTGTGCACAAAGGACTGCACACACTCGATTACCAACACTCACCACATATCTGCACATATAAAAAATGATAATATAAATTTCTCTTATACATTCACAACATCAAATTAGATCTTCTACATGTCGACCCAAAAATGCATAGTACACAAATGAAATGTGTAATACCAAGTCGACTCAATCCAAACTCTAATGCACATGTAGACCAAAACAATGTTAGATAAGACATATTAAGCACCCAAATCACCACCGCAAACATGAAACACGTCCAATAATTACACCTCAAACATCTTCACATGCCACAATCATCATGAATATCACATAACACGAAGAACACCATTGGACCAAAAAAACATCATTAACGCGCACAATGATCAACACACACCACCAACACAATAGAACACAATCTAGAAACATCCACAAGCATCATAAATTATTGCAACAATAACCGCAACATCACCACTTACTAGAGTCTCCATCATTATTATACAGAGCCTCAAGAACACTAATTCAATCGACTGCAACATTGAAAGATTCACTTGTGAACTTCCAAATCACAAACCATCTGAATTGAGGACACACTTGAACGTCCCAAACACTCTGCCAAATCTGCAAACAAAGATATTGCAATTCTAGAGCAATGCGGAGCAAAATCCAGAACACTGAAGAATGAAAAACCAATCGCAATACCCGATCACATAACTTAATGAAATCATCATGCGAACCACAAAAAATTCTGCTAAATCAACTTGAAATACTTATCTCAAAACCCTTTAATGTGCAAAAACTCATCTGAAATACAGTGGCCGAACCAACTTACTTAATCTAACTACAACACTGAAACACATAGAGGAATATGTTAACATCAATGACAAAACATTGTTCCTACAAACTTCTCAACAATAGCCAACAATCTCCCCTTTGACATTGATGATAACATATGATGTGAAAAATAATCAATGTAAAGAAAGAAATCCACTAACAACAATCTCCCATAACTCTCAACAATGTCCCCCTGAGATCAGCAAAGGATAAGATATTTTTTCACAGGACTCTCTCCCCCTTTTACATCAATGCAAAAGACATATATGCAAACCATGATTCTCTCCCCCTTAGATCATGCATACAACTCAATAATATCCAACATAGTTGTCCTATCTCTTTTGACAAACTCAGAAATCTAAACATTTGAACCACAACACTGACTATTCTTCCTTTGACAAAGATATACTAGAAATCACATAGAATGACTATGAATAATATGACTCCACAAATCTACACAAACTTGAATACATCTGCAAAAGAACTCAAATTGCTAACCCAACTACTTCAAACACTTCAAAATAGATTTGCTAATTGGCTTGCAAACTGCATAACCTACTTCTCTATATCCTCAGATGATAAACATGCTTTGAAGACAATTCCACCTTTAGATAGTGACCCTTGAAAATTTGTGTGTCTAACAAATCTCTATCATTAGCAATCATACTCATCAACTTACTTAATTCATTTGCAACTAACTCCTTTCCTTATCTAAACTTCTATAGTCTTCACAAGAGACTAAAAATGAGCACAAGTATCGAACTGATAAGATTGTCCAGCTCAACTATTCTTGGTGGTCCTCCTTGAACTCTCTCACTACCCCTATAGTGTCTCTTGCTTCTAAAACATGTACCCTAGTTTGAATCTCCTATGATTCCACCATCTATTCTGCATCTACCTCAGACTCCATAGGAGTTCAATCTCTAGGCTAATACGAAGGATATGTGTATCCTCAACAACAGTCACTACCTCTGACCAACTTTACTTCTACAGAAACAAAAGAAACATTCTCAGCAACACAAGATAACTCAATCTTGACTACCTCAAACTACTCTTCCTTCCGCCTGGCTTCCTTGACATCTTTTGTAGGTATGTTTCTTTTTATTGCCTCCTCGACTGCCTTAGCTAAAATCCAATATTCTAGGCATAGTGCTCTCCTCCCTTCCATACCTTTCTAGCAATTTTTGGCTCCTTTAAATATCTACACAACTGAAGATCATACTCAAAAATATCAAATTCATAATCTTTGCAGAGAAATACCTTATATGCTAGATTAGGGTTCCATGACCGAATCACTTTCACAATCTTGATTGCTTTGGAAATATCTCGTAGGACTTTCTCATATGCTTCTCTTCAGAAAGAAAATATGATAAATAAGAGGTAAGAGTACCTTTATATCTTCCACACACTTAACTTTATGACACATTAAATATATTCTACCCCAAACATTTTGAAAACCCTGAATCACAAAAAAATCTTCTACGGACCCTCAAATCTACTCATACTCTTCCATAAATCTCTCCAATAGACCATCAATCATTATATACAACTTTTTCAGGTTGCCAAAATTAGGCACAGATCTCAAACATAGGGTTTATAATATTCTCATGAAAAATTCCCCCAAAGCTAGGTGCCTTAGGTTTGTTATAGGATGAGGTTCCAACATCGGAATTAGGTGTCGACCCATTGCTTGTATCATTATTGCTCTTCTTTACCCAATTCTTCTTCATTTGATCTCTGATTTCTTCAACTTTCACTTTTCCCTTCTCATTTGGCTTCACATTATTGTTCTTATCTTTCGGACCTCTCCTATTCACATTTCTGCTTCTGCAGTACTTAGCAATATGACCGGATTTATTGTAAGCATAAAAAACAACATTTCCTTGTTTAGGCCTGAAGTTCATATGATTTCATATTGATTTGCATCAATTAGCAACATGTCCAAACGTACCACATGCATAACATCTAACATTTCTTCTATTTGGAACGTTATTCATCATACTTATGAATTCATTTGACTTGTGACCATACTTATTTTTATTTAAAACATTGACTGGTAAAAGATGGACCATTATTGATCATCCTATATCTGCATTGACTAGCCATATGACCAAATTTATTGCAAAAAAAATAGTTACCATTGAAACTATGAGGATTAGGTTGCCTTATCGGAGGCTTTCTTGAATTGTTCTTTTTCTGGGCTGATTTGGAGCTTTCACCTTTCTCAAATCCAAGATGTCTTATGTCATTAGCATTCTTCTAGCTTTCAAGCATTTCATCTAGTCTGACTGAGCTAATCCAGAAATTTTCCTTGTAATCATTTGCAACATCAAGATCATATTTAATAAGAATGATCTGTCTTTTAAGATCTTCCTCATGTTGTCTGGAGTCTTTAAGGTCAAGCTTTAGTTGTCCATTCTCATTCTCAAGTCAGCAACATTCTTCAGATTTGTCTTTCAAGGACTGAGCAAGATTTTCCTCATTCTTCTTCCTTTCCTCATTCTCCTTTTTCAATCTCATCATAATGTCTTCCATCTCATTCTTCTAGACTACATTAGCTCTAGCTAGCTTCTCACATTCTTCTGTCTTTTCCATTAGGGATTCTTCATCAATTTTTTGACTTTCTTTCTCCTTCAACTTATCAACAAGTTATTTTCTCTTTTCCCTTGACTTGTTCAGCTGATCTTTGAATGATTAAATGAATTTCTCAACATCCCTAAGGCTTGCTTTCACTTGCTGGACCTCAACTTGTGAATGATCAAGATCTTCAAGTACAATAATAAGCTAATGTTTTAGACTACCAGACTCGATTAAATTATCTCATCAGACCTCCCTCAAGTTGTTAAACTACTTCCAAGGAACAAGGCTCTCATACCAATTGTTGGAATCAAGAAACGTTAAGAGGGGGGAGGGGTGAATTAGTGTTCTACATATTTTAACATTCTTAATCTGATTCTGCAACCACTAAATGTAATTGAACAAAAGAAAGATGCAAACACAAAAAGGAAAGAACCACAACACCATAACACCAGGATTTTTATGTGGAAACCCGGTTAAGGGAAAATTCATGGTGGGAACCTATCCAGAATAAGATAATACCTTGTAAGAAGTAAGTGAAATATTACAATGGGGAATGCACATGCATTCAGGCACACTACCTAGAGCTCACTTCTCAAATTACAATAAGGGCTACAACCCGGAAGGCTCATTGCCTTACAAATATACTACAATAGATATAAGAAGTGATTGAATTAATAAATATCATCTAGAAATGCTTGGAAATAGTTCCAATTAATCTCATATATCAAACGACATATTTTGCAACACACACTACTCTGATATGTTGTTCTGCAGCACCAATCTTCCACTTGGGCATGAAGGGTTGCGCACACTTGATTACCAACACTCACCACATATCCACACATATCAAAAATGACAATATCATTTTCTCTTATATATCTGCAAAATCAAATTAGATCTTCTACATGTCGGCTCAAAAACACATAACACACAAATGAAACGTGAACTGCAATGCTCATGCAGACCAAAAAAATGTCGGATAAGACATAGTCTAGACCCAAATCACCACCACGAACATGAAACACCTCCAAGAATTATGCCTCAAACATCCGTACACACCACAATCATCATGAACGCCACATACTACAAAGAATTCACAATTGGACCAAGAAAAACATCATTAACACGCACAACAATCAACATGGACCACCAACACAAATAAAACATGATCTAGAAATATCCACAAGCATCATGAATTACCGCAACAACAACTGCAACATCACCACTTACTAGAGTCTCCATCATCATTATACCGAGCCTCAAAAACACTAACTCAACTGATTGCAACACTGAAAGATTCACTTGTGGACTTCCAAATCATGAACAACAACTATGAAATAATAGTTAAGTTTTAGAAAAATGATTAACTTTTAATTTTAGGGGAAGAGCAACAATTATCGTCCATGTTCCAATTACCATTTCCTCCTTGTATACCCAACATCTAAATTATTAACTTTAAAGATACCAAAAAACATGATAACTAAAAGCCAATTAATAAATTTCACATCATTTGTCCACTTTACTCCCAATAATTAAAAATTTTGGACTTTAATTGGAGGAGTTTTGCAACTTCATGCAACTTTATTGGTACCCATAGTGCATGATTACCTCAGCATTTGAGCATAAGTATTGGACATTTTTGAGGTGGTTGTAGTGCACAAATATTGAATCTTTAAGTCTAGGTATTAGGTGACACTTTGAAATGACCACTTTTGACCCTTGTGCGCATAATGTATCCCACAACGTGCATTGTTACTACCCAGAAGCCATAACAATAGCTATAAGTAGTTAAATCAATAAGGAGGTAGCCAAAAAAAAATCATCAAAATCCAATGTATTGTTTAGAATTTATAGATGAATGAAATTAACGATAACAATTATTGGTATGCTTTCCTTAATAAGAAGAAAAGTAAAATAATATGATTGATATTTTCAATTCAAGTTTTCCTTTGTTTCTATTACTCTTCTATCTTTATAGAACGTAAAACGATTGACACAATAATAAATTATAGCAATAGAAAGTTGAAATTACAATAAAAAAATCAATTAGAATACTCTATGTCACCTTAATATTTTAATAAAGATGCTTTTTGCAGAAGGTGAATTCATTTTGAGTGCTCTCCAAGCCCTTTGCATTATTAACATCAACAATAATTGAAAGACGACAATTTTTATTTGGCACAATTGATGAGTATAATTGGTAGCTCATTATAAAGCATTCAACTGAAAAACTATTTATTTTGTGGAATCTACATAACATCCAGACTCAACATTGAGGGGAAAGTTAAGAATAGCTTTACTACCGCGCATTTTAAAAGCCGCTCGGTCATATGCCGCTGCCGCAGCTTCCACCGTACTGAAAGTGCCCAGCCAAAATCTCGTGCCTTTCTTAAAGAACGTGGTCCACAACCGGTCTACGTTCAAATCAACTTCTCTGACCACGAGGCTCAACCTCCGAATTTTATAATTTTTCTGATGTTCCTCCCTCGCATCTTCCACCAGCAAACTCTCTTTATGTCGTCCAATAATAAGCAGGCACAACCACTCAATTTAATCCGTGGCTTTGAAAACAAATTGTATTAAATACAAATCAAATTCGGAGACATGAAACATAAAAGTGATGTTTACATAGACTATAGAAATGTATTAATATTAATAAATAAATATGATCATACCTTCTTCAGAATAAAAAAACATAATACCAATGTATTATGTTCAATATTTATGACCAAGTATATTCTAGACAAATTAAAATCGTATAACGTCACTAAATATACATCATTGCCTTAAATAACACCATCCGTCCAAACTTCACTGCCATATAAACTATAATTTTTAATTTTAATTATACAAATACCTAAACATGTGACAGTTTCCGAACAGTCCAGATTCATTCTGGATATGTAAAAAGAATAATATTTTAGTTGAGAATAAAATAAATACCTACTTTGATGGCATGGGAAACGTAACAAGTGCAGATGAGGGAGGGAATGGTGTATAAAGCTGACGTCATAAGTTGTATGTCATCTCTTATGACAGCAACACTCAAATTTTAACTCTTAATAAAATGTGTCTCCTGCCCGATCCAGGAGTCACAGTTAATATATGAATACATCTAACGTTCAAAATCCATTAAAAAGTCACTTTCTAAAGAGTTTTTTTGTCTTTGGCTTTGAACAATTAATTGGAAAAGATTTCGTCTAGTGTGCGGCAACGCCTACCCAGCTATCCAGCACTTTTTATATATATTTGTGTGCATTTTTTAGTTGATTGAAATTTATGTTTTAAATTTAAATAAATTAATAAATATAATTTAATGTGTATTTATAATTTTGGATAGAGAATCATAGCATATTTTATCAAATATGTTTATAAAGAAGTTCTTTTCTATTCATTTTTGTTTATTTTAATTATATAAAAATATTTCGTAAATGACTTACAGTTTTATGGATTTTTTTTATATTGTTTTAATTTAATGTTTTTGTTCACAATTACTAAAAACAATTGTTAAAAGCATTTTTCAAAACTAAAACTTCAAATACCTCTACAATGAAAATTGGTTGTTTGGGACCATGGATGAAGGAATAGGACCACTACAGCATTATCTAGGAGGGGCAAGGAATTGGTCAATGACTTCTTCTTTACAAATTCACAATTAATCAAAATTGATTTCTAATCTATTAAGAATGATTATTTTTAATCATTAACTAATAATTTGTAGTTTAAGATTTTTCAAAAATGATATTTCAGAAAGATAAATATAAAAACAATTGCATTTATCACTCATATTTCAGTTATGTATATTTTTAAATAATGCAAATAAAGAATCACACTTTAATCTATTCGACAAATTTGCCTAATAAAAAAAAATTTGTTAATAAATATATTTTTATTAGTCTACTAGACAAAGCTAGAGAAATAAATTAATATAAGAAATATTAAATCACAATCCACAAATTAGAGGGTATGTCCAAAATTATGTCTCTATCCCCCATTTGGTACTAGGAGACTTATGCTTATAGTACATATGAATTTGATGCTTATTCATCCCATACTACATTATTGAGAAAAGATGTGTTGTACATCTTTAATGATGTTCATAATGTAAAAAATAATATTTATGTTGTGAATGTGGAGAATCTAGAGATGTATGTATCATTATAGTGTCATAAATTGGATATCTTTGCAATTTCATACTCCATAATGACCTCCTTTAGCTTGTGATGTAAAAATTAATTTAATTATAAAATATTAACACCAAAATGTCATTTGTTTAGTATATCTAAAATAATTTAGCTCTCTAAGTTTGAATTTCTTGAACAAAATTGCTACATACTTTTAGGGCTAGTTATACTTTACTTTTTGTTACTTGTCTTTGGCAAGTATGTTAGTGTAATCATATTTGTTTAACTAGTTATCAATTATCTCTATATCAATTATATCTTACTATATTTAATAAAATAAAAGACTATATTTTAGAAAGTTTATATACAATTCTTTAAATAAATCATTCATTGAAATAATACATTATCAATAATCTATTTGACTAATATCTCTTAACTCTTATTTTAATTGACTAATATTTGTAAATAAAAAAAAAATGATAATTATTAATAATATATTCAAGGAGATAAATAATAATACTTAAATTTTAGAAAAATGTTTAAATTTTTAATTTTAATAAAATGAAAAATAAAATGATATGAATGGTATTTAAAATTTTAGTTTTTCATTGTTTCTATTACTATGTTATCATATGAAAACAAATAAATCTATATTCGTTTGATAGATACGGTAATAAATTACAGCAAAGTTAAAATTACAATAAAAAATGACAATAAAAATAAATCGTTGGTAGTGCAATCACATGCATCATCATCTAACGACTCGTTCTCTTTTCTTCGACCACTTTGTTTTTATATTTTGATCCTGATCTCAACTTTATACAATGTCAAAATCGGCTACAATATTCATTTCGCAAAACGTGAATTGATTTTGAATGCTCTGCAAGGCCTTTGCATTATTAATATCAAATTTGAAAGACGACAATTTTTTCTTGCGCACAATTGATGAATATAATTGGTATCTCATTATAAAAAATTCCATTGAAAACTATTTATTTTGAGGAATATTCCCATTCATCTTTGCTTATTCTGCTTCTTTTATTTGACAAGCTGAATGAAGTGGATGATTGAGAATGCGAATCTACATAACATCCGGACTCAACGTTCAGGGGAAAGTTAAGAATAGCTTTGCTACCGCGCATTTTAAACGCCGCACGGTCATATGCCTCAGCAGCAGCTTCCGCAGTACTGAAGGTGCCAAGCCAAAATCTTGAGCCTTTCTTATCAGGGTTTCTTATCTCTGCCGCAAATTTTCCTCCCCCTTTAATTTGCTTCACTCCTCTGTAGTGTTTTTTTCCATCTTTATACGTCACTGCCTCTGAATCCTTTTCGTTTTGTTCTGCCGGACTAACTGATCTCCGCTCCCTGTTTGCGGCTTCGTGCAATGTCATATCACTGTCATTTGACAGATGTTTGTGGCCGCAAACTGTAGAATGTGAGGCAGCGTCCAGAGGACAAAGAGTCGGGGAGGATTGGGAAAAACTTTCTTCGTGTATTGGAATTGCACAGAATTGTTGCGCCTGCGCGGAAATGGCAGTGGTTGTAGTGAGAGAGGGAGGTGGAAAAGAATCATCTTCCGCTAGCAAAAACTGAGAAATTCTTTCCAGCATTCTGGCAGTCTCCGCTGGATTACACATCTTCCCCAAGCAAAAACTGACTGTAGGCGTCGTTCTCGTTGTTTAGAAATTTTGATGTGTTGTCGTGGAAGTCTGTGAGATTTAAAGCGATGAAGTGAGAATGAGTGCGTTATCATATTATCATCCTCGAAATTTCCTTCTCTGTACAAGTTTTACCACTTGTACATTCCCCAAAGACTGCGTATTCAACGAAAACCTCGCTACACAATGTAGAGAATAGATTAAGATTTTAAAAGCGATATATTTGTTGGAGAGTGACATGGCACATGCGTAATTGGCAAATATATATGTCGGGGAGTAACGTAGCGCATGCGTAATTGCAAATATATATGCGGTGGAGTGACGTGGGCACATGCGTAATCGCTAAATATGTTTTTTAAAAAGTTAAAACGCGTCTAAATACAGTTTTATATCTTAAGAGTTCAATTAATTAATAAATACAATCAAAGATGTATCTTAAATGCTGCATAGGCGTTGCCAAATTTCATATTATTTTTTTCATATAAAAAGTAAATATAATTTTATGAAAAAATGATTATTGAATTTATGACAAAATAAAAAGGTGTCAATTTAATTGTATTTGTCTACAATTTCAAGCAAGTGTTCTCGAAACATCATAATTATGATAGAAAAGAAATTGTCATTTAGTTTTTAAATCACAACATATTATATATTAATTTTTTTGATGTAATATCTTTTTGTTAAAATTGAGATGATGGCTTTAATAATAGATAATTGAAGTTTATTTATGAATATGTCTTTTAAGATTATTGAAAGAACATTATTAAGGTTATTTTTTAAATACTATCATTTTAAATTATATTTTTGATAAAATAAAATAGGGTCATAAGACCTCCTAACCATTACAAAATAATAGAAGTTTAGCAAAATTCGCTTCTATATGACATAGAATCTAAGTAGTCTCAAAAATAGTAAAGAAAATGATAGCACAAAAAATACATAAAAGAGGCAAACTAATTGCCACCCTATATAGTATTCATGTCCTTGAGACTTCTAATGGCCTCTAGCTCATCCATCATTTATTTTGTATTTTCTAGGATGGAGATAGTATCCATTTTTCTTGTTCTGAATATATTAAATAGAGAGAGGCCCGAACCTTTACATATCCGCAACAAAAGGTGACAAAACCAAGGGCTCACAAGGAGTGAGAACGCATGAAAAAATACCTACTACCAAAAAAAGGAACCCAACAGTAATCACTAACACTAACAAACCCAAAAACTAAAACTAGACACCAGACACATCAAGAAAAAGCAATCAAACAAATAGAAACACTCTACGACTGATAGTATGAACCAATGGGTTGCTAGGTGGGAGAGAACTCCAGTATCCATTTTTCTTGTTTGCATTTGTAACTAATTGAGAATAGTTTTTCCTTTGTAGTTTCTAAGAGGAGTGAAGACTAGAATTTTTTTTTTAATCTTTTCAAATTTTGAGTGGTAAATAGTCATATCATTGGTAGAGTTGGTCATAACCTATGTTCTTTAAAGACATAATGGAAGAAAGAGATGTATTAGTGTTGTCTAGTTCTTAAAAATATTATTCATGTTATCCAATATATCTTATCATTTTCTTCCTTTAGATAGATCATTATGAAGCCTTGATCTAAGAGACCATCTAATATATAAAAAAATGAAGACACACCTTTAAGTGGTGATATCTCCTTCCAAGTAGCCAAAGGATGGACTAGTAGGAGAATTTTCAATAGTATGAATTGGAGATGAAAGGAAGTGGCATCTCCTTTACAAATTGCTCTTGAGAGTAACATGGGTATTAGTATGACTAATGGTAAGGCTTAAAGGAGTAATTATTCACGAGGAATGAAAATTTGCAATAAAGCTACATGTAACCATGGTGGCGGTGTTAAGAGGTTCAAATGGGGGCTCTTCTTGAATAGTAATAATAATATTTTTTATTCTCTTATTGCAGCTTTAGGTTCGTATCAATAAGTAGTATATGGATTAATATGAAGAGAATCTTTTGAGTTATCTTCATTAGACTATATAAGATTTGGCGAGGTTTCATTAGAGTGGGAGGAATTTGAGGAACATAAGATGGAAGAAGAAGGATTGGATTTTCTAGTAGAGTGAATGGAGCAATGGGGAACAATAAAGGTGTGGATTTTCTTAGTAGGGGTTCTATTGATTATTTTAGTGAGGCAACTAAAAAAGTAGAATATTTCTTTTGAGTTGTAGTGCCCACCCCAATTTGATTTGTAGGGGAGGAAAATAAAGTGTCCACAATATTTAAACCAGTGGTCATAATAATAGTGGAGTGTGTGAATTGCGTGAATGCAAAGAGTAGAGTAAAAAAGTGAGACCTTAATGGATGGAAGGTTTGGTTTTTTTAAGAACCTCCACCACCAACTGTTGTAGAAACCTAAGAAGAAAATGAATGAAAATAACAATAAAAACATGCTATAAATGATCCAAAAGAATAAAATGATAGGAAAAAAATATGATCATGCCTTATCTTAAGGGTGAATTATTTGGAAAGTTAAATGTTCACTTCAACTGAAGGTTTAGAAAAGATCAAACATTTTATATCCATTTTGGAACCTTGTCATCTTCTATTCTCCCTAGAAAATATTCACCATCATTTATATGTTAATATTTACCCACCCATTTATATTTAATTTCCTCCATGCTCATGCTAATAGCTAGGGTAATAAAATATTTAGTAAAAATTTAAATTTAACATTGCTAATAGTAACCTTGAGTTCTATCCAATATTTGGTAAAATACACTAAAAGAGTAGGGTTGTGACCCTTAAAAAATTTGAAGTATCAATCCTCCCTATCATTGAAAAAATATTCCAAAGATTCTTAATGTTTTTGAGGATTTCACATGACACGAAAACCACCTAGATCAATTCTTCTCTCATACTATTCATCAAGGGGCACCAAGGAAAATCATATTCTCAAGCCTTTTCCATAGTAAGGAAACCTTAGTATTCCAATTTGAGCCAAAAAATTCTTTGATTAAAATATCGGCACAAAATACACCACTAGTGTCTATGAGAGCTTTCATTGTGTGATTATAAATGCTTGATATATTATACATATTGTCAAACTAAATGTTTATAATTCAACATACACTATAATATGTAGTCATCCAAGTAGGTAGGAAAGAAACCAAATGATTCATTGGAAAAATAATTGATGACATGACACTAGCCAAATTCTTATAGAAAGCCCACAATCATAGCACCAAGTGTAAGATCTCCAACTCATTGGTTTTACACGTCAGTGTTAATTAAGCTATTTATAATTTTTGGTAATATTTGAGCAACATTCAAAACCCTCCAACCATTAAGATTTATATCTATATTAATCAATATGTTAGCAATATTATTACCTTATATGAATGTATTATAAATATTGAACCTTAAGAACATTTTAAAAAAATTTTGGGCATCACTTTAATAGCTAACAAATTTCCAATTCAAAAAAAAAATACTATTTAGGAGTCCAATCATGCTTTTTGAGTCTCCTTCAACACAAGTAAGTAGCTAATGTTAAAAGAAGTAACCAACTTTATACTCCACAATGTAGTGGCTACTTCAAGTTTATTCTTGGTTTCAATACCAATAGCCCTAGAATGAGTAGCAACTAATTTCCATTCTCTAATCTTTTTATTCCTACTTGAATAACTAAGATTTGTTTTTTGGATTTTACATCAAATTTTAGTTTTAGCTAACTTGACAAAGGAAAAATGTAGCAAGGAACCTTGCTATGTTATTTAAATAACATATAAATATATTATCTAATATTCTAAAATATAATATATCAAAATAAATAGTTAAATAGAGGATGCACATAGTAATTATTTCTAATAAATATTAGAATAAATGATACTTAAATATTAAAATAAGTCAATACCCTGCAAGGGTAATGGAGTTGGCTTGGGTTGTGAGTTTTCTCCCCATTGGTTCTAGGTTTGACTTTGAGGCTTGGGCTTACCCGATGTATGTGGTTTGTGGGTGATTGTGTGCATCCCTAGAGGATCAGTCTCGCCTCAACTCACCCCTTCCAGAACCCACTTTAGAAATTAGTAAACCCAAGGTAAGGCGATTTGGGCGTTGGGCTAGGTCATGGGGATATCTCTATGCAACAACGAAAAATAAAAAATAAATAAAGTCAATGATTGTTGCATGCCTTCCTTCACGAGAGATCTTGCATTCAAAGTTCACCATGAGGATATGTTGTTTCAATTTCTACCCACTACAAGTTCACATAGATGATCCCATATTGCAATGGTTGTTTCATGCCTTCCTTCACCAAAGGTCTTATGTTAGAAGCACAGCATGAAGATATGTTGCTTCAAATTCCACCCACTACAAGTTCTAGCAGCTTTATCTTGGATAAAAGCAAACATAGGAGGATGAAAGTATCTTACATAGGTGTCAAACACAGCTAAATTGCTTTAACACTTGGTGGAAGAAAGGTGAGTTGTACAACCAGTGTCATGGTGGTGACCCTTGCTAGGGCTTTGACAAAATGATTGGACTTGTAGATTAGTGCAAGTTGGTAGACAAGACCTAGCCCAGTAGTGGTGGTTGACAACTCAAATGTAGCTATAGAAGCAACTCACCATTTTGAGAACATAGGTGTGTGTTTGAGAGATAAGGTGTTCGCTCTAGTGGAGAGATAACTTGGAGTGCATGACATTGGAACGATAAGGATTGGAGCGATAAGGGGGATAAATAGAGTGATAAGGATTGGAGTGATAAGGTATGCATGTGTTGGAAATTTTTGCTGCTAGGATATGTTGTTGTCATTGATGTCAACATATTCCTGTGATTTATTGCTCCAGTGGTTGCATATTGGTTTATTGGGATCATGGTTCGGTATACAAAGTATTTCTAGTATCATGATAACTTTTTGTTGTTTTTAGTGATCTAGGAGCTTAATTGATCATGTCATATGATCTGATTTAGAGTTTGGTTCTTTTGATCAGTGCTTTGCAAAGTTCGGTATTTCCTCTAGTATATTCTGGTGTGATTAAATCTTGAGTTGCGATTTGGGAAGATTGTTTGGGATGTTCATGTGTATCTTTAGTTCAGGTGGATCATGATTTGGTACTTCGCAAGTTATCTTTCCTCATGGAAGTTGTTGTTGTTTGAGTGTTCTTGAGTTTCAGATGTTGATCGATGAAGATTTGATAAGTGGTGTTGGTGTAGCTATTATAGATGATTCTAACGTGCTTGCTGGTGTTTCCTAATTAAGTCCTATTTGTTTTGATGATCTACATTGATCATTGTGCATAGTATGGGTATTTTGTTTATCCAATGGTGTTCATGCTATATGAGACCTATTTGGTGGTGTAGCATGTTGTAGTTGATCTTGGAGTTGATTCTGATGGTGTTGCATGTTTGAGCATTTGGTTTAGGTCCATGTTATGTCATGCATATCATTATATTGGTCCGGTAGTTCAAATATGTATTGTGTGATGCAATTTTGTAATTGAAAGTTGAGGATTTAGCTGACCTTGTAGTCAAGGTTGATGAATTATATAAAAAGATGGTATAGTCATGTAAATTGGGTGTCGATGAAGTGTCTACATTATCTGAGAATGGTAAAGGAGCAAACAATCTAATACATCTTTCGGCATTGTGATTGACAAGAGATTGAAGTGTTATAGAGAAGACAAATGTGCTTAACCGAAACTGTCATTAGGCATTTGTAGATGATATTCCTTCAGTTCATTTGATTCCAGATTGTCGTTCGGATATTTTGCATGTCAATGAGACTTCCTTGTAAGGTAGTGAACCTTCATTGAGGGTTGTATCCTTCTGGGATATTGTATTTGAGTAGTGAGAATGAATGCATGTGCTTTCCCCATTGTAATTATTTCCACATACTACTGCAAAGTATCATCATATTTTGGTTAGGTTCCCACCGTGGTTTTTCCCTTAATCCGGTTTTCCACATTAAAATATTGGTGTTGTGTGTTGTGCTATCAATTTTCTTATGTTTGTTGTTTCTGCAGTTAATCAGATTTACATTTGAGGTTAAGTTTGCTAATCTAGTGAAAATTGATTCACCCCTCCCCTCTCAGTTTTCCTTCATTATTGTTGCTAACAATTGGTATCAGAGCTAGATCCTCTGGAAGAAGCTTCACCCCTTGAGGTAATCTGAGATGGAATCTAGAGCTATTATTTTTAAGAAGGAAAGTCTAAGATTTGATGGAAGTAACAATGATATATGGAAGAACTGGATGGAGGTGCACTTGAAATGTCTTGGAGAGGATTACGGGAAGATTACAAAGGATGTCTATTTTTGTTCCTTAGAATGGACTGGTTACTGTTGCTGAGATCAAGGATGATGAAAATAATATTAAAGCTAAGGAAGCATTGTTGAGTGTCTCGACTGATTTAGAGATGACTAATGTGATGGGACTTCAGATTGCACATGAGATTTCAAAGAAGCTTGAGACCTTTTACGAAGGAGATAAACAAGTCAAAGTTGCTAAGTTGTAGAGTTTGAAAGGGAAGTATGAGATGTTGAAGATGGTATGAGATGAGAACATAACATACTTCATGGCTAAGGTGAATGAACTTGTCTTAGGTATCAGGTGTGTTGGTATAACCATTGAAGAAGATGAAATTGTTGCTAAGGTGATGAGATTATTGCCTTCTGATTACAGACATAAGGTAGCTTCTATTGATGAAATCTAGAGTGTGACTACTATGACAAGAGATATGTTGGTTGGAAAGATTGTTGCATTTCAACTGAGCGAATTTGGTGAATCACATGGAAATTCTGAGAGAACATTAGAGCATCTGTATCTGGAAAGAAAAATTATGATCCAGAAGAATGTAGAATATCCAGATATGAAAGAGAGAGAAGAGAGATGGAAGAGAAAGAAAGAGAATTGGATGAGCTTGAAGCATTGAGATCGAGACAGGATTGAAGTTGAAATGTCTGAGATATGATAGAGGAGGACAATTTTTTTCCGATGAGTTTGACTCATTCTGTGAGAAGCACGAAATTAGAAGATAATTATCTGCTCCTAGAACCCCACAACAAAATGGAGTTGTTGAAAGGAAGAACATAACTACCTTGGATGCCGCAAGGACTATGTTGATTGAAGGGAATGTTCCAAAGATCTGTTGGAGAAAAGTTGTTAGCACTGATGTTTGATGTAAGAAATGATGAAGGAATTTTCTTGGGATATTCAACAAAGAGCAAAGCCTGTCGGTGCTACAATAAGAGACTGAGAAAGATAGTGGAAAGTGAAATGTGAAGGTTGATGAGAACTATAGAAAATAAATCAGAGCATGCAGATATGATGATGATCAAAATGTTGTCTTAAAGAAAATTCAGATAAAAGAATTGAAATAGAATGATCTAGTAAAGATAATTAATTCAGATATTTTTGCTACCAGTGAAGAGGTGCAAGAACTTGAAAAATCAGAATAATCAGAAGACTTTGAGGTATGTAAGATTGAATCATTCTGAAAAATTAGATCATTGGTGATAAAAATAAAGGTGTGATGACTGGAAGAAGGCTAGCTGCTGAAGAGGTATTTTTTATTTCTAAAATTGTGCCTAAAAATGTTATTGAAGCTTGCATAGATGAAAATTGGATAAAGGCTATGGAAGAAGAATTGAATCAAATTGAAAATAATAACACATGGGAACTTGTTCTTAGACCTAAAGACAAGAATATGATTGGTACTAAATGGGTATTTAGGAACAAATTGAATGAAGGCAGTGAAGTTGTCAAAAATAAAGCAAGATTGGTATGCAAAGGTTTTTCACAAAAGGAAGGAATTGATTATGAGGAGAATTTTGCTCCAGTAGCTAGACTTGAAGATGTTAGACTATTGCTTGCATATGCTACTTATAAGGATTTCAAGGTATGTCAGATGGATGTCAAGTTGGCCTTTTTGAATGGTGATCTTGAGGAAGATGTCTACATTGAGAAATCAGATGGATTTTCTTTATCAGATGATGAAGATATGGTATACAAATTGAAGAAAGCTCTTTATGGATTGAAACAAGCCCCTAGAGCCTAGTATACTACATTGGATAAGTATTTGCTAAAATTGGGATTTAATAAAGGTACTAATGATAGTAATCTATATTTCAAAATTGAGAATGATAACATTTCGATTAAATTTATTGATGCTTTTGGATTAGATTGTGTGTAATTCTTTTTGTTCTTTCTTTCTCTCTCTCCTCTCTCTTCTTTATATTCAGTATAGATCTGCAAATTGTCATCTTTCATCTCCTTTGACTCTTCTCTCATCCTGATGATGAATCATGAAGTGTGATTCAAAATATTGATCATAAAAAATTGCACACAATTTGATCCAAAAGCATCAAGAAATTTATAGCATGGATTGTGGAAATTTGATGGCTTTAAACATTTTGATTTTTGAAGTTTTTGTTGATGACATTATCTTTGGAGGAGATGATGACTTGAGTATGAAGTTTGTTGGTGATATGCATAAAGAATTTGAGATGTCGATGATAGGAGAAATGAAATTTTTCTTAGGTTTGTAGATTTAACAGAATGGAAAAGTTATTTTTATATCTCAAGCTAAATATGTGAAGGTATTACTGAAGAAGTTTGGGTTAGAAGAATCTAAACCGGTTCGAAATCCTATGGTGACTGGCTGCAAATTGTCTAAGAATGATGAATCTCTCAAAGCTAATCAGACCTTGTACATATCTATGGTTGGTGGACTACTATACTTGACTCAAACTAGACTTGACATTATGCATGTTGTGTGCATTGTTGCTAGATACCAAGCTAATCCAAAAGAGAGTCATGTCACTGTTGTAAAGAGGATATTCAGATACTTGAAAGGGATTGTGGATTATGGTTTGTGGTATCCAAGGAATAATGATTTCATGCTATATGCATACACTGATGCTGATTAGGTTGGTGATGTTGATGACCATAAGAGTACCTTTGGTGGTGCATTCTTTTTGGGTAAGAAATTGGTTTCATGGGCAAGTAAGAAACAAGCTTGGGTTTCCCTATGTACCGCTGAAGCTAAATACATTGTTGCTTCTATTAAGGGCACTCAAGTAGTTTGGATGGAACAAGTGTTGAAGGATATTAGAGTTATCTCTGATGAGCCTATTGTCATATATTGCGATAATTCTTGTGCTATTAATATGTCAAAGATCCTAGTGCAACATTCAAAGACTAAACATGTATCAATCAATTATCATTTCTTGAGAGAAAAAGTTAGTGAAGAGGAAGTGAAGTTAGAGTATGTGTCTACAAAGGAACAAATTGCTAATATTTTCACTAATTCTTTGCCTATAGATACATTTGTCTATATGAGAGACAAGTTAGGGATATCTACCCCTCCTGATGGGAACTAGATGCATTGAGTTGCATCAATCCGGTGGACTTCACAGTCTTATCTTTTTGTCTGGATTGATGAGTTTATACTACTCCTCTGATGGAGTAGTCTATTTGTGGCTCAGTTAAGCTAGTTATAATCATGATTTGTTTATTCTAAGGAGGAGAATAAGTTTGATTTTCCATTTTGATAACCTTTTTCATTGATGTCAAAGGGGGAGAGAAATCATGTGAAAAATTATCTTATCTGCTGTTGGTGAGCTTGATCTTAGGTGAAGTTTGTTGGAGATGTTTTCTTTCTTTGCATTAATTTTTTTTCACATCCATATGTTGCCATCAATGCCAAAAGGGGATATTGTTGGGCATTGCTACTACTAGGATATGTTGTTGTCATTGATGTCAACATATTCTTGTGATTTATTGCTCTGATGGTTGCAGATTGGTTTTTTGGGATCATGGTTTGGTATATGGAGTATTTCTAGTATCATTATATATTTCTTTATTGGTTTCAATGATCCAAAAGCTTAATTTATCACGCCATATGATTCAGTTTACAGTTTGGCTCTTTTGATAAGTGCTTCGCAAAGTTTGGTATTTCCTTTGGTATTTTCCGATGTGATCAGATCTTGAGTTGAAATTTTGAGAGATTGTTTGGGATGTTCATGTGTATCTTCATTTCAGATGGAATATGATTTGGTTCTCCACAAGTTATATTTCCTCGTGGCAGTTTCTATTGATGAATACTAAGAGGGGGGGGTGAATTAGTATGCCAAAAATCTTTGCACTAAAACACTTTGCAAGACTAGCAATAAACCAGTAGAACAGTTTGGCAGACAAACCAGCTAGTACACATGCAAACCAAATAGAAAAGCATTTACCCATAGAAGCACAAACACCATAACACAAGGGATTTTGATGTGGAAACCCAAATGGGAAAAACCATGGTGAGATGGAACTCACAAGTAACTATCTGCAGAATAGGAACCAGAACGGTTAAGGTCTTACAATGTTCTTTACCAGAATAGATCCTGTTAGGAATCTGAATCTCTGTTAGGAGATAAGTCTGATTAAAGACTACCTTGCTAGAGGATTTTAGATCCACAGATGTGAACCACCTTGTTAGAGGATTTACAAAAGGCTTTTGGTCCTACCTGGTTAAGGGCTACAAACTTGTCAAAGATGTGAGTAATCAACAAGCGTATGATCTATCAAATAGCATAGATTGCTTGGTTAGATCCTTGATAGCTCATTCCTAATGCTTTCTAGCATTACTTCAGTCTTGTACACATTTAGACTCTCTCTATCTCATCAACCACCTTAAACCCTAGCAACAACATTGACCACAACAACCTAAAACCCTAGACATGATGTCCTTATAAAGGAATCTGATTTCATGTCGGTCCAATATGATTACAATATAATTTCCTAGGTTCAATGTATCTAGACATATTCTGGTAACATGACACAAAAACACCGTTAAAGTGTCAGCACCGTCAAACAATCGATGGATGGTAACTCATCATAAAATGCTGGTTGGTAACTCATCATAGAGTATTACTGGTTCATACAAAATACCAATTGTCGGTTTGTCAAAAAGTGAAGACTGGTAAAAATGTGTTATGCCACTTTGATCCCTCATACCACTTGGAATCCACGAACCGCTTGGGGTCGACATGCCGCTTCAGACTGGTAAACACATTCTGCAAGACATCAATAGTCTAAAGACTATAATACAACATACCGGTTGGAACAAATACCGGTTGAGCTCTAGCTCATACATATAAAGGGGATCTCAATGCAAGTGTGTGTCCATCAATGACAATCACAACATAATCATCAAAAATGCCAACAATCTCCCCCTTTGGCATTAAAATTTGACATCTAAGTGTTTTACAACAAAATCATGCCATTAGAAAACTTGCTCCCCCTAAGCATATACACTATCCCTTTGTCAATACAATGTATAACAATTTTGCATAAAGAGCATAAACATTGAGATATACAGAGCATATATCAAAATTTTGATTACCAGATGCTTCTACCAAATAGAATACTAAAATACAACTGAACAACCTTGTTCTCATTTGATATTAAAATAATAAAAGTTTATGACAATAAGGAATAATACTTGTCAAAAACAGATTTGAAGTCCTGCAAGAATTGTTTCATTGATAAAGACTAGGACTCAAGTAGGGAGGTGGCTACTTCTTTCTTTGTCTACATCTGGGAGACCTATTCTTCCATGGCATCAATTATGCTCATCTCTTGTGTCAGTGTTAAGGCATCCAGACTTAAATAGCACTTCTGAAGAATTTGCAGACGTGGGAGTAGAACCAGTTGTAACTCCTGCAAATCTCAAGACTGGGTGCTGATCTCATGCTCTAATTTAGCTAACTAGATGTGAAATTGGTGAACGGTTTGCCCATAAGCTATGAAGGAGTCATAAGGCGGCTTGAATGTGCTCATGTAGGACTGTAAGTTTGTTTGAAGCTTTTGCTTCTGAGCTAGCACATCATCATAGAACAGATGGGGTTGGTAGATCTTGCTTAGTAGCAGATTCCCTTCATCCATTGCATCCCTTATATCCTTTTGTTCTTTTTGCAATACAGACCGAAGCTCATTCAACTTCTTCACCAGAGCTATATTAAGAGCTTTTTGATGCTCTTTCTTAACATTTGCCTCTGCTGCCTCTTCTAGGCTCTACACCTGATCATCCACTACTGTGCATAAGAGCTTAAGTTTAGCCAGTGAAAATTCAGTGTTGGGAAGGTGTGTCCACCGCAACTTGGATCACGTCTTCCTCCTTCTTCCTCCTTATTGCTTCAAGGTGATCTTTAGCAATCTTAATGCTGTATAGCAGTTCTATTTCACTTGTAGACTAGAGGTCAATTGGATTGGTAAGGTCAGCCGGTTTGGCTAGACCACCAGTTGCCTTTGGAGTCTCCACCTGTGTATTCTTTGCCGCTTCTACTTTCTTGTCCTCCTCTGCTTTCTTCTTTTCCGCTTCTCTTCTCTTTTCCTCTTCATTATCCTCCTCTACCTTCTTCTTTGCCGCTTCCTTTCGCTTCTCCTCTACCTTATCTTCCTCTTCCTTCTTCTTTTCTGCTTCATTGCGCTTCTCTTCTTCCTTTCTCATCTTCTCATCTGCTTTTCTCTTTTCCTCCTCTTTCCTTTTCTTCTCTTCTTCATCTTGCTTCTTTTTCTCCTCATCCTTCTTCTTCTTTTCCTCTTCATCTTTCTTCTTCTTCTCCTCTTCATCTTTCTTCTTCTTCTCTTCTTCACCCTTCTTCTTCTCCTCTTCATCTTTCTTCTTCTTCTCCTCTTCTTCTTTCTTCTTCTTCTCCTCTTCATCTTTCTTCTTCTTCTCCTCTTCTTCTTTCTCCTTCTTATCTTCTTCATCCTTCTTCTTTTTATCTTCTTCATTCTTCTTCTTCTCCTCTTCTGCTCTCTTCTTCTTCGCTTGCTTCTTTCCTTCCTCCTATTTCTCCTCAGTTTCCTTTTGCTCATCTACCTATTTTGCCTGCTTCTCCTATCCTGTTGCTTCTGCTGGAGTTCCCTGAGCAACATCCTATCCATCTAGAGCATCAACATCAATAGTGTCAATAGGTTCAACAATCGGATTTCCTTCATCATCAAACACTTCAACCAGTTTTATCCCTGACGGTTATTGTGCAGCCTTTTTGATATCTTGAAGCGCTTTATGCATATGAACTATTGTATTCATATGCAGATGAGTGTCTTTTTCCACATCATCTATTTTCCCTTCTAACAACTAGAGTCTTCTTTTTCTGGTAAAGAAGAGTCCTTTATTTTGGTTGATAACATCAAATAATTCTGAATTGGACAAGTCAAGAAAGTATTGAGCAAAGACTTTCTCCCTCATTTCCTATTCCTTTTTTATGGCAATGCGCCATTTATTATCTAGGGACTTATACAAAGAATCTGGTGCTTAGATCTAATTTCTGAGGGCAACAGATCATTAGCACATAAATATTTAATGATTTCATTTTCAACAGCTTCTTTTTCATCATCATTGAAATCATCAAAACAATCAATCAAATCAATCAGCAGTTTTCTCCTAATATTTTTGATGGTTCTTTGATAATGTGTCAAAGGTTTGTAGGAGGAGATGTCAATATTTACCGGTGCCGATGATGCCGGTTCATTCTTTGTCTTTTTCTTTGCTTGCCTTGTCTTCTTAGGTTTTTCCTCAGACACGGTTTCTTCTGAGTCTGGTGAGGTATTCCTTGTCTTCCTTTTCCTCTCGAAGACTTTAGCCAGTGTTGTTTCTAGTTTCTTCTTGGCTGATGACCATTTGGTCACTTTAGGACTTGCTATTGTAATCGGTGTTGATGCTGTAGGCACTGCCTTTGCCTTCTTCACTGTAGGTTATTTTCCTTTCTTTGCAGAGGGTTCCTCGACTAGTGCAACCCTTTCTAGATAGGTGTCGGTTCTCTTTGGCTTGGGATCCAGGGGCGAGGCAATTAGGGTAGATGCAAACCCGTCTAGCATATCGTACATCACCTCATAGCCCATAGGTTCCACCTCTTCCTGTCTAGGCTCAATGGCCTCCACGATGCATTGATCAATGTTGATGATAAAGCAGATATCATCTTCATACTTTTTGACTATGTCGCTTGATATTCTCACCCTTTGACTCATTTTGCATCTAAACTCATCAAAGTACTTGTTCAGAACTTTAGGATAGCCAATTCTAACTGCTTGTAGACTTTCTTTGATCTGCTTGGTTACCAGTTGGTCCATAGACCACTGAATGTCTCCCACTCTTGGGAAGTAACCTTGAAAATAAAAGAATAACCCGACTAGTAGATGACCAAACTTGAACTTCAATGCATTATCCTATTTGATTGTTTTTCAGATTCAACAGGAGTTGCCTCTGTATACCGATGCATAGGTCGAATGATGCATCTTCCTTAATCATTCGGTAAGTGACATTTACCACTACAGCAGATACAGAGTTAATTCTGCTGGCTAAGAACATCCGGTATCCAATTACCATGCACACATACTTCACGAGGTCATCCTTGATGGAATTAATAGTCATTCCTCATGAGTCGCTCACTGAACCAGTGAGCTTGGACATTTCAGTCTTTCTTACCATCCTTAGGGCTAGCACATCCCCTGTATTGCAGAAACTGGTGACGACATGAATTGCTTGCAGTGTAATATCATGCATCCTCTCTAGGTACATCTTGTCACCATGGACTCTGCTCAGAATGATCCTAATATGGTCATCTGTGAAATCCTCCAGAAAGTAGACGACATTGTGGAGCTTCTTCTTCTCCAAAATATTATACTCCTGTTTGATCTTCTTATCCTTTCCACAAAATAAACCTAACTGAGAGTGGATAGCTAGAGACCCTAGGTCTTCAATCTTTCAATCTATGTAGTCATAAATTCCCTCTTCTACTATCACACCAGCTGAAACTTGTGATAGGGCATTATACTTAGACTTTCGTTGAATAAAACTTGCAGACTCGACAGATGCACTAGAACTGGTATGAGATGCGGAATCCATGATAGAAATTTTAAGAACCTGAGAAATACCTTTTGAAACATGTTAATTTAGGGCTTGCAGATTCTCTTTCACTTCACACTCCGTCGGTTGCTGAATCACCACTTTTTGTTCTCCACTTGACCGTTTGTAGTTTGAATTCGAATCTCCTTCGTGGTTTCTCAATTTCTCAAAATCTCAGCTCAAATCGCCTTTTCATCACTTTGCTCTTTGAAAAACTTTGTTTCGCTCAAAAACTGATAGTGAGAAATGATTTGAAAAATGCTTTTAAGCATATTCCTCACCTACCATCATTAATGCTTCTCCATTAGGGCGTAAACCCTAATTTGCTTTTTTACCATTTCCGGTCTTCTGCCAAATGACAGGTATCACATACTAGTTAAGGTCTTTTACCAGTGTATACCAGGGATTCGAGACATTTTGTCATTTGCTCCCCCTAAGCTTTTCTGAAGCTTAGTTTGCCAATTCCGTGATTTCCACACTAGGTACAGAAACCGGTTCCTCTTATAACACCGTTGGTTTCTTCATCCAAGTTTTGTACATGTCCGCTTGAATAGTGTCAACATCAATGTTTCCTTTCAGAGTGACTGGTATATCATCAGATATGTTCTTTCTTGATCTACAGAATCTAGCAATGTGACCCAGTTTGTTGCAATGATAGTAGACCAATCTAGGTGCTCTCCAAGGTCCATTAGTCATGTTACCTTTCTTCCTTCTGCACATTGCAGTAGTGTGACCATGATCATGACAAATCCAACAGTTTGCTCTCCATCCAGTTGCCGGTTGATAGCCACTGTTACCTGATTGATGATTATAATCATTAAACTGATTGGGGTTCTAGTTCACAAAAGATTTCGGACCAACTCCTTGATTCCTCTGAGGATACCTTCCGGTGTTGTGCACGACAGACCTGCATTCAAATGCTCTATGCCCAAACTTGTTGCATGCATAATAGTTACCATTGAATATATTGGGTCTGGGCTTATGATTTAGAAAATAAGGAAAATTATTATAGGCTTTGCTCCTACATACATTGGTAGTATGTCCTTCTTTAAGGCAGTTAAAGCAAATAGGTTTGAAGTTTTGTTTATCTTTACCTTTGAATGTCAGTTGCTTCTTTGATGCTTCAGCATTTGCACCAGAGGTCTCACCTTCCTCATGACCAGAATAACCAAGTACATCAATATTCTTGATAGGTTTGGCAGATTCAAGCTTTTTCTCTAGTTTGATAGTACTTGTGTTAAACTTAGCAAGTATTTCCTTTGACTTAGAGAGTTCCTTGGAAATAGCAGCATTTCTTTCCATCAGGTTTTCATTCTCAGAGATGGCTATGTTTAGTTCTCCTTGCATGTCTTCCTTTTCCACTTTGCTTGCATGGAGTTGAGCGGTTAGAGCATTGATCTCTTGCTTCAACTTGGAGATCTTATGATCTTTGTCCTTCACCAGATCTTCAGCCTTCCTCTGGGTTTCAAGCTCTTGACACATTCGGATAGTTAGTCCTTCCAACTCCTTTCTCAGGTTGGAGTTTGATTCATTCATCTTTTCTACTTCTTGAATTAGGGCTTCCATATCCACTTCATCAGAAGAACTATTTTCAGATAGCTCCATCAGTTTCTCAGCATGTTCTCTCCTTTTTGCCTGAGAGGCCTTATATTTTACCATAAGCTCATCATAGGCTTGTTGAGACTAAGTGAGTTGATGAGTAAGTTCCCTTAATATGTATTCCCCCATATCTCTTTCCAAGTGGTTAAACTTATAGAAAGGTAGGCTCTGATACCAATTGATGAATACTAAGAGGGGGGGGGGTGAATTAGTATGCCAAAAATCTTTGCACTAAAACACTTTGCAAGAGTAACGGTAAACTGGTAGAACAGTTTAGCAAACAAACCGGTTAGTACACATGCAAACCAAATAGAAAACAATGCATTTACCCATAGAAGCACAAACACCATAACACAAGGGACTTTGATGTGGAAACCCAAATGGAAAAAACCATGGTGAGATAGAACTCACAAGTAACTATCTGTAGAATAGGAACCAGATCGGTTAAGGTCAGACCAATTAAGGTCTTACAATGTTCTTTACCAGAACAGATCCTGTTAGGAATCTTAATCTCTGTTAGGAGATAAGTCTGATTAAAGACTACCTTGCTAGAGGATTTTAGATCCATAGATGTGAACCACCTTGTTAGAGGATTTACAAAAGGCTTTTGGGCCTACCTGGTTAAGGGCTACAAAATTGTCAAACATGTGAGTAATCAACAAGTGTATGATCTATCAAATAGCACAGATTGCTTGGTTAGCTCCTTGATAGCTCGTTCCTAATGCTTTCCAACATTACTTCAATCTTCTACACATTCAAACTCTCTCTATCTCATCAACCACCTTAAACCCTAGCAACAACATTGACCACAACAACCTAAAACCCTAAACATGATGTCCTTATAAAGGAATCTGATTTCATGTCGGTCCAATAGGATTAAAATACAATTTCCTAGGTTCAATGTATCTAGACATATTCTGGTAACATGACACAAAAGCACCGTTAAAGTGTCGGCACCGTCAAACAATCAGTGGATGGTAACTCATCACAAAATGCCAGTTGGTAACTCATCACAGAGTATTACCGGTTCATACAAAATACTGGTTGCCGGTTTGTCAAAAAATGAAGACTGGTAAAAATGTGTTATGCCACTTTGATCCCTCGTACTGCTTGGAATCCATGAACCACTTGGGGTCGACATGTCGCTCCAGACTGGTAAACACATTCTGCAAGACATCAATAGTCTAAAGACTATAATACAACATACCGATTGGAAGAAATACTAGTTGAACTCTAACTCATACATATAAAGGGGATCTCAATGCAAGTGTGTGTCCATCAATGACAATCACAACATATCATCAAAAATGCCAACAGCTATTGTTTGAGTGTTATTGAGTTTCAGATGTTGATCGATGAAGATTTGATAAGTGGCGTTGGTGCAGCTATTACAAATGATTCTACTATGCTTGCTGGTGTCTCCTAATTATGTTTTGATTTTTGATGATCTACATTGATCGTTGTGCATAGTTTTAGTATTTTGCTTATCCAATGGTGTTCATGCTATATGAGACCTATTTGGTGGTGTTGCATGTTGCGGTTGATCTTGGAGTTGATTTCAGTGGTGTTGCATGTTTGAGCATTTGGTTTAGGTTAGTGTTATGTTATGTATATCATTATATTAGTTTGGTGGTTCATATACATATCGTGTGATGTAATTTTTAAATTGAGAGTTGAGGGTTTGGCCGACCTTGTAGTCAAGGTTGATGAATTGTATAAATAGATGGTATAGTCATGTAAATTGGGTTTTGATGAAGTGTTTGCATTATTTGAGAATGGTAAAGGTATGAACAAGTGAATAGATCCTTTAGTATTGTGATTGAGCAGACATTGAAGCATTGTAGAGTAGACAAATGTGCTTAAGTGGAATTGTCATTAGGCATTTGGAGATGCTATTCCTTCATTTCATTTGATTCTAGATTATTGTACAGATATTTTGTAAGTCAATGAGACTTCCTTGTAAGGTAGTGAAACTTCTTTGAGGGTTGTAGCCTTCAGATTTATTGTATTTGAGAAGTGAGCTTGAATGCATGTGCATTCCCCATTGTAATTATCTCCACATAATACTATAAAGTATCATCTTATTGTGGGTAGGTTCCCACTATGGTTTTTCCCTTAACCAAGTTTTCCATATCAAAATCTTGGTGTTATGTCTTGTGCTATCAATTTTCTTATCTTTGTTGTTGTTGCAGTTAATTAGATTTGCATTTGAGGTTAAGTTTTCTAATCCAGTTAAAACTGATTCACCCCCCCCTCTCAGTTTTCCTTCATTATTGTTGCAAACATGGAGTGATAAGGTGTTCAAAGTGATAAGAAGAGATGATATAGAGTGGAGATAAAAAAAAATAAAAAAATAGATAGACTGGCATAGGTAGATATAAGGGTGTTAATGCAAAACATATAAGGATGAGGCCCCTCAAAAATATGGACTCACTAGTTGATAGCTCTAGTCAAAAGAAATTCGGCTTTGGTCCATTATCGATAAAAAAAAGTCAAAATATTTGATTTTAGCGCACCAAACATTTATTTAAGTGCGTTGAAATGATTTACTTGAGACTTCAATAGTTTGTGAATTCTCTTTCTAAGTTTTAATTATATCATTATATGATTAAATCAATTTAATCTGAATATGATATTT
Source organism: Cryptomeria japonica (assembly GCF_030272615.1). Lineage (NCBI taxonomy): Eukaryota > Viridiplantae > Streptophyta > Pinopsida > Cupressales > Cupressaceae > Cryptomeria > Cryptomeria japonica. The sequence goes on along the minus strand of NC_081410.1, from coordinate 35,875,978 downwards.
CAAATAAAAATAATTATTGAAATGAAGAATTTATTGATCTTTTGAGATTGGATCGGAGAAATCAATATTTAAGTGTGTTGATCATGGAATTAGCTCAAATATATGGACTGCTTAACTAACATTGGTGAGAGAAGTTATTGTTTCAGTTATCAAGTTAAACTTATGAGAGGATAATTAATTTTTTTAATAAAAAATTTCATGATAAAGTTCCTAATTATAAATTTTTAAATCTATTTAATAGATTTTTTTGAGGAATTCACTAACTTTATGTCAAGACACTTGGAATAGTATTATGTTTCCCTTGTCTTATCTTTGCCTATATAATCAGGAGGTTCTCTTTGTAATATTAACCTTTCCATTGCCCATGATCATTCTATTCACATTATTTTATAAAAATATAATCTATTCTTATCATATTGATCTTCTCTTTTTCATTTTTCTTTCCATTAGTCCTTTAGATCTTGGGTGGCTATCACAATAGACTAATATTGCAATGTTCCTTTGATTGTTAATCATGATTTGGGCCTATGTAGGTATTTTTTATCCATTGTAATTTTTCTACATTCCTCCAATGATGCTCAAGAATGAGGACAAGATTAACAATAAAGGGCTCCTTACTTGGGTTGTGATAGGGTCCATAGTGTTTGATTTTTTGCCCAACACGAGGATATTTTAAAGAGATGAAAATGAGGTATTTTAATCTATTTGGGTACATCATGCCCTTGATACTCAAGTTTAAGGGTCTTTTGGTCCCCTTCAAGTCCTCTTCTTGTACGCCTCTAATCCAGACCTAGATTTTGAGTCTATCCATAGTTTTTCCTCAAAGGAGAGTGATGTTAGGCCTATAATTGATATATAGAAAAAACATTCTTTTGTTTAATTTCTATTGGTGATTCTACCATGCATGTGCATGTTCTTTTTTGAAGGGACACATCCCTTTCCTTTGATTATTCATGCAGTATATTGAGGACACACATGTGGTTAATACCCTTACTTAGGCATTTTCTTGAATACTTATGTTGTCCATGAATTGTCTATTGAAAGATGAAATGTGTCTACTTAGTTTCAAGTGGTTTCCAAAAAAAAAAAAAATCATATTATCCTTCCAAATCCTTAAGGATAACATAAGAATCCTATAGGTAGTTCCTTGGCTCACTAGAAAATTCGGTCTTTCTTTTGAAAACATAGTCTACTAATTTTTATGCTACCAAGAAATTTTTTAATGGGGCCTTTATTTTGTTTAGCTTCCGAACACAATTCATTTATAATGTCGAGGAAAAAAGATAATAACTGGTATACCTTATGCTCTTGGTATATTTTTACTTATTTATAATTTCACAAAATCTGCGATTCATTTAGTAATTTCCATATATGTGTATGTGTTAAAATTTATAAGATGCTACAAAATAATACTAAATTATACTCCAATTTTGGTGTTTGGGAGTATAAAATTTTAAAATTTCTCTTTGATGTCTTTTCTTCATCTCCATCGAGCTTAGCATAGTTTATCCCTTTCAAGCTAAGATATCACAAATAACCTCCATGCACAATAAAAAGTATCATTCCTTCTCCTTATAACAGAAAATACATGTGCTATGTGAGGAGTCACGAAGGGAATAATTTGCGATTAATTGTTGTGAGCACAATATATAAAAATTAGGGTATTCCTTCAAGGTCAAGATTATGTGTCCTTTGGTTGTGCTTAATTCTTCTTTAAAAAAATGAAAATAGTTGGAAATTGCAATTATTGGTCCTATTAGGAAATGAAGGGGTCACCCTTTAAGGAAAAAATAAAAATAGACTTTGTGTTCATGTGTCCTTTGGTTGTGACCAATTCTTCTTAACAAAAGGTTGGAAAACCTAAACAAGTTTAGACATAACTCAATTTCAAAGGCCCTTGGTGAGGTTTAGATTCAAGCCTCCTTGTTTATTGCTATGATTGTCCCTCTATTATAGGTTTTTATTTTTATTTTTAATTATTTTTGGATTTGATGCCTAATTTAATTGTTGTTTCTAAGTTCATGTTATTGTTGTCTTTCTTAATGTATAAAGTTTCAAGCTCCCTTCAACACCCTCTTCAAGTATATATCTCTAGTCAAAAGTATTTCTCTAATAAAATATACAAACCGTCCTTTAGAATATTTGAACCATGTGCTTTACACATCTTATATTTTCTACATGCACCACAAATATATATTAATTTTACATTATAAGTATTATTCAATGTTTACAAGACAACTTTTCCTAATAGTTTAATAATAGTAAGCAACTATTGTTAAAATTTGTCAACCTTCAAGGAGTTGTTAATTAATATAATATAATATTGTGTTTTCTACTTTACAACAATTATTCTTCTTGCAACAATCACTCCTATCATGGGAGCAGCGAGAGAGGTGGGAATGACTAGTGCGACTGGTTTGATTTTGAATGGAGCAGGAGAGGGAATCTTGGGTGATGAAGATTCCAACGGATCCCACGTGGTCTCCACCATGGGAGAAACGAAATCTAAAGCTACTGATGGCAGACTCAACGGAACTTGGGATGGGGGTACTTTACAGGTTCCACCAAAAGGAAAAGCTGACAATAATGATAACCATTGTGGTGTGGAGGGTCCCAAGAAGACTGCAGAGAATCTTAGGACTCCAGTATCTCTGGACCGCAACAGGAAATGAACTACTTTGTTCGGGTCAAATCTTAAAGGCAAGGCAATTGCACATGTTTCCCATAAAGTGGACCCGGATTCTCGGTCTTGTTCTATTTCTATTCCTGATTGTATCATGGATAGAAATATGGCTAACCTAGCCTTTGTCCTAGTGGGTAAGTTTATTGGTCCTCACCCTAATATTGAAGCTGTTAGGGATTGGGTGACCCAAAAATGGAAGGGAAAGGGTCAGATTGATGTGGTGGCCATGTCCAATGGTTTTTTGTCCTTCTCCTTTTCCTGTGAGGAAGACCTATGATCTATCCTAGCGGGTGGCCCCTGGATGTTGGGCAAATCATCATTGACTCTTAAAAATTGGGAACCAGGCTTCAATCTGAAGGAATGGGAATGTAATGAGGCTCCTATATGGGTGCGTTTATCGAGTTTGCCTATGGAATTATGGGGTGAAGAAATATTTGCTGGGATTGCAGCATATTTGCTGGGATTGCAGCGTGCTTCGGTGAGCTCCTTTCAATTGACTCAATGACTTCTACTAAGAGGTACCTGGTGTATGCCAGAATATGTGTGAATGTAAAACAATATGCTAACCTTCCAAATGACATTGACATGTTCTCAAAACTGGATAGATGGGTTCAGATTGTGGAGTATGAATCTATTCCCTTTGCTTGCTTCCACTATAAAAATATTGGTCCCTGGGTTAGGGAATGCCCCTCTAAGACTAAGTCTAAGAAGATCTGGAAAAAGAAAGATGAGATAAAGGGAGTGGACCAGGTGAAACCCTTTCCTTTGGGTTCCCCTCCATGTATGGATGGAGTGAGTGATGTTTCAATTGCTCATGTTGTTGTGCCACATCCAAATATTTTAAACCTAGATCCCTTGAGTGTGGATTGGGATGTAGGAGATATTTTGAATCCTAAGGTGATGTCTTGTGGGGATGGGACTTTGATGGAGGTTCATGGGGAGATGGATTTCCCCATCCACCTTGTTTTGAAGTCGATAACTCTTTAGAATCAAGAATACATGATGATGAGGCCCAGGATGATGCTATGGATAACTCAAATCCATTTATTGAGTTCAAATCTAAGAACGGGAAAAAGAAATCCCCAAATGGCATAACTCAACATCGGTTTCTAGTGGAGTTAAGACTAGAAACTAACAAAAGGTGGATTGTGGGTCTAATTTGAGGGGAGTGGGGAGGCCACCCAATGTGATTAGTAGAGACAAACATAGTCAAACGTCCATTGTTGATGGTGCCTAGAGAACACTACAGGACATGGGGATTGGATCCCCCCATCTAGTCAAATGAAAGTTATATCCTGGAATATTAGGGGATTCAATCATCCCCACAAGCATGATCTTCCATCTAACTTGGTTAGAGACCATAAGTTGGATATATATCTTGTTCAAGAAACCAAAATGTCTGGTTGTAAAGTCGAAAAGATCAAATTGGATATTTTCGAAGATTACGGAACTCATTATGTTGATGTTGATGGGGCATCTAGTGGAATTGCCACTTTTTGGAATCGTATATTGTTTTCTAGTAAGATTGGTTTAACCTCTCCTAATCACATAGCCACTAGATTTACTATTCTTAAAGATGGGTCATCTTGGATCATATCCAATATCTATGCCCCAAATGGAAAAAGTGCTAGAAAAATGCTTTGGTATTCTATTATTAATTCTAGAGTGGCCTTCCCTAATGAGAAATGAATTTTATTGGGGGATTTTAACACCCCTTTATCTAATATGGAGAAGGCTGGTGAAATGCCAATTTCAGATGATAGTAGATAGGACTTGGTAGATAAGATTAACTCTTTGGGTTTGCTAGACCTAAATATCCTTGGGGTTAAATTCACTTGGTCTAATAGGAGCAGTGGGGAGGACCTCATTCAACTTAAGATGAACAAGGGTATTATTTCTCCTGAGTGGATTCACGATGCTTCTTGTAGGCTAAATGTGTTGTCCAGAATTGGCTCTGACCATTTCTTGATTAGTTTGAGTCTCTCCCCTCTAGCTGGGAGGAAAGATTTCCCTTTGTGGTTTGAGAAGATGTGACTATTAGCTCCAAAAATACATGATAACATTTCTATATGGTGGAGTGTTTATATTCAGGGGATTGTGATGTTTTGAGTGGCTAAGAAACTTGCTAATATCAAGTCCAATATTCAGCACTAGAACAAAGCTTCCTTTGGTAACATTTTTCAAATAAAAGAGAAGATCAAGAAAGATCTAGATGATGTCTAGTCTCAGATTCAAGATGTTTGGTGTGATCCTCTGATTATGGATAAAGAGATCGAGTTACTAACCAAACTTCATGATATCATTTCCAAGGAGGAGGAAATTTGGAAGCAGAGGTCTAGAGATTTATGACTCAAATGTGGTGATAAAAATACAATTTTTTTCATATGACCACTCTCAAACATAGGGCATTAAATAGAATCAACAAAATCTTGGTGAATGATTGCTGGATTGATAAGCATGAGGAGTTGAACTAGGAAGCCATGAGATATTTTTTTGCTCTTCTTTCGGATGATGGCCCTCTTGATGATAATGGTCAAGATGAGATTCTATGGGAGTTTTGTAGTATTGTCTCCCAAGACATGAATAAGGAACTAACTAGAATTCCCTCCCATGATGAGGTTAGAGCTGCGGTCTTCTCTTTTGAAGGTAATAAAGTTCCTATCCCTAATGATTTCCCTTTGTTCTTTTTCCAAAACTTTTGGTAGATTATTGCCTTTGATGTTGTGGATGCTGCGAGAGATTTTTTTGGTTCCGGATCGCTTCTTAAGGAGTTGAATGCCACCTTTTTTGTCCTTATCCCCAAGAATCCTAATGCCAATTCTTTTCAGGACTTTATACCCATTAGTTTATGTAATTTAATCTATAAAATCTTCACTATTATTGTGGTTCATGAGATATATATTCTTTATCTATCAATAAGAAGCCTAGTTTTTTTATGAAGTTGGATCTTTTGAAGGCTTATGATCAGGTCAATTGAAATTTTTTATTTAAAGTGCTAAGATCCTTTGGCTTTGGTAATCAATTCATCAAGCTTGTTATTTAGTGTGTGTCCACTCCTAAATTTTTGGTTTTGATCAATAGATCTGTGTTTGGTTTCTTCTCGGCATCGAGGGGTATTAGACAAGGGGATCCTCTCTCCGCCTTCCTCTTTATTCTGATGAGTGAAGCTTTCAGCAAAATTATCCAAAGAGAAATCAGAAAGAGCAAACTGTTGGGTTTAGGACCATCTTCCCAAGCTACTATTTTCTCCCACTAACAATTTGTTGATGATACCTTGCTGATGGGGGAAATCTTGATTAAAGAAGCAAAAACTCTTAAAGTTATCCTGGATACCTATGAGAAAGGATCTGGGTAAAATGTTAACCTTTCTAAAAGCTCCATTTTTTCATGAATACCCCCAAGCATAGAAAAATAAGATTGCCAACATTTTGGGTTGTAAGATGGGTGCTCTCCCAGATTTGTATTTGGGCTTGCCCCTGTGCGTGGGATCCCCTCCGGACTCCTTTTGGTCTAGTCTAATTGATAGATTCCAAAATAAGTTGGCTGGGTGGAAAGGGGCTTTATTAAGTCAAGCTGGTAAACTTCAGTTGATCAAGGCTTCACTATAGAACTTTCTAGTCTATACTACGAGCCTCTTTAAAATCCTTGCCAAATTTGTTGATAGAATGGAAAGAATACAAAAGTATTTTATTTGGTCGGGTACTGAATCCAAGAACAGGGTTCACTTAGTTGTGTGGGATCAAGTCTTCTTACCCATAAATAGGGGAGGTCTGGATATTAGGCATTTGAGAGAATTCAATAGGGCTTTAATGGCCAAAAAACTTTTGAGATGTTTAAAGGAGAGCAATGAATGGATTTATATTTTCAGGGACAAATACTAGATTCATGGTTTCCAGAGGATGCTAGAAAATTATACCCTCCCGACTTCAGCTTCTGATCTATGGAACAACTTCTTTATTTTTAACCCCATTACCAATCAGGGATGCATATGGGTTTTGGGGAATGGGAGAAATATAAGGTTCTGGGATGATTGGTGGATGGGAGAGGGTTCATTGTCTGATTTGTTGTGGGTTTATTAATTCAAAGAACAATGCATTAGATTGATTGGTACCTGGATGGTGAATTATATTAGTGATGGAGGTTGGTTGGACCTCAGAAGCTTTGATGCTTCTCTGGTGCCTTTGCAATCTTGGCTTAACCTGATCCTTATCCCCTCCTCTCAGGTGGAGGACTTGGTCATTTGGAATGGATCTACTTCTAGGCAATTCATGGTGGCGTATGCTTTCTCGATCATTACCAAGTCTTTTACTCCTTCCCCCTTTTGGGGAGGAGTTTGGAATAAACTCTTGATTCCTAAAATTAATATCTTCTTCTGGTTATTCATGCAAAACAAGATCTCTACCACTGATAATCTATGTAAACGTGGTCTCCCCATCACTAATAGATATTTTTTATGTAAACATTATTCCCTTGCCAGGGATATTTGGGCTTTCTTTCTCAACCTGTGGAATATTAATTGGGTCTCCCCTAGTTCTATACTGAACTTTTGGTGCCATTGGAAGTGCCCCTTTGGTAACCATGTGATTGGTATCTTATGACACATATCCTTGCCTCATATAGCCTAGGGTAATTGGAAAGAAAAAAATAATATGGTTTTCAAAGATATGGAGTCCACTGCTCAAGTGGTGGCGATCAGAATAAGGAATTCTATTAAGGAGAACTTTCTTAATTATTGTTCTGGTAGGAAAAATGACCCTCCACTTGACTCTAACCAGGATGAATGAGATACTATCCAAAGATGGCAGATTTGTTGGAATATATTTGTTCTAGTCTATAAAAAGAAGCATAGCAGAGTGAATGTGTCATGGCATCCACCCCCTTCGGGGTGGATGAAAATCAATATTGATGGGGTGGCCAAGGGAAATTATAGGCTAGCAGGCTATGGGGGAGTGATGAGGAATCATATGGGTTTGCTGGTCTCCAAGGTGGCGATCCCTTTGGGCACCCAGAGTAACCATTATGCAGAGCCCAGCGTTGCCTACATAGGGCTACACATGGCGAGCAAGGAAGGCTTTAGACAGGTCTGATTGGAAAGTGACTCACTTAACATTGTGAAATGTATCAGGGGTAGTACGGAGCTAAGATGGACTATTTTGAACCCGATCAAGGATTGCCTTGAAATGATTAGCAACCTGGAGGGGTTCAATATTTTGCATGTTTTCTGGGAAGGAAATAAACTAGTGGATAATGTTGCCAACTTGGCTGTTGATAACATGGCGATTAAATGATGGAGATGAAGGAAAACCTTCCCGAAAACTCTATGCGACCTGGTGAGAAATGATGCCGATATCTTTGGCCTTACAAATGAATTTAATGCTAAAAGATTATGATGGGATGGGAGTCATTGGAATGGTATTTCAAATTATTACCACATTGAGAAGCTCTAGAAACTTCATCTTGCCCTATTTCTGGTTTTGTTTTTTCCTATTTTTGCATCTGGAGTGTAGCTATCTGGATTGCTTGAGTAACAAAATGGGTGGTGACAAGAATAGGCATGAACCCACGACCTATGATAAGTGGTAGAAGAATAAGGAGGTCTAGGAGGAAATCTCTTATGGTGGGATGGTCCCCTATCTAGAGAGACTTCGTGGTAACTCTCCCCTAGTTACTAAAAGATTTGTCAAAGGATGGAATAAGGGTGTCTTAGCTATTTATGGGGCAGAATTCTGTGTTGACAAAACCTTGGTTGCCATTGTTACTGGACTTGCTATGGAGGGAAATAAATTTTATAGAGAGAGGAAGTTAGGTGAGGAGGCCATCGCTTCTTTTTATGATAAGAAAAAGGAATGAGAGACGGTTACTAAAATGGCGGACGGTGGCTACAATAAGTTAGAACTGAATTCCCTCTAGGCTAACATGGTGGAATTCATCATGAGGTATATCACTCTTGATGGTAGATATGCTAGTATTTTCCCATATCATTTTACAATCTTAAACCATTTTAGGCATTGGTAAAATTATTTCCATCACCTTCTACTTGGTTTCGTCCTTGGAAAATAGTTTAGCAAAACATGCTGAGAACTAGGGTAATCTGGTACTTTATGAGGGGCTTATCATGTTAATCATGAAGTATGCCAAAGCTCATGAAGTGAAACCCTCCCCCGTGGATAAAACCCACATTTATTCCTCTAACCTTGAGATGCAGTTTGTTTCTGGCACAGAGATGGAAGAGGATGACAATGGAACTACCTTGGATTGGCATGATATCAAGGACTCAGAGGACACTGAGTATAGACCAAAGAAAGAAGGGGAGCCTATGGTGACCCCAGGAACTAACATTAGTAGGAAAACCAATCCTCCAAGGTGGGCAGCAAGCAAATTTAAATCTAGTAGAAAGAAAATGCAAGACCTGGAGACCCCCTTCATGAAGAAAACGAAATTGACCAAGTGAAGTGGATCCAAAGAGAAGGACCAATAGATTAGGTTAGAGATCCCCATCAATGTGGATAATGAGAAACAGGGGACCGTGAATAAGGAGATTGAAGGTGATAAAAAGGGGAAGAAGGTGCTGGAAGAACTGATTTTGGACATCACTAGGGGCTAGGAGAACTACTGGAAGTGGGTGGATAAGGAAACTGGACCCTTGAAAGATGGGATTAAAGGAATTATTAAAACTTTCACGGATTCCCATAGGCCTAGTAAAACTAAGAAGATCATGAGCATGATTCAAAAGATATCTCAGGATGTTGAAACTATGTAGATCTTCCATGAGCGCAGAATTGAAAAGCTAGAAGAGTATGTGAATGACGTCAAAGACATCCTAAATAATCTGGTGCAAATCAGTAGGGAGGTGATGAGTAATAGTGTTGAAGGTTTGGGGAAAATCAATGCAATGATGGATGACTATAGAACCAGACCCATAGCCAGTGATCCTCCCTTGGGGGAAAAATAGAAAAAAAACTCTTCAGAGGGTGGCTAGAGTGTTGTTGGAGGGAAGAGTAGTTCGAGTCCCTATACTAGGACGAGGAGCCAGAGCCAAGACTTGGGTACTTCTAGATTCATCATGGAGGATTTGGAGAAAATCAACAAGAAGATTATTCAGAAGAATACTGAATTCGTGCACTCTCTCAGTTGAGTGCCTTTTCCTATTTTTTTGAGACTTTTCGGTTTGTTTTTTGGTGTTGGGTCTTTGTCGGGTTTATCCCTTGTTTCACTTTTGTTTAATGTCTTTTTGGCTACTGGCCTTGGTCTGTAAAACTTTGGGTTTCAGGTCCCTATAAAACTTGTTTATCTTTATCAAAAATTGTTGGTAATACCTTGACGAGATTGATCTATGAATAAACAAGAGGCAAAAGTCCCAATCTACTCTTCAAAATCTCCTCAAAAAACAACATATGTCGATCCCCAAGCTGAATTCACAATGAGTAAGTACAAGATGATCAATTGAATGATCAACAATTGATGAGTTACTTCATCTAAAGTCTCCTATTTATAAGAAAGACAACAAGAAGCTAGAGGAGACTCACCAAAATCTTCCTAGCCTCATTTATGACCATTGTCTAATGTTCCAAGAAAAAATAAGGAACACACCCAACACCGAAGTAATAAATGCTTAGCAACTCTACCGTAGTTATTTTTCTCCCTCAAACAAATTGTCTAACAAAATGTGCTATATGAGTTATATCCTTTTATAATATTAAATAGAAAATATAATTAATAAAAGAACTTACCTACATTCTTTCAATAGAATCAATTAACTATGTATTCAATAAGCAATTATTGTCAGTATACTACACATAAAATTTATTTAAAATATCAAATACAACCTCCCCTATAAATATTGTTCAATTAAAAACTAGAAAATATTTTATGCGACGCCTTCCTCACATTATTTTAACCAGCCATTTGTCCGTTTCTCATTGCATTCAACATGTTGAATTTTTTTAATATTGTTTTCTATTAATAAGCAACATATATGGTTATAAAAGATGGGGCCTCTTTTAATAATAGGAGATTAAAGGTCGGTCGAGAATAACAAAATGGAGGCAGCTAGCAAACATGCTTCCTATCGCTTTACAGTTGGTTCAACTTTCATTTTTAAGTAAGCAATCCAAAAGATGATAATAAGAATCCAAATTTGTTACAACAAACGCATACTTATGCCTTGCTCTGCACTCGCGAACGTCATCATTAAATGTACAACTTTAACTCGTTACTTAATTCTACGACGACGTAGGTATTCAACGCAAACGGCGAGTAATATATGTGGTTGATGACATAGTTACATACGTAAGAGTTACGTATACAAATATATTTTAAGTTGTGTGTTACGTATAGAATTATATATTTTAACTTGTGTCTTAAACAACATCAAAATTAGTGTTATGAATTAAAGAAATGAATAATTGTAATAAATTTTTTTATTCAATTTTTCCTTATAAACACTAGCATATATATTTTTAGGGTTTAAGCAATGGTTATTTTCTATAGGAAAGAATACAATTGCTTTTTAGATGATTTTTACTGTAAAACAATATTGAGAAGACAGATAAAGAAGTTAGAACCAGTGAAAATAACCTAAAAATCTATTGTGATTTACATATTTTGTGCTTTTAATAAATACTGTTTTGCATGAGAATAGACGACTTGCTAAACTTTGACCGCTTAGAATAGCACGTGTGGGTCCAGTTCCTCTCGCCGTTTGTTTCCATTTAAAAGTTACCGCCGTTAACTATTCAAATTTAAATAGCCCCCACATGAAGGCACAATGGATGCTCATAGGCTTTTGATCTTCATTGAATTTCATATTTATTTACTTTGAATACATGTCTATGCTCCCCAACCATTATAGAATCATCCTATGACTTGAATTAGGACTTCCATGGAGATTTATGTCTAGTAACGTAGCTAGCTTAATTCTGAGTCATGGGTATTTTTGCTACAGAAAGATATTTGTTCAATCTTATCACTAGGACCATTTTATCATTGTTTGTGGAGTATCTCTACTTCTTTTGTTGAAGCTCCATGCAACTTCTATTCTTTTTCTAGTTTTCTATGAAAAGTGTATACTAAGCCTAAATCATTTTTAGTAGTTAACCTGAAACTAGAATATTATCTGCACTCAACCATGCTTTTAATTAATGGTGGACAAAGGAAGTTCTTTCATTTATTCTCTTTTAGTCTGCCCAATTGTATTGGGCACAAAGATAGGTTACTATAATTGCCAGTCAAAGCTCCAACATGGATAGGGAATATTAAAATGAAACTGTTTCACTTCTTAAGATGCAACACAACTTTGTGGGCTAAGATTGTGTAGCAAATATTTTCAAATGTTGAGGTCTAGTTACGTGGACTTTGGTTTTTGTAGTGTATTTTTTCAATATTATATATAATTTTAGAACAAAATGTTCTTTGAGTATAATATAATTTGAAAGAAATATGAATAACTGTTTATATTATTACTTATAAAATAATATGATTTATAAAATAATTTTATACAAATTTAAAAAGAGATCATTTTAGAAATAGTTACATCTTTAAATTCAATATTTTCTAAGATATTTTTATTAAACCACAATTATTTTATTTATTGATTTATTAAAACTCGTCTTTTATTTATTTAGCTTTAACCTTATTGCAATAAATTAAGCTTGATTTTTGAGCAATTGTAGATCTATCACAATGAACATTTTTATATATATTAGAAACTTCAATTAATCTTAGTCAATAGATTTTTTTTTAAATATTATTTCATAATTTAGAAAAAACAAGAAGAGAAATTCACAAAGATTGGCTAACCATGTATTTTTAAATGTAATATGTTTCATGTTAAGACATTCATTACCTTGATGATTGGTGTATAAATTTCAAATAAGTCAATATCAAGGATGCTACGTAAATCATGTATTTAAAATGCCATTTTCAATAATGAAAACAAAAAATATTCTTTTGAAAGCTAAGGAGCTATAAAGTACATGTATAGATCTTGAAAATAATTAATAAAAGACTATTGATAGCCTATGAACCCCTAAGCATGATTGAAAAAACCTTACGAAGGCATGCATACATGCCAAAATTGAACCATTCATTGTATGTGAATAGACGTGGTCAACTTTTGGCTACCATAGCCATTAATTGAGCTATATAATTATTGATATAGTCTTATACAAGTAATTAGATCAATATATGTAACTCTCGTGGCATAAGTATGGTATATATAAGAAACAATGGTTAGTTTATTATCATCACATTGTGAATTATATTCGTATTGTAGATCTTTAGAGGATTGCTCCTTTAACGTTGCTTATTATTTTAAAGTTTTGTAGTTTTTTTATTTTACTATTTTCCCATGCAAATAATATCAATATGAGTGGTGTCAAAGCATGATTTAGGCCTCTATAAGGGGAAAAGGAAAACATTATGTAGGATGTCAATTTTTGAAGCAAACATCTCTTTCAATTTGGGAAAAAGAAAATTAAAATCTAGAGGATTGATCAAGGAGTTCTATTGAAGATACTTAAAGTCTAAATTTGAGGTTATTTGAAGATTTTTCAAGAGTTGTAATGATATTCAGGTTTCAACTAATTTCACTCTCAAGGCTATAAATAAATTAGTTTCTTGAAAATTTATTTAAAAACTGAGTTCCAAGTGTAGATGGGTAGAGGCAAAATAAAACAATGAGAGAAAGAATGAATGTTGAATATGTTGCTGCATATATAAATTATATTTTCTTTATTATATAAAATTAATTTACACATTCCTCTATTTATAGAGGACTTTTACAAACATTAAGTGCATTCTAGAATAGGCCGACATCCAAATATAGCATTCTATATAGACATAGGTCAACATTATGAAATACTCAAAATAGAATCACTATACAAGTTGGTAGAAATTAGCAAAATATTCTAACACTCCTTAATTTGTACTAACTACATTGATATTTATAATACACAAATTTTTTTCTCAAATATTTAAATTGTTCCTTTCCTAAAGCATTTGAGAATATGTCTATCAGTTGATCTTAGATCTATAATATTCTAAATTGATACCTCCAAATTTGACATACTCTCAGATAAAGTGATACCTTATAGCAATATATGTTTACTTCTCTTATGAAAGACATGATTCTTTGATAATGTAACTACTAACTTATTATCACAATAGATTGGTGTTGGTTCCACTAAAATAAAATTAGAAAATTTATGCAAATATTTTTTCAGTGCATACATAATCTAACAATATTGAACACTAATAGGTATTCAAGCATCCCACTAATTTTGTCATGTATACACATGAGTAAATATACTATGGTTACAAAGCCAAAATTATAAATAGACACACACCATTTTCAATTAAATCTTAATTACCCATAATCTAGTCATAAGGTTGTCTCATCGTTCTAGTTTGACAACATCCCCAATTCCTTGTTTTGAGGTCCATTCATTTGGATTATGAGGTATGAAATTTCTAGAGCCAATACTAGGTCCACAACTTTATATCTCTATTGTGCTCTCTAGAATTGCAATACATGATGTTTATTCAACTCACCCTACCCACCCTAATGTTAGCATTAGGATTTTTTTTTGTTTTTTGTTTAAATATAATTAACACTTCATATTATTATTTGTGATGAGCCACATGTAATCCTATTTTTTTATTAATGAGTATTTTACTTAAACCATGCTATGGTCCATTTGAATAGCAATTTGTAGCATTACAAATTGTCACAGGCAAATTTACACCTCATGTTTGTGCCCTTAATTTAGAATATTTAGATGATTCCTCCCACTAGGGTTTTACCCTTCAAAGCAGAGCTAGGGGAGAGGTAGTCGGGAACATACTCCTCTGAAGGCACATATTGGGAGTCTACATTCTCAGTTTCATACCCATGAGGCCATCTGGGAGTGTTATTTTCCTTTCTAAGGCATTTACAGCTACCAATATGGAAGCAAGCATCATCATTAGAAGGGGCATCCTCAAAGTCAATTGAAATATTAGAAAAATGCTAACAAACACTTTGGGCAGATTCAATTTTGCAATTGGAACCTAAGGGATTATTTTGAATGGTCAAGGTTATGACATGCTCCATGAGAAGGATAATGAGGCCTTCATTAAAGATCGGGGAATTGGGGATCATTCTATGAGCAGTAGTCTCATGGCTAAGAGAAGAAAGGAGATAAAAAGACACTGAAATCCATTTGTCATGTGTAAAATGGTTGAAAATCATGAAATGATAGCTAAACAAGCTAGTAAAATTATTGTCAAGGGTTAAATACCTCATTATCACTTCAACAAAATCATCCCAAAGGGTTTTGATGGATGCTTATTCATAACCCTCATCAGTGGTTCTCTGAACCCTATTCCATTTAGTTTCCTTAAAAAAGACAAACAGACTGCCTTGCTGAATGCCTTTTAGTCTCTATACAATTCCTTCCCTTCCACCAGCATTCCTATAATTTATGTAATGAGGTCTTTTGTGAAAATGATTTAGACCTTGTAAGCTCAAATAATTCTTTTATCCCAACCATATAGAAAGGAATTGGTCACCAAAGGATCATGGCCATGAAGTTTCTCCATATAGGGGTAATACTGCCCACCAAAAGCTTTCCCCACATAGATTGTTTGTTCTACCATTTTCCATAGGAGGTAGGCTCTACTTTGTTCCTTTCTTCTCTCATATATTTTATATAATTAATGGAGAGGCCATGACCACACACAAAAAAATGAGAACCCAAAAGACATGAAAAAACTATGCTTGAAAACACCTTGGGCAAGAAAACTTGAAATTAAAAGATCTACCTTTTTCCTTCCATAATGGGGAGCGGAAGTCTCATCCATCTCACCCACATGATCCAAGAGTAATGAACCATCATTATCAAGAAATCCATACACTTGACATGATCTAATATCATTGGTGATTAGATGTTTAACTTCCCTGGGGATGCAATCAAAAAAACCCCACCAAATAATATGATGTTGCTTGGCACTAATTTTGGCAAAGCCATTAGCCTCCTTATTCACTTCATAAAATACATGAGATATTTCAAAATGCCCCAAAGAGATAAGCATATCAATGCAATCAATTATCATACTTTTAATTGTCCAACTAGGGACCTAAACTCCCTTTAAAAAATTAATAATGTTTAGAGAGTCACTTTCTAACCATACCCTCCTATAGCCATTAGAGATCTCCATTTTCATATCAATGCAAACTACCTTTTCCTTAGCATAGTGGTTTGTCTAGATTCCCAAAGGCAGGACCATTGTTGAGACAAACCTACCATTATGATCATGTGCACTCTGTTGGGGCTTGAAATTTTGAAATGATTTCAAGTAGCCTAATATGAAATTGATGGTCACTTTAGGGAAATGGTACCAAATGAATCATGAATGATTTAAGCACCTAGAGAAAGGAAGGATAATACAAGGATATGAATAAACAAATTCCAATAGACCTCCATGAAAGGGTGTTAAGATACCTTATATTTCACACATACCTCCATCCCCTTCAAGTCATAAAGAGTCTAAATATCCTAAGCATACTAAACCTCTCATTTATCTCACACCTAAAGTTGGGGTGTCCAAGTCTTTCCCATAATCCTATTCTCACAACTCCAAATATGTCATGTGCTTGTTCCAATGTGTGTTAATATTATAATATCCCTTCATCTCTTTAGACCTATGAATACCTTGAAAATTATACCTAAAAAATAATGTTTAATCATTCCTAATCACCCTAAAACCTATCCAAAAGTATCCTAACACTTCCCTAAGGTGTTTCCCCCTTCAAAGCTACTGTTAACTTGTTCAAAAATGATATCTAATTGATGTAATATGGATGCCAACTGCAGAAAGACTATGATTTTGACCTGTAGGAAAGAAGATGTCGATAGAGCATGAAAATGAGTGGAAATATCAAATATAACAAAGACCCATTTCATAAAATGAAGTTTCCTGTTTCCAATAAAAATCTCAAATGCTAAGGTGGTTTTTTGGGTTGTCGACCAAACAAAAGATGATAGGATAGCTTAAAATGGAGTTATTGACTAAACTAGTCTATTATCATTTTGCAAAGGTTTTTGTTAGTTTTAATGTAAAATGGTGACTTTTCACCCCAAAATGGTTATGGTGCCCAATCAACCACATATATAAGTGGTGAAAAAATGTTGATATGAGGGGAGAGTAAAATAAGATAAAATAGAAGATTGTCCATAAAGGGGTAGAAATTGTAACATATTATTTTTTTTAAAAAGGAGCTTAAATGTAAAACCCTTTTAAATGTTGTGCAACAAGTATAATTTAATGTTCTCCAATTTTATTTTATTTTTTATATTGGCTTAAGGAGCTAAGGTCAATTTGAAAAGTCTTATTTCAATTTTCAGTTGCTATTTAGATTAGTTGTTCATCAAGGGTGAATTGTACTGGTCAAAATATTACAATGCTTTTTTGTTTCTTGTCGTGATTATTTAAAGGGAAAATACATCCACTAGATCACTTAAATGGTAGAAGTGATTGAAAGTTAAGAACAAATTAATTAACAGACTTGCATAAGGCACTTGCTTAAAAATTGTCTAACAAAGTGGTGCAAAATCAATAAAGGAAATAGGCGGTTGACTCTATTGCTCAATGGATGAAATGCACTAATCGAATCTCATTTCAATACTAATCAAATCACTTTCAATTTCTCATTTTCAAGTTGTAGGAGTTAGTAGAGAAGATAGGATTTAATTTAGTTACATCTTCCTCACCTTATGCCAGTGAAGGATAAAACAAAGGAGATAAAAGAGAATCAATTATCTTCTTATATGAATGGTACACCTGCCAAGGTATAGTAGAGACTGAAGAGTGGGAATTACAACCATTTTTGTTATTCTTTTAGTTGGCCAAAGTTGATTTCCTAACTTGATCATAGAGTTTGGCAACATCTTAGAGTTTGGCAACCTGCAATTTTGAGCTCCAACAAATTGGCAAGTCTACTATGGAGATAAGGAAGCCATCTTTGGGAAAGGGTCAAAAGTTTGCAAATCTAAAATTTGTTTCAGATATTGAAGAACTTTTAGATTTGGAAAGGATTTGTTGTAGCAGTGAAAGATCAAAGAAGTGACTCTATTGGTGGAAGAAACTCAGAAGAAGTAATTAAATACTTTTCCTTATCAAAAGGTGGCGACTCCAAAATTTAGAAGTAGCTACAATACTTCCAGTTGAAAGCATACAAAAAAAATATCCATATATTCATCCATATAGAGATGAAGATGAAATGATGCTATGTGATCAATCTAAGTCACTGTAGTGTCCTAAAATTGTGACCCTAGTAATTTTTGACCGCATTAGGGTCCTCACACATGCGAGATCGAATCCCCTAGCCTGATCGGAGACCAGAGACTTCTCAACCCTTGGAATCTGCTTCTTCCTTTGCCTCCACACCACCCTTTCTACACTCTCCCATGCAGAAAGGGGCAGGACAAGGGCATGGCGCCCCTGTCTCTACCCTATTTTGTGGCAAGACCTTTCCAAAGCATGCATTGTAGGTTGTGTAGTGAGCGGGAAAACCCCTCATGTTGGCCTGTTATTAAAAGTCGTTTCATTAACCCTAATTGACATATATTTATGTTGCATTTTCCCTCTCATTTGACTATGTTGGATAAGTGGGATGAGTGGGAAGTTTACATGAGATCATCTATGTGTATGGTGAAAATTGGATAATGGAAACAACAATATTGAAAGACTAAATGAATTCAAACACAAAACCCTCGCCTATAAACAACAAAGATCCACCATAACATATGAAGATTACCTAAGACAATGTAAATCAATAAAATCACAAAAATATTATACCATCACATGTCCACTAGGGTTTGAATCTCCATTATTCCTATCTTTATTGATCTTTCTTGATATATTTTCTCTCAAATTTTATGTGTGCACAAGAGCTCAACAAAGAACAAAAATTTGGTTGATAGCTTGATCACAAAAAGGCTTGATTGCATAAGATTGTTTAGCTGAATTAGAATGCTTAGGAGGGCTTAGGGTTGATAATAAAAGAAGCATCCTCTTATATAGAAGACATTGTAATAAATGGAGGGATAAGATTAAGAGGTGTAAAAGTATAAATGGGCACCTAGGATTAAAGGGTAGGTAGAGGAAATAATAAAATGATGAGAGGGTAGGTTTATTATGGATGGATAGGCTGTGAGTGTGTGCAAATTGAAGGGATGAGATTGAATCCTAAAGGAGGGGGCAACAATGTCTCTACGCATGGTGCCAATAGCCTAGTTTTCACCATGGTACTTACCCAGGGCACCATTGAAGTGGTTTTCACTGTTGGACGAATTTATTTCTCTTTACTTTTTTTGATTTTTCAATTTATTTTTTGTGTCACAAGGCACCTATTTTCTAGGTTCTCACCAAGTAACGATTTTTATTTATTTATTGTGACTAGAAGGCCTAACACCCTCACTGAAATATTCCACACTCTTGAGTTCTATAGTGTATCCTACCTTATGGTCCCCAAGTGGAAGATCATCTCGTATGCCCGAATAGTCGATGAAGGCCTCATCATTTTGGAATGTATCAAATTATACAGGTCCTTCATGGTCCCAATCAATAAGTTGGTGGTGAACAAGGGGAAGGCCATCAATATTTTCAAAGTCAGTGGGAGTAAGGGTGAATATACAATCATATTCATGTGTATCAAGGTAGTTATCGAGGTCATCCTTAGCACTCTCCTCATCTGTCTCGATTGTGAACGATTCCAAATTGTCATCACTAAAAGGGAATTCAGCAATGGGTGTCCTCACTCTTCATGATTTCGACCTAGAACCTAAGAACAAAGACTATGTGGGATCCTCAGGGGTTGTTTCTTGACCAACTCTGAATTTGTTATAAAATTCCTCTTCTTCTATGGGTTCACCTAGTTCTCTGAATGTCTCGATGAGTTCATAATCACTAGATGATTTGTCTGAACCCCATTCCCATTCATTGGAGTCAGTGGAATAGCGGCTCTCTCAAGTTGATCATTAGAATTTTTGATTTGCAATGCTTCTTCTGATTTTCGAGTGTTTACCCTGGAAGGTATGAAACCAAGTCCTTTTGAGCACTGATTTTTAAATGTCAATTCTGGTTGGAAAGGTTGAGTCATACCTTCTTTTCTTAAGCCAAGAGGACTTTTACCATCGTACCCAAACTTTTATAGAATTTTGAATCCTTTGCCTTATTTTTTACATTGTATCTTGATGAGATCTTGTGTATCATCTTCAGAGTCTCTGTAAAGTATTTTGTATAAGTCTTCTTCTTCCATTTTGTCCCACTTTTGGAATATAGTAGGATCCCATTTGAGGGTAATGATAGATACCTGTTTAGAAGGATGTGGTCATCCATATTATTTTGGTGAATTCGTGACTTGCCGCAAGCACATGGTTTGATTTAGAGTGTATTCACCCATGCCTTCATCCTAATATTTCCCTTTAAGCTCACCATGCTTTTATGTTGAAGGTTTTAGTGACTCAGGGTCAATATATGTAGATGATGGGATTGTCTCTCTATTAATTGGAATTATTGTCTTAGCTTTTGGCCTCAAATTATTGCAATATATAAATGGATTAGGATCACCATTAACTGTTACTTCAACTCCATTATGAGGAAACTTAATGCATTGATGGTACATAGATGGGACTAATCTCATCTCATGAATCCACATACGTCCTAACAATATGTTGTATGTAAGATCAAGGTCTAGGACTTGACAAACCACATCCTTTGTAACTGGCCCTACTCTGAGAGGCCAGGTCCCTTTCTCTTGTGATATTCACAATACTCATTGTCATTCCACCAATTTGGTTTGACTTCTGGCTAATATGGAGGATTGTCTAGAATTGTTATTATCTTGTTTGCCACTAGCTTCCTAAAAGATGACTCAAGTGGTTCTCCCAATGGGGTGTATTTCCTTCATGGTTTTGAAGTTGCTTGAGTATTTACTTGGTTTCTTGTAGAAGAACTTGATCCTGAAAGAATAATTTTTGGTCTCACTGTGTTAGCATCAATAACACCATCATTACTGTGTGATGCCCTCCTAAATGGCACAAGGTTAGTCAATGATAAAATAACACAAAACACACAAAAACATTAGTGTTTAGTCAATCAAAAACTAATCTATGAAGGCATACCAAAAGAGACACTAAAAGCATGCTAATGTATCTAATAAACGAAACAAAGATTATGAGGCATCTCCAACTGCCTCTTAGCATGGCCTTAGCTCCTTCTCTCTTATTCCTCTCCTCTCCAAGTTCCAAAATAGTGTAGCTCTCAGCAGCTTTTTGCACTATGGATGCTTATGGAGGATTGAGATTTAATATTGAGCTTCAAATATGAAATGAAAAGCTAAATACTATGCTATTGATGCTAAAATGATTGATTTTACCAAAAAGACAAGATTTTAGTTATGCTATGCTAAATGCTCTCTAAAAATGTCTATAGCCTAAATGCATACAAGTTTTCAGGATCTGGATTATGAAGGAATGGGCTCTATTTATAGGAAAAATGGAGCAATGGATGGCCAGGATTGAAAAGTTTAATCAAGGGCCAAGCTTGAAAGTTGGGGATCCATGTGCACAATTTGCACCAATAAAATGGTGACAAGTGTCAACATAGGGTTGGGTTGAAAGAAGAGGTTGGAGGCATTAAAGGCCTGAGAAGACCTCATGGTTATCTAGACGGCTAAGGGTCAAGTCTAAGTTAAGATTACCCATTGGATTAAGAGTTAATGCAAGGATAAACCTTTGTGCAAATGATTAAGAGATAATCATGGTCAAAGCATTAAAGGCTTCATGAGACCCTTGGGTTGGGTAGAGGTTGAGTCAAAACAAATGTTTTAACCATGTAGGAGGGTTTGGGTTAACCATTAATGGTTATTGGAGACTTTGTGGATTAAATGGTTGAAAGTTGGAAGCCTTTAATGGCTATCAAAGACTTTGAGGAATTAAGTGGTTGAAGGTTGAAAGCCTTTAATGGTTATCAAAGACTTTTAGGCTTTTAGAAGTGACTCCATTTTGCTTAGGAATGTGACAATAATTAGGGGATGGATTAGGCTAATTAGGAAGGGGTTAGAAGAATCTAGAAGGGGATTAGATTTTTGCAAGTGGATTTGGTGGGTGAGGGAAAATAGGATTTTATTTAAAATAAAAATTCATTTATTTCAATAAATGTGTGCAAGTTGCATTTGTAGGAAAATGCAAGTGGGGGAATAATGATTTAAATAAATATTTTATTTAATTTATTTAAAAGAGGAAAAGGTGGATTTAATTAAATAAATTGATTTTATTTATTTAATTGATTGGAATTTGATTTAATGAATTAATTAAAATAAATTGAATAATTTATTTAATTAATAGAAGAATGTTTGGGGATGAATTAATTAAATATTAATTTAATTAATTGATGGCTAGTGGATTTTTAATCAAATAAATACGAAATATTCATTTAATTAAAATGGACAGATTTATGTGACTACACTGTGTTCTTGTTCTTGTTCCAAAATCATGGCTTGTCCTTTCCTTTAAAATCCTCTTTATTTTATTTGAATATCTTGATGATTCCTTGCTCAATTTAGACCTTCTATATTTCTAAGCCTTTCTCATTGACATCCTTAAAAGTGGACAAACAAGATTTCCCAAGTCATAACCAATTTCTTTGTTGACATTTTGTGTAAACATCTCTACCATACATTTTTGTGAAATTTCGCAAGAGCATCTGCTGACTAAATTTCTCCATCTTTGTAAGAATGATGAAAATGACTCCCCATCTTTTTGTTTGGTGTTGCACAAAGTGGTAACTAATATATCTATCTCTATGTTATATGAGAAATGTTGTATGGAAGCTTCTACTAGATCACCCCATGACTTAATTCCAGGTGGCAGTTGGGAGAACCATTCCATAGCTTGTTCACCTAAGCTTTGTGGAAACAATCTCATCAAATATGTTTCTTCTATTGCTACCTCAATGCAAGCTGTGAAAAACTATCTTATATGTGCCTTAGGGTCTCCTTTACCTCTGTATTTATCAAACTTTAGTGTTATGAAGTGTGTAGGAAAAGGAGGCATTGGAATGCTTTTATCAAATGGATAGGGACATATATCTCTCATTGTGTAAGCTGGTTTTGGTGTATTGATGTCCTCCATCTTCTTTTGTAAGTCCTTTATCTTCTTTTCCAAATTGGTTTGGGTGGAGACCGACTTCTTGGACCATATCCCATGCCTGAGCCACTAGGTGGAGGAGGAGGATACTGCATATATGGATGGTATTGATTGTAAACATGCTCATATGGAGGAGGTCTATAATGATAATGTGTGTAGGGACCACTTGATATAGGTTCATAAGGTATGTCATGAGTTTTCTCTTGTGTATTGCCCCCAAATTTGACACGGGGTTTTCTTGTGTCCAAATTTTAATAATGCCTCTAGGTATCCAATTGATTTTTAGGTTGGTCCTTAGCATTGGTATGTGATTGAGTGTATTTATCCACATAAGATTTCCATAAGGGTCTATGTAGATGGAATTGTTCATGAGATATTCTTTCATGAGTGTCATAAGCTTGACCATGTGTATTTGGGATCTCAGGTTTTTGAAACAAGGATGATGGCGACTCATGCACAAAACGTGGTCCTCTATTACCTCCACTATTAGGTCTCCTTTGATCCATGTTGAGTTGAATTTCTTGAGTAGGTCAATTCTCCACTATTTGGGACATGTCAAAATCATGAGGTATCTTAGCTCCACTTTGTGCCATCACTTGTAGGAAATATTATCTATCTCTTCTCATGATCTCTTGAACCAATCTATTAAAATGGGGATCCATGACAGTTTCTTCCACTTCTGCTGAGTGTTCTGAAATGTTGTCAACATTGTCATTTTGTGCATCACTATTATTTGTATCATCCATGTTCTCAACATTCTGAATGTTTCTATAGATGTCCATTTCAGGTAATGTGGTATGATTAGAATTGAAAAAGACATCATTGTCATACTGATAGCCACTCATGTTTGCAGACTCTTGAGCCTCTTTAGCTTCCCTCCTAGATTTTTGGGAACGGGTTTCAACCATGAACTAGGTCTTGACCACGATGTGTGAGACTGGATGAAAAATGGAAAGAGTATGGAAGACTAAGAATTGGATGAAATGTAAATGAATTTGAGGTGTAATTGCAATGTCCAAAGTATAAGACCAGGTATGTATGTAGTAGAGTAGGTGTGGCTTCCAAAGAGATGATAGATCTCTTGATGAGGTAAGTTGACCTTGACTCCAAGTAAGACCAAATGAGACCCAAAGGTGATAGACCTAGATGAGGGACCACTTAGCAAAATGTTGTTGTATGTATTGCGTTGACAAAGAAAGATGAGGACAAGAAAGCGACCTTTTGACTCAAGTTTAGATAAATATGAATGTAATGCAAAGTGTAAAGCAATGATGGACTTTGTGAGACCCAAAAATAGGCTCAATTCTAGATGAAAACCCGAAGGAATAACCTAGGAAGCTCAAGAATTCTGAAACTGATTGCTCTTGTTGGTTGGACTATAAATTTTCCCAATACTAAACATAGATGTGCCTGTATACTTCACAGATGCGGTTACCTAACACACACTTGACTAGATGCTGCACAGACACATTTTTGAGAATCTCATGAATGTAATTTTCTATGATGACATAGACACATTTCTATCCTACATAGATGCAGTTACCGAACATAGACATGTTTATGTTAGACATAGACACATTTAGAAAACCCAAGTGCAATTTTTCCAATTTGTGAAGTTGTTGTTGTAACCAAATTGATTTTTTGACCGTTTTTCATGACAAGAGTGTTGGCAACTAACACTTATTGGATTCATTTTTTTTTCATTGATGGAAACAAGATCAAATGGAAGTCATATATCAGCATTAGGAGGCATATACCGGTAAACACTGACATTAGAGTATCTAGGATTATACCGACACTGACACCGACATCAAGGGAGATTTATTTAGAAAATCATTTTGTAATTATTGTCGAGGACGACATTGAATATATTTTGTAATGCATTGTAAGCCGACATAAGGCATATTGTTTGTAATGGGTATATAGGTCAGTCTGCTAGGTCATTTTGAAGTGTGTAATAAGGAGTGACATAGGAGAATATATCAGAACTATATAATGTGAAGTATATATATGTAGATCATTTGTATGTGAATGTTATATCATGTAATGATATATAGATAGTTTGGAAAGAATTGTTGGAGGAGAAGAGATACCGGTATTAGTGTTCAGGGTTTATGAACCGGTATAGAGCAGAGCTAGAATCAAAAATCTATTTGGTATAGCAGATGGATTTTGTGAGTTTATTTTTATTGTTTTACTTCAGCAGAAGCTTGTAGTCAGTGAGACTCTTCAGTGATGAGAAATGTGCTCTAGGCAGTGTGCCTTTCTACATGTGTAGACCCCCATTATATATAATATCTTTTCATATGGCTAGTGAATTGATATTGTGGGTCACATATCCCACCATGGTTTTTCCTCTTTGAGGCTTTCCACATATAAATTATGTGTGTTATGGTGTTTATTTGCTTCAAGTTATATGTTTATTTGTTTAACGGTTTATATGTGTATGGTATAAAAGGATAAAATATTATCTTACCGATAGAACACTGATTCACCCCCCCTCTAAGTGTTCTGGGATCCTAACAATTGGTATTAGAGTCTGATACCTCAGAAGAAGTTTAACAGCTTGAGGAAGATCCTAAAACCAGAATCTCTGAACATGGCTATGGAAAAGCAACTTGAGATGGCTCTTGAGGATTATGATGCTGAAAGGATGAAGAACTTGAAATTGCAAGAAGAATTGAATTCTGCAAATGAATTCATTCTTATCCTACAAGATAGGTTATCATCTTCTCAAGCCAAGAGAAAGGAACTTTTACAAAACTGGGATGATGAGGAGAAGAATGCACTAAAGGAACAATGTCAGAAACTAAGTCAAGCAAACATGCTCATGAAGAATGAAATGCAAGATCTAACTATGAGGTAATCAAAAGATATTGAGGATAGAAAGAAGAAGGAAGATAATCTTGTTATATCTTTGAAGAACAAATTTGATGAATGTGGTAGATTGACTCATGAGAATAATCTATTAAGAACTGATTTGGCACACTCCTGGAACAATGAATAAAAACTTGAAAGACAAATAACTACTGTGAGAGATGATCTAACTACTACAAGTGAGTATAAAGAAAAATTGAGGATTAGTGCTACGCAATTGGATGACTTATTGAAAAGACAAAGGCAGATAGATGATTCTAGAGGACTTGGATTTGTACAAGGTGAAAACTTCGATACTACAAATGAAGATCAGACAACCGGTATGCAAAACTCATCAGAACAGACAAAACCGATAAGGCAATCTAATGCTTATAAATTCAATGGTAGATGTTTTGTTTGTAATAAATTTAGGCATATAGATAAACAATGTAGAAATAAAGGAAATCAAAACTACAAATTTGTTCCTGGTCAATGCACAAATTGTATGAAATATGGTCATAGATCAGAAGATTGTAGAATGAATGTTAAATGTCATGCATCGAAAGTTTGGACATTTTTCTAATCATTGTAGGTCAAGGAATGGCACCGGATATGTCAAAGAAATTCAAAAGAATAATGTTACATGTTATGCATGCAAAAAAATAGGTCATATTGCTAAGTACTATAGAAGCAAGACTCAACTAGTTAGCAATGATAAAGATAATGAGAAAGGAAAGCAAAAGGTAGATGAAATACAACAAGATCACACCAAGAGATGGGTTAGAAAATCTAAAGAACCAAGTGGAGATGGATCTACACTAGTAACTCCACCGGTAGAACAGAGCATTCCTGCACCCACAGGAAATTCCACTGGTAACCAAGCCATAGGCCTTAGGGGTTGGAAAATTCATTGAAAATATTGCTTATTCCTTTGGAAGAGATCAGAAGAGATCTGAAAATTTCAATTCATCAATGTTGAAGGTTCACCCGACATAGGACTATGAAACCAACATCTAATAGGGTACATTGTGAAGCATTTATGACAGAGAAAGATTAGGGTTTTTATTCACTGATAAAAAGGGAAAGTGAATTCATTTTAACTCACCCTGCATTCAAGCATTCAGAGTGAAGTTGGTCGCGCCCACAAAAGGATATGAAAATCACTGTAAAACCTTTCCTGGGAATTGGGCATTCCAACAGATGACCAATATCTCTCTCTGTAGACGTTCATTTACTTGTCAAACTAGGGGACGTATACTTTAAATGGCGCAGCAAAATATATGCACTAGGAACTCATTTTGGTCAAATCTTAGTAGAAATACATACCGGAAAGAAATTCTACCTACACTATAGGAAGGTAATGCAAAACTCTTTAACTCAACAATGATTTGATTAAAATAGAAATCATGATAACTACAATTGAAACTCAAACTATGAACTGGCCTTATGCTGCAGGAACAGGCATAGTGATGGATTCCTTGTGCTGCAGGAGCAATGTAAAGCTGAGTTTGTATAAAAACTTTAAAGATGAAAGCAAACTGAAGCTTAACAGGAAAGAACAACTAACTAACTAGCTACAGATACCTACTAAGTGGCCCCCCTTAGCAAGCATCTCCTAATTACGCAGATGCTAAACTCAGAACTTCATTGAACTTTATTCATAAAAATAGAATGATATACATTGTTTTGTTGATATGGAAACTAACAACAAACTCTGTCTCTGGTTAAACAAATTCTATCTTTCATTATCATATTGATTCTTACATGATATCTACTACTCTGATTCTATCTTCTTCTAACTCTCTTCTCGCGCAGGAGGAGAACTTTATTTTAAAACAGGAGAGCAACTAACTAACTAACCCCATCAAAGAAAGTTGTGGAAGTAAAGTATATCCCCGAATCAAGGAACAAACTTCATAAATGAATTTATGCGTTCAACCCAATCCAGAGAGAATCTAGCGCTCCACTCTTTGTCATTAAAATTCTTTCCCATGGTTTCGGTCAAAGAGTCTTCGTCGGAGCTTCCTCGAAGTCGTGTAGGAAATGGACTTTACTGCAAGGCCGAGATTGGCTGTGCTTGACTCGATCATTCTTCAACAACCTGCGAAACAAAAGGTAACAGGCAATAGAAAAGGCGTATGGCACATACACGATATCTATTCATTAATCACACATTTTAAATCTACTTCATCATTCAAAAACTGTATACGATACATCAGTCATTTTAGGGAGTCAACGGGGCAATAAATGCAATCAAGTCAACACAATGAGCTGCAGGAATATAAGAGTCTCTTGCTACAGGATATCCCAAAAAGGATTCAACAAGGTCTGAACATCCATGAAATAACAAAAGTAAAGGCATTTAAAATTTTATCATAACATCCAAATTATGAGCATATTTTAAGCTCATCATTACCCCCTACTTAGTCCAATGCTGATCCTCCAGCATTAACTTTCCTGGTGGTTTCTCTGAAGTAGGTGGTTGCTACATGACTCTGAAACGGATTTTTAAACTTGTAATAAAATCCTCTGAAATCCCGGCATTTTTCATATCTTTGGTCTTCTAATTCATTGTTAAGATTTGTAGCCTGGTGAGGATAAAGTGGCCACATTAGCACAGGGGGTCTGAATGTCAGCGGCAACCACAGTTCAAATATTTTTTGAAGTCCCAATTGAATATATCTACTGGTTCATTTGAGAGTTGCTGTGAAATTTAAGGGACCATGCGGTTCTGACTTTCTTAACCCAACAATTAACCTCTCCCATCTTTTCTCACTTCTGGTGAATGCCAATTTCCAAAATGAATATTGTTGTGCCTGGAATTCATCATATACTTGTTTTCTGATATCAAATATTCTCTCTCTTGCTGAAAGATTATTAATACCATATGTCAGAGCAAACCAATCTTTCAACATTGCATGGGGGTTTGAACTTTGAGAATGTAATGGAACAGGCTCTGTTTTCTCAGCTTCCTCATATGTTTCCCACTACCTGCCATAATTCGCCTCATTTGCTGCCCATGACATAAATGCTCTAAAATGAACATCACCAATATATAGAAGAGGATTCCATTCTGTTTCAAATGGTATTAAAAAGCCATGCAAATAGAATTCACAAAGAGAATTCCTTAACTAGTTAGGGGCTGCCTGGTATGCTTCATAGAATTCCTTGGCAGTATGAATTATAGGATCTTGATTTCTAGAAATTCTCATCAATTGGAACCATAAAAACTGTTCTTTAAGGCACAAAGCATAAATTCTGGGTGGTGGTTTACATTCCATAATTTGACCAGTTACTTTTAACATTTCATCCATTTTTGCTTTCAACTCAGCAATTTCCTGCTTCTAACTTTCAATTTTCTTTTTCAATTTCTTTTTTTCTATTTCCCATAGACTTTGTTGCATGTCAGTCTGGGCTATGTATCAAAAAGTCAGGGTTTGCAATGTAACTATTTTTCAATTAGCTTTAACATATTCCCGAAACTTCATTAAAAACGTTCTCTTATACACAACAATGGCTTTAGAAATTGCAGGATAAAATACAACTTCACTAGGCACATTTAATTGTTCAGTCTATTCTTGCTCTTGCTACAAGATAAATTCTTCTTGTTCCTGTGGTGGAGAAGTCTGTGCTTCCTCCAAAAATTGCATAGCAGTAGTAGCCAAATCATCAAGATTTGGTAACCCTTGCTCATTATGCCCTGTTTCTTTTATCTCAACTTGTTCCTCTCCAGGAATGAACGAACTCTGGGCAGCATTTTCGGACACATTCTAAGAAACATTAAATTCAAACTCAACAGACCCTTCTGAAATTACAATCACCTCTAGTTGCAGTGAAGCAGGGGATGTCTTAGATTGTTTCCTTGTGGAAACCCTTCTTGGCACTGATGCGGCTGCAGGAAGTGTTCCGGTAGCTTTTCTCTTTGTTGTTTGTTTAGAGGGCTTTGCCCTACCAAAGGATGACGGTGAACTAGTAATAGTAACAGGTGTTGCTGTAGGAGAAACAGCTGCAGGAGAAGGTGTTGTAGGAGAAAGGCATTGCCTTCTCTGAGAACGAGGGTCAGATTCTAGGGACCCTTCTGCCTTTGTTTTTCCTTTCTCTCTCGTAGTGGCAGACCTAGTTTGTACCCTAGCAGAGGATTCAGGTGCGAAAGTTGCAGGATCGGGTGCTACAAGAGTAGATGACCCTTGCCCTGTTTTACTGTAGATGCAATTTCTTTCTTCTTTTTCTGAGGCCGTGGCATAAGTACCCTAGGGGGTTGTGGGATTTGCAAACTCTTTTGGGCAACAAATTGTTGCCAGGAGATAGGTGAGACATCCCTCAAAGAGCGCTCAATCAGTAATTTAATAAGGCTATGATGAGCGACAGAATTAGCTTTCCCCTGTTGAGTTCCGTGGGCATTGTGTTCTAAAAATTTTAACAAGAAATTCAGAACATTTATAACTAACTCATGCCTCATATGGCTCAATAATTTAAAATGATGAGAATGTAGATAGGAAAAATGGCCTTCACAAGTCAAATACCTGATTATGTAAGTAGCATACTCTAAATAAGGAGGAGGCAACGATACGTGCTTGCATCCCTACTTGGAGACTTCCAGAGGTCCATCAGTAGGCATTGAAAACTCAGCCCTTGCAGTTGCAGCGTCTGAAGAAAAGTTTTCTCCAACGACTGGAAGCCCAGTTACTTCTGCAATTTTGTTTTCAGTTGCAACAACCGTTAGACCCCATACGGTGGCTTCCCCTTCAGAAAGGGTTCTTAGAAATTCTTCAGCAACCTCCTCATCAAAATCATTTAAGCTCAAGAAATAATTTAACCATCCACAGAGACTGAATGCATGGACTGTTTGCGGATTTTGCAATAACATTTTATGAGCTATAGGCTCATGTCGCACCAACTAACCACCCATGTTTGTGGTTTTCCTTTAGCTGAACTCAATTCCTTGCTGAAGATTCAAATTCTCTACTTCCCTTTCTGCTCTGGTTTTTCCTCTTTC
Organism: Cryptomeria japonica; assembly: GCF_030272615.1. NCBI lineage: Eukaryota > Viridiplantae > Streptophyta > Pinopsida > Cupressales > Cupressaceae > Cryptomeria > Cryptomeria japonica. The sequence continues at coordinate 35,845,254 of NC_081410.1, read as the reverse complement.
ATGCTGTCACATTTCTTTCTTTCTTTTCCAAAAATGAACTTTTTGAACAAGCAGTCTTAATCATGATTATGCAATAAAGAAAGACATGCGATCATAGTTGGAAAGTACCAGAAAAGTATTAAAGAAAGATTATTCTGCAGTTATGGCAGTGGCAAAAAGACAGGTTTTAAAAGATGGATTAGCCCGCCCCCTACTTAAAGTATGACTTGTGTCCTTACATGTCGTAAAAAATAGGTAGAGATTCGGGTAATAATGACCAGTACATGCATAACAGTAAATGAATAGAATGAAATAAATCAAATATGCGATAAGAAAAGATATGGCGTACCTTTGATAATTGCACGTACATGTGAAGAAAGATGACGACATCTACATGGATTGACAAGTGGGAAAGATATCTTAATTAAGTTTGGTGTGGATGGATGATGTGGATGGGTGAAATGGGTGGATGAAATGAACAATTGAAATGAATGGATGGAAGTTAAAGAAGTGAAATGGGGGCGATAAATGAGAATGGAGAAAAAGGGGTTTCCTTTTTAAAAAGAAAACCTTTATTATGAGCATGCTTTTTGAAAATTATGGTAATGCTGTAGGAGAAAGGCTAAAGCCTTCGGCTGCAGGAAGAGTAGCGGGAAGAACCTGAATGAACTGCTGCATGAATTCTTTCTTGGAGACTGGTTTGTGGTATAACTGGAGTCGGTGGTCATTCACTAGCAATTTGAAGCGCACTGGGTCTATTGTTACCAGCTATACAGCTCCATTGTCGAACACATTTTCAACTTCATAGGGGCCAAGCCAGCGTGTTGTGAGCTTGCCTTCGTTTTCTTGATATCTAGAATCATATAACAAAGCCCAATCTCTAGCAAAAAATTTTCTGGTTTTGATGTGCTAATCATGCCATTTCTTCCTTTGCTGTTGAATTGCTTCTGTATGCTACAGGGCGATTTTTCTCATTTCGTCCAAAGCATTTAGCTGCAGGAGACGGTCCTTCTGTGCTTCAGATATGTCTATATTGAGTTCAAGAGCTATCCTCAAAGTTTTGTATTCAAATTCTATGGGTAACATGGCTATTTTCCCATAAAGCAGCTCAAAAGGTGTAAACCCAATTGTTGTTTTCCATGTAGTTTTGTAAGCCCAAACTGCTTCAGGAAGTCTATTGCTCCAATCTTTTCTATGGATCTGCACTGTCTTTGTGAGGATTGCTTCAATTTCTCTGTTTATTACCTCTGCCTGACCATTGGCTTGAGGGTGATAAGGGCTGGACTTCCTATGTTTGATTTTATAGTCATTCATTAATGCAGTGATCAGATTTGACGTAAACTGAGCTCCTTGATTGGTTACAAGCTCTCTGAGAACCCCAAATCTTGTGAAAATTTGTTCATACAGAAACTCAACAACTTTGTTATCTCGGGCATGAGTCATAGCTCTTACCTCGACCCATTTTGTTACATAGTCCATGCAAACTAGAATGTATGACTTTCCATTTGATGGTGGATCAATTGGCCCTACAAAATCCATCCCCCATTTATCAAAAGGGGTGACTATTATCTGCGGATATAGTAGCATTTTATTGGACTTAGTTTGTCTTCCCATATGTTGGCATCTGTCACATTTTCTTATATAGGTCACAACATCCTTATGTAATGTTGGCCAGTAGTACCCTGTTGTAAGAACTTTCATTGATGTTCTTTTTGCTGCAAAATGTTCTCCACATGGTTCATCATGGCAAGCATGCAATATGTCATAAGTTTCATCTTCTCTTACACATCTTCGCATTACTTGATCAGGTCCAGTATAAAACAAACTATTTGCAATTTAGGAAAAGTTAAAACTTTTCTCGATTAACAATTTTTTTTCTTTTGGAGAAAAGTGGTCTGGTATTCTGTTTGCTGCTAGATAATTGGCAATGTCTGCATACCAAGGTATATGTGCAGTGATGAAAAATAAGTGTTCATCTGGGAACCTATCATTAATGATCTCATGTTCAACAGGGGCAGCTGATTGAAGTCTTGATAAAAAGTTAGCTACAACATTAGCACTCCCTGGTTTGTCAATTATGGAAATGTCAAACTCTTGTAACAACAGGAGCTAACATGCCAACCTATCAAAGATGGCAGGTTTATTCATCAGATACTTTATTGCTGCATGGTCAGTATGGATAAATATCTGATAACTTGTGACATAATGCCTAAATTTATTCAAAGCATACACTAATACAAGCAACTCCTTTTTTGTGACAGTATAGTTGAGCTTAGGACCTTGAAGGTTCTTGCTGATAAAGTAAATAGCATGTTCAACTGAATTTTCTTTTTGATTCAGAACTGCTCCTATGCCAAGGTCAGAAGCATCAGCATGTGTGTGAAAAGACAAATTCCATTTTGGACCTTGAAGAATAGAGGCTTTAGTAAGCAAGTCCTTTAATTGTAGGAAGGATTTTTCACAGGCCTCTGTCCACTCAAATTGGGAATCTTTTGTTAACAAAGCATAAAGTGGACAGACAATTTTATTGAAGTCTTTTATAAACCTTCTATAATACCCTACATGACCAAGAAAACTTTTGACATCTTTCTGTTTTGCAGGAGTTTGTAAATTCTAAATTACTTCAATTTTAGCAGGGTCGACCTGAATTCTATTCTTTGAAACATGATGACCTAGAACAATACCTTCTTTCATTATTAGAAAACACTTCTTACTGTTTAGAGACAAATTTTGCTCTTTACACCTTTTCAATACTTTTTTTATATCTAGGAGTGCTTCTTTAAATGTGACTTTATAGGCAGTGAAATCATCCATATAAATCTCCATACATTCATGAGATATATCAGCAAAGATACTAACTACTGCTCTTTGAAATGTTGCTGACGCATTGCATAGGCCAAAAGGCAAGACCGAATAAGCAAATGTTCCCCATGGACAAGTAAAAGTGGTCTTATCTTGATCTTCAGGGGCAATTTTTATCTAATTGTACCCACTGTAACCATCCAAAAAGGAAAAATATCTTTTGCCAGACAGTGAGTCTAGTACTTGATCTACAAAAGGTAGTGGAAAGTGATCTTTTTAAGTGGCACTGTTCAATTTTCTGTAATCTACACATACTCTCCATTTTCCACTTTTTTTGGGGATAATGACTAATGGAGAAACCCATTGACTGTCAGAGATTGGATAAATAAAACCAGCATCAAGCAACTTTTGAAGCTCATTTTTAACTATTTCTCTAAGTGCTGGATTTATTCCTCTTTGAGGTTGTCTAATTGGTGAACAATCTTCTTTGATATATATCCTATGAGTACAAACTCGAGGATCTATTCCTTGCATGTCCCCATATTCCCATGCAAAAGCTCTATGCTGTTCTTGTAGCATTTTTAATAGGTCAGCCTGTTGAGATTGTGACAGCTTGTTATTGATATTCAAACAATGACCTTGAGACAATTCTATCCGCTCTGTGAGATTACTCATAGAGTCTATAGGGAATGTTTGTACCTTTTGTGGAAGCAAATTATGAAAAATCGTTGGAAGTTTAGGCAGCGAACTTTCAGAATCTGGTTGCTACAAGAAACATTATAAATGAGTATTATTTGGACCAGATGAACTACCCGTATCAGAGTTGTACTGTAGAATCTGAAACAGCAAGGCATCTTCACTCTGAAGTTGTGAGAATGGGTCATTTTGAATTATCATTAATTGAGCTAAAGAATTGGCTTCTTCAATTTCCTCCCCCACATCTGGCCAAACAAGTTGGGACAAATCTAGCTGAGGTCTAGCAGGCGGATACAAAGCCAATTTCTTTGTGGACTGCCCATCAGAAATGGTCATATCTCTAGAACGACATCCTATAAAAGCATCAGTAGTTGCTAACCATGGTCTACCAAGAATAACTGGATACCCTCCTAAAGTTGCCTTAACTGATAATATTGTGAAATCAGCGGGATACTCCCAAGATTCAAGAATGACAATTACATTTTCTACTATCCCATCAGGTTTAACTGTGGAGCTGTCTGCAAGCTGTAGAACAGTGGGTGTAGACCTAATGTTTGAAATGTTCAGGGAGTCCATAGTATGCTTTGTCATAACATTAATGGCAGCACCTAAATCAATCAAAACATTTTTTACAACTTGGCCATTTACATTTATCTGCACTACAGGACTTTCAGGGTCAATATACTTTGGAATAACTACATTTCCCAACATTATATCAGCCAATTACCCTAATACATGAATTGTTTGAGGGTCCTTTTACTTTCGTCCAGGCTTCTTCAAATAGGCTTCTTTAATAGCTTTTCCAAAAATAAGAATATCTTTAATACCCCGAAATAAAGGAATTTGAATTTGCACATTTTTGAGCTGATCCATAATGTCAAAAGTGGGTTGTTCCATGGGTTTATATGCAGTATTTTGCAACCTCTGAAGAAAAGGTGGGTTATCTTGATTTTGCAGAACAAGCTTTTTAGGAACTGTATCTGTTATGGGCATGTGCTCAGTAGGAACAACAGGTGCTATAAGTTCTTCATGGGGAGGATCTAATATTTCAGTAATCAGAGGCGGTTTTGGAGCAGGTAAAGTAGTTCCAGACCTTAAATGGATGTCATTAATGTTTAAGGCATAAGCTTGATATTGGTTGGCTTCAGTGAGATACGTAGGCTGCTGAGGCTGCTGCTGTTGCTTATTATTGGGATTGGGCAACGGCTGGACAGGCATAGGCGTTTGTTTTGGAGGTCCAGGATTTGTGGCAGTTACTACAGGAGGCGACATAAGGGCTTGTGGTTGTGGCTATGGAAGCTGCAGGAATCTAGAGGACTGGTTTTGCCATTGCTGAGGGCCTCGCCATTGAAAATTTTGCTGCTAATTTCCTGAAGGTGGGGTCCATTGCCCCTGTGGCTGTTGCCATCCTCCTTGAGGGGATTGCCATTATTGGTTCTGATAATTAGGCCAATTTGGTTGAGGTGGATTCTAGGATGGTGGTGGTCCATATGCATGTTGCCATTGGTTATTATATCCAGAATAAGAATTACCAAAAGTTAAAGGGTCTTGAGGCATACTTTGTCTTTGAGCCCATGGTCTCCTTTGTGCAACAAAGAACACTTGATCATCATCTCCTTCTACTGGCTTGAAGTCAGTAGGTAGTTGTTTGGCTTCCAAATAAGCCACCATCTTGCATCTGTAGTCACGCTTCTTTTGTCTGCAGTATGGACAGAACTCGGCCAAAACTGCGTCAGCCTCCTCATGTTTCTTTTGAGCTTGCATAGTGTCCAATTGCCTAGCCATATTATTAATGATGTCTTGTTTGAAGTCAGATAGCAAATTTGTTATCTCCATTCAGGAAACTCCACCAGAAGGAGACTTCCCTATTGGAGCACGATGGCCTCTACCTTTCTTAACTATTGCTCAAGAGTAGTTAAGACATATTTTCTTTATATCATCTCAAGGCACTAGGGTTATATCACCTCCTCCTATCAGGTCCAGAGCATCTATACAAGCATCACTGATTCCCTTTAGAAACAACAGTTTCTGAGAGTCTTCGTTAAGAGTATGGTTTGAGTTCCTCTGTAGTGAAAACAAGAATCTGGAAATATAATCTTCTAGACTTTCATCGTCCTTCTGTTGAATTCAGAATATGTCATCACCTTTGCTGGGGCTCTTACAATATTCCTTATACTTTTCAAGAAATTTCATCTGCATGACCTCCCAACTATCGACTACACCTCTTCCCAGACTCATGAATCATCTGAGAGCTCCTTCCTTCAAAGTGGAAGGAAATAACTTCAGTTTATGAGTGTCTGTGTTGTAGTCATAACTGCGACAGAGGACATCAAATTCAAACAGAAAGGTTTCTAGGTCCTCTGTGACCAGACCATAAAACTTTGGAAGCAAAGAAGAGGGAATGTTTTTAAGATTGTAAGTATCTCCCTAGGGAACAATGGGAAACTCAAATGCAGGAGGTGGATTATTAGGTGGATTATTTGCCATGTTTGGTTGCTGGAATAACAGAGCGAATGGATTTTCCTCAGGTTCATTGTCAGCTGGGTCAAATGGTAGTTCAATAAATAGATTTTCAGGGAGGAACCTTCCCAAGGCATCTCTTCTTCTTCTATGCATGCAATATAATGAATAGCGGCTTGAAGGATCTAGAAAATTTTACTAACAAGCTAAACTAATGCCAAAAATGACTTCTGATAAACTCCTAGCTAGACGCCATCCCCAGCAACGGTGCCAAAAATGGTCGCGCCCACAAAAGGATATGAAAATCACAATAAAACCTTTCCTGGGAATTGGGCATTCCAACAGGTGACCAATATCTCTCTCTGTAGACGTTCATTTACTTGTCAAACCAGAGGATGTATATTTTAAATGGCACAGCAAAATATATGCACTAGGAATTCATTTTGGTCAAATCTTAGCAGAAATACATATCAGAAAGAAATTCTACCTACACTATAGGAAGGTAATGCAAAGCTCTTTAACTCAACTATGATTTGATTAAAACAAAAATCATGATAACTACAACTGAAACTCAAACTATGAACTGGCCTTATACTGCAGGAACAGGCATAGTGATGGATTCCTTGTGTTGCAGGAGCAATGTAAAGCTGAGTTTGTATAAAAACTTTAAAGATGAAAGCAAACTGAAGCTTAACAAGAAAGAACAACTAACTAGCTAGCTAAAGATACCTACTAAGTGGACCCCCTTAGCAAGCATTTCCTGATTACGCAGATGCTAAACTCAGAACTTCATTGAACTTTATTCATAAAAACAGAATGATATACATTGTTTTGTTGATATGGAAACTAACAACAAACTCTGTCTCTGGTTAAACAGATTCTGTCTTTCATTATCATATTGATTCTTACATGATATCTACTACTCTGATTCTATCTTCTTCTAACTCTCTTCTCGCGCAGGAGGAGAACTTTATTTTAAAACAGGAGAGCAACTAACTAACTAACCCCATCAAAGAAAGTCATGGAAGTAAACTATATCTCCGAATCAAGGAACAAACTTCATAAATGAATTTATGTGTTCAACCCAATCCAGAGAGAATCTAGCACTCCACTCTTTGTCATTAAAATTCTTTCCCATGGTTTCAATCAAAGAGTCTTCGTCAGAGGTTCCTCAAAGTCGTGCAGGAAATGGACTTTACTGCAAGGCCGAGATTGGTTGTGCTTGACTTGATCATTCTTCAACAACCTGCGAAACAAAAGGTAGCAGGTAACAGAAAAGATGTATGGCACATACACGATATCTATTCATTAATCACACATTTTAAATCTACTTCATCATTCAAAAACTGTATACGATATATCAGTCATTTTAAGGAGTCAACGGGGCAATAAATGCAATCAAGTCAACATAATGAGCTGCAGGAATATAAGAGTCTCTTGCTACAAGATATCCCAAAAAGGTTTCAACAAGGTCTGAACATCCATGAAATAACAAAAGTAAAGGCATTTAAAAGTTTATCATAACATCCAAATTATGAATATATTTTAAGCTCATCAGAAGTAAAGGTAAATTTTAGGTGAATTAAGAGTGAGCAAAGACATTCTAAAAGGATTTCGAGTAGTTATCTAAGAAGCACTAAATCTTCCATCGACGTTCACTTTCAGATATTATTCTAAAAATGGCATCTGGATCTTCAGCTCCTACTTTCATTGCAAATCCAACCATTTTCAAAGTCAAGGATAGGTTGAGGCCCAAATTCAAGGAGGTTCCCCTGATTGCTAAGAAAGAAGACTCTACGGGAGCATTTTCTAGGTTTCTTGATGACGTGATGTATGTTGAAGATGTCACGGCATACATTCACTGCACCCTAGAGGATCTAGGCACAAAAGACATCAAAAATATGTATCAATATGTGAAACTAGGTAGCTCTGGAACCATCAAGTTGGAATACAAAGTAATTGAGGATCTAGGGTTAACTAGTATTCTGTACATACCAGAATTTAAAGATGAGATCATCAGATATGTTCTAATTAGGGTTCACAACGAGTTCATCTAGCTGGATAGGCTTTACATGATCACCAAGGAGGCTATTCAAATAGTCACCAACTTACCCAAATTCAGACAAGAACCTGGCAAGAAAATTTCCAACATTGAGGTTGAGAAACTCACTGGTGCAACTCCTGATAGTAGATCGATGAGGATCAGCACAATCACTAACACGGATGTGAAATTTGCAAGCATGATAATAGGCTATAAGGTAACTCAATCTAATCGATTGAATTTTGTTGCTAGTTCTTGCATTCATGTTGCATATTAGATGCTGAGGAATAATGCAAAATATGATTTATGTGAATGGTTGAGGAGTGAATTGATGTTGAACCTTGGAAAGATCAAGGGAGTTAAGAAAGGAACTTTCAGATATGAAAACTTAATTGTTTGTTTAATGATTTACTTCTTGAATGGGCTACCCGGTCTAGGGAAGAAGCGTTCGGCTCATGAAATTCCGGTAGGTATGCAGATCAAGGAAGTAATCACTGGTCTTGGTATCGGCAAAGATGAGAAACTTTGGGGGTATTTCAAAACATTCCAAGAAAACATGAGGCAGAGGGAGAGAATATCAAATAACATCATGGAGAAGTACTCCACTGATATCTATTTTATGGTGAAAATTGATGAAACTCTTATGGAAGCAGTTGAACCTAGGACCATATGGGTTACTGAGCTTGGATATGAGGTGGATGATTGTATTTTTGAACTCTATGCAAAAATGCTGCTAGATGCCCCATTGGATGACAAAACAAAGCATTTTGGCACGACAGAAGAGAAGGCTCCTGAAGTCAAAACTGGCTTCAATAGGAAGAGAAGAGAGAAGAAAATAGAAAAGATGTCTACATATGGACAAGATGTAATTCATAAGATAGACACTCAACTAGGTTCTAGATCCAAACCGGTAGCAAAACCAGTAGTGGCTAGTACTGCAGAAGTGAAGAAGCCTGAAGCTTACATTTCTACCATCACTTCTGATTTTGACCCTAAGGACATTGAATCTCTAGCTTTCAGAAGGGTATAAAGGAAGAAAGTAGATCAACCACTAGTAGACCACAAGAAGGTGGATACTAGGAGAAGACATGTTAGAAAAACAACTAAACCTACTACACCGCCACCTCTAGCAACAAAGCCTATACAAAAGAGAAAACAAATTACATCTACTCCGGCATCCCCAAGCAAAAAGAAGAAGAGTGATGATACTGAATCTGGTAAGACTAGAAAGACCTGTGCTGAATTAATTGATGAAATTACAAAGGATGGAATGTTGAAAAATGTATCTAAGTATTATGAAGATTTAGAGGATGATGAGCAAAATGAGATTGAAGAGGCAATTTTGGTATACATGGATATATATGAGAAAGCCTTGGTAGAAATTTTGAAGGAAATTCCTCTATCACTGTACAATAAATTAGATGCTAGAAGGCTTGATGCAATAAAAAGGGATAGAAAAATTAAAGAAGTGGAACTTTTGGAAATGTGTGGTGCTATAAACAATGAGGAAATGAAAAGATGCATAGATGTTGCAAATAGAACAATATTTAGTAGCAAACCCAGGCAAATAAGCCTAATGATGGGCAGAGTTAATGAGGTGATAAATGAGACCAATAAGAGTTGGACCACATTCTTCTAGAAGAATCCAGATTTTCTCACATCTCATGAAGAATTTGTTAAGGCAACAACTTCCACCATTCTAGATAAATCAAAAGGGAAAGGTATTTTGGATAATTCAGCTCCAATTTTGAATACACCGATAGTAACTATAGATATACAAACACAACCAACAGTAAAGGAAAGTGTACAGTCTGTACTAGCACAAACTATTTTTGAGCAAGGCAATATACAGGAAACTGTGAATATTATAGATAATACTCCACCGACAGTAATTGACACTGCACCAAGTGGTGAAGCCACTAGTGCTAAAGAAGATAAGGTAAAGGGAATTGAGTCTACACCGACAGTTCATACTGATTCCCTGACAAAAGTTATGACAATTGACATTTCTCAAGTTGAGAAGATATCAGTCACTGAGATGAGTCCCACTGAGTTGATGATGATGGCTACTCAGAAACTATTAAAGGAGGGATCTGCAGATAAGGGAATAATAGATCAAACAGTTTGAGTATTGCATAATTTAATCCTTGATTGTCAGATTGAGAATGAAGCAAGTGTTAGGTCCTAGAGATAATTTAGAGGGGGGCGGTGAATCAGCTGTCTAATAAATTCAAACCAAAAACAACTTAACCAATCTTAATGCTTAATATCGGTAAACCAAACTTAATGCCAGTAGACAATTTATCAGTTAATTGCAATAACGGTAAAGATTAATACATGAAATACAAAGACAATAACATCCACAACACATAACACCAATATTTGTAAGTGGAAACCCTGTAAGGGGAAAAACCATGGTGGGAAACCTTACCCACAATCAGATGATACTACTGTAGATAGTATGTGTATACAATAGGGGGTCTGCACATGCAGAAAGGCCAAGCGTCTAGACATCACTGCTCAAACACAAATGGGAGTCACACTGACTACAATTGGATGGTTAAATCCAATAATGATGTATTGCTCAAAATAGCATCTTCATATGCTGGATTCAATACTGGTTCAGTTCAGATATGCCTTCAGAATAACCTTCCTTTAACCTTCAAATGATATCTGCGTGTATAGCTCTGCTTATTCTCACATATACCGAATTATAATCTTTTTTACATTGGCACATTGATCTCACAAATGAGATCTTACATTTATACCATAACCTAAGACCAATTAAGTAGGTTGGCTCTAAAAGATATTACAATAAAAAAAATTTGCAAGTAAAACAATAATAGATGCAATATCCGATTCAACATGTTAGCTTAATGCATTTACAACATTAATAAATCATGTCCATAGCGTGTCGTGCTGATCTAGAATAGATAAGCTTGCTGGTAATAGCAAATATGAAAACACAAATATACCAATGAACAAATCTCCAAGACAAAGTGTCCAAATGATGTCTTTGACATAACCAAGTATTTTCCATGTCATTCCAAGTGCTGGTGAACAATATATCATGTCGGTGAACCAGATACCGGTGACTGTGCATAAGTCACTTGCTTGTCGGTGAACATTGCCAATTCTCCAAGTGCTAGTAGGCTGACCAGAGTTGATAAGTGTTGACATCAATGACAAAACCATATCAACATATCTGTAGCATCCTAAAATTGCGACACTTGCAATTTCGACTGCATTTGGGTCTTCACGATGGCGATGCAACACTGAACCTGAATGGAGACCCCGAAACTTGTTTATGACATCAAAAACTACATTTTTCAACACCCTGGCCTGATCCTCCTTGCACCCTGCTGTCCCGGGAGGTGAGACCATGGCGCCCAGTGCCCTGGTTGTTCAGGACTAGGGCGCCCAGCGCCCTAGTCCCCCAGGACCATGGTGCCCAGCGCCCTAGTCCCTGGCCCTATTTTGGGCCTGGTCTCTTTTGGGCCTCGGGTCTTTATGTTTGCAATTGAGAAAATAATGTTTCTTGGTCAGCCTAAGGTCAGAAAAATCAGTCTATTAGCCCTAATTGACAAGTATATAAACTACATTTCCTCTCCCATTTTGAGGAGGAAGGACATATGTGTACAAGAGGCGGAAGTGCTAGGCAAACATTCAAACATTCAAGCATTCAAGCATTCCTTCAAGCAATTGATCATTCTAAGTCTCCATTCAACGCTAAGTGTTGCATTCAAGACAAGGATTCAACCATTGAAGAGGAGATCACTTACAACATACAACATACAACAACATTTACACCTTCGCATGTAAGAATACAAACATTCTTACAACAAGGTATCAGTACTTTATTACATTACAAACATTTACATTTACAACATTCTCATTTCTTGGTTAATTCCAAAACCGGGGTTTGACCTAAAGGCAAACCCCTAATCCCTAACCCCCCAATCATCCTCTCTTTTATGTGTGTAGGTTGTAGGTACGCGGCTGTAATTGAAGATCTGGAATCCTTGTGCAGAGACGAACAGATCCCCCTTCGTTTCGAGGATTTTTTCGGAGGACTGTGTGCACGCTGGGCGCCATCGTCCTGTCAACTTTCGCTCAAATTTGTAGGACAGCACCGTCTCGACATTTTCCTACTAATTCCAGGTCTGCAGCTTCATCCTATATTCCTATCTCTATTTATAAATGAATCTTCCTTACTTTCACCTACACTCCTAATTCAATCCTTCTATCTACATTCTTTATAAAAGAGGGTAGCCTTGCTGTCACAACCCTTGAAACTCATTTAAAATCCAGTCTTGCATTGTGTGAGATTGGATCTTGTGGGTTTCAAACCCTCTTTTGAATGTAAAGTCTCCCCTAAGTGAAAACCGTCAATCCTAGTGACCTCCTTTCTCTCTCCTTGGACTGGGGGGAACACCTAGGGTTCGATTTTCTGCTTTACAATATCCAAAATACCAATAATCTCCCCCTTTGGCATTGATGGAAAGACAAGATTTAAAAATCATCAAAGTGCCAAAACAAAAATGCCAAATACCAAAAACCCACAATCTCCCAAAAGAGATCATAACCAGAAATCAAAATTTCTCCCAAAATAACAATCTCTCCCCAAGGAATAAAGTCTCTCCCCCTAGGAGTAAGATGTTTTTTTCATATCAATCTCTCCCCCTTTGGCATTGATGGAAAGACAAGATTTAAAAATCATCAAAGTGCCAAAACAGAAATGCCAAATACCAAAAACCCACAATCTCCCAAAAGAGATCATAACCAGAAATCAAAACTTCTCCCAAAATAACAATCTCTCCCCAAGGGATAAAGTCTCTCCCCCTAGGAGTAAGATGTTTTTTTCATATCAATCTCTCCCCCTTGGACATCAAATTATAGAGCAATACAAAAACCAGATTCAAATACAAAATACCAACTTATTCAGTATACCGACTACTCGCCCTGAGAAGTAGCTCTCCTCATCAAAGCCGGAGTAAATGATTTCTCTGTTAATTCAGCTGGTTTATGACTAACATCAACTGTCTAAGTTTCTACCGGTGGGGGTATGACCCCAAGATGATCTCTGAGATATTCAAAAGTCTCCTCAGGCAAAGGCTTAGTGAAAATATCTTCAATCTGCTCTTTAGTATTCACATAAACTAGTTTTACTTCTTTTGCTTCAACATTCTCTTTCAGAAAGTTCAGTTTGATAGAGACATATTTAGTTTTAGAATGTAGTACCGGATTCTTTGATATATCAATTGTTGTTATATTATCACAATAGATAGTTATAGGTTCCTTGCATTTCACCTTTATATCCTTCAACATTTTGCTTAAGCCATAATACCTGTGTACAGTTAGTTGCTATTGCAACATATTCTGATTCTACTGTTGATAGAGATGTGCAACTTTGTTTCTTACTCAACCAAGAAATTAATCTACTTCCGAGAAAAAATGCTCTACCGATGGTGCTTTTTCTATCATCTACATGTCCTACCCAATTTGCATCTGTGTACGCACATAATTCAAAGTTTTCATCTCTAAGATACTATAGGCCAAGATTTGTAGTGCCTTGTAAGTACCAAAAAATCATTTTTACTGTTGATTCATGATTTTCTCTAGGATTATTCTGAAATCTTGAAACAATACATACTGCATTCATAATATCAGGTCTTGTTTGTGTCGAATAAAGTAGCCCTCCTATCATAGATTTGTACCTAGTCGCATTAACAGGTGTAGATTCATCCCTTAGTGATAATTTATCAGTTGTAGTCATAGGTGTGCTTACCGGTTTAGATTTTTCCATGCCAAATTTCTTTAGTAACTCCTTCAAGTACTTTGATTGACTCAAGAATATACCTTTATCATTATGTGAAATCTATAATCCTAAAAAGAATTTTATCTCTCCAATCATAGACATTTCAAATTCTTGCTGCATTTCAATAGAAAAGTCTTTACATAATCCATCTTCTCCTCCAAAGATTATATCATCAACAAAAACTTCTATAACTAAGATGTCATTATTATTCACTTTATAGTATAAGTTGTTGTTAGCATTACCTTTAGAAAAACCAATCTTCAAAAGGTATTTATCCAATCTAGCATACCAACCTCTCGGAGCTTGCTTCAACCCATACAAAGCTTTCCTTAACATGCAAACCATATCTTTGTTATTTGTCAAAGAAAATCCATCAAGTTGCTCAATGTAAACTTCTTCTTCAAGATCTCCATTCAAAAATGCACATTTAACATCCATTTGATATACTTTGTAGTTCTTGTGTGCTGCAAAAGCCAAGAATAATCTAACTGCCTTAATTATTGCTACCGGTGCAAAGGTTTCATTGTAATCAATTCCTTCTTTCTACGAATATCCTTTACACACTAGTCTTTCTTTATTTCTGATTACCTTACCATCTTCATTGAGTTTGTTTCTGAATACCCATTTTGTTCCAATTATATTTTTGTCTTTAGGCAAAGGAACTAATGTCCATGTGTTATTCTTTTCAGTTTGTTCCAATTCTTCTTCTATAGCTTTAATCCAGTGTTTATCTTCACATGCCTCATTAATTGATGCTGGTTCAATTTGAGAAATAAGATATACCTCTTCATTTGCCAGTCTTCCTCTTGTCATGAATCCTTGATATTTGTTCCCAATTATCTGATCTTCAGAGTGGTTCAATCTTACATACCGAGGTGTCTTTGTTTGCTGTTGTTCTTGAGTTAGAGTGGAATTTTCAGATGATACCGGTGTAACTGGAACTTCATTTTGTACTGGTGTGTTCAATGTAGGCTCATTTGTTAGTATCTTTTTAGCTAGTTTAGAGTCTATATATCTTGAAGTTCCTCTAAATTGTTCATCAATTTTCACATTTGTGCTCTCAACAATTTTCTGCAATCTCTTGTCAAAACATCTATATGCCTTTCTCTTAGATGAATAACCAAGAAATATTCCTTCATCACTTCTAGGATCAAATTTACCAATATACTCATCTCTTCTAGTATAGCACTTACTTCCAAATATTCTGAAATACTTAAGAGTAGGAGTAATACCAAACCATAGTTCATGAGGGGTCTTACCAGTTTCACCTTTGATGTGAACTTTGTTGAATGTCTAGACTGTTGTGCTTACTGCCTCTCTCCAATATACATGTGGTATATTTTCTTTTGATAACATACTTCTGGCTGCATCCAAGATAGTTCTATTTTTCCTTTCTACAACTCCATTCTGTTGGGGTGTCTGTGGTGCTGATAATTGTCTTTTGATTCCATTTACTTCATAGAATGTATTAAATTCCTTAGATGTGAATTCACCTCCTTGATCTAATCTCAGACATTTGATTGTCTTACCAGTTTCATTTTCTACCATTGCCTTGAATAGTTTGAATTTCCCAAGTGCTTCTGATTTTTCTTTGCGAAAAGTAACCCAACACATTCTAGAATAGTCATCAATCATTAGCATGAAATATCTATCACCTTGTAAGATTTTAGTTATAGCTAGACCACATAAGTCAGTATGAATGAAGTCAAGAGCATTATTGGATTTTCTTAGAATACTTTTAAAAGATTGTTTTCCAAATTGGCATTCCTTACATACCAGATTGTGAGGTTTAACAATCTTAGGTAAATCTCTAACTGCTTTAGTTGTACTAATTTTTACATTGCAATCAAAATTTACATGACAGAGTCTCTTATGCCACAACCAACTTTCATCAATATGTGCAATCAAGCATGTCTTTTTATTGTTGTTCAAGTGAAAGATATTACCTCTAGTTTGATTACCAGTTCTGTTCATAATTTTGCATTTCCCATTCTTGAATTGTAACTAAAATCCTTTTTCAACTAATTGTCCAACACTCAAAAGATTGTTCTTTAAACCTTCAACATAGTAAACATTGTCAGTATTATGCTTACCATCAAGAGATATAGTACCTTTTCCTTTGATCAAACAAGCTTTATCATCTTTGAATCTTACTAGACCTCCATTATATTCCTGAAAGGTCAAGTATTTACTTTTATCGCCAGTCATATGTTGTGAACATCCTAAATCAGTGATCCATTCATCCTTAACTTCAATTTTAGCTGCCAGGGCCTGCTCTACTGGTTGAATAGTACGTGTCGGTTGATCTTCTATTATAGAAAAAAAGACCCATCCATTGTCTATCAGATCCTCATCAGAATCATCAGTGACTCCTTCATCAACAAGATAACAAGACTTGTCTTTATTCTTCTTAAATCTGTATCTCTGATATTCAGGGTTAGGCTTGTATGTTCTTCTAGCTTCTTCTTTCAATCTTGCATGTCTATCAGGGCATCTTGAAGCCATATGACCAATCTTATTATAGTTAAAACATTTAAAGGGTGCTTTACCTTCCTACTTACTTCCTACTACACCTTTAGGCATTTTCCTTGCAAATAGTACTTCAAGTTCTTCAAATTCTTCATTTTCTCTCCTGCTTTCTTCAAGTTCTCTTGCATAGAAAGCTTTCCAATCAGATTTTTCAAATGATGATGATGTAGATGATGTTGATGCCTTAAAATCTAAATCTATTTTTATAGTAGCAACAGGACCAAATTCCTCAATCTCAAAAATTGAAAGTTTTCCAATCAATGTGTCTCTAGTTACTGATGTATTAGGCATTGTTCTTAACTCATTTATAGGAGTAACTTTCATTTTGTATACCGGTGGTTATCCTCTTAAAACTTTTGAAATAATTTCATCTTCACTTAAGGTTCCTCCACAACATTTAATACCCAAAATAGTTTCATTTACTCTTTCCATAAAAGCATAAATCCTTTCATCTTCTTCAATTTTCAGATTTTCATACCTGACCCGGAAGCTTTCAAGTTTTGCAATTTTGACTGTGGAATCTCCATTCAATGTTTCCAGATGGTCCCAAATAGATTTACCAATAGATCTATCTGATAATCTCATGATTTGCTAATCTGATAATGCGCTCAAAAGTGCTTCTCTTGCTTTGCAATCATTTTCTTCATCTTTAGCCAAGTTAAGTGGATTAGGTTGACCTTGAGTAGGAGCAGTATAACCATTCTTTGTAACTTCCCAGATGTCCTTTCCAATGCAATTCAGATGTGTCTTCATCTCGATCTTCCATATGCCATAGTTGGTTCCATCAAGTTTAGTACTGTCCTTCCTAAAATAGTTAGAAGACATTGGATCTCCTCAAGTTGTTAAACTTCTGCTAAAAGAGGACTACGCTCTAATACCAATTGTTAGGTCCCGGAGACAACTGAGAGGGGGGGGTGGATCAGTTGTCTAATAAATTCAAACCAAAAACAACTTAACCAATCTTAATGCTTAATATCGGTAAACCAAACTTAATGTCGGTAGATAGTTTATCAGTTAATTGTAGTACCGGTAAAGATTAATGCATGAAACAGAAAGACAATAACATCCACAACACATAACACCAATATTTGTACGTCGAAACCCTGTAAGCGGAAAAACCACGGTGGGAAACCTTACCCACAATCAAATGATACTACTGCAGATAGTATGTGTATACAATAAGGGGTCTACACATGCAGAAAGGCCAAGCGCCTAGAGCTCACTACTTAAACAAAAATGGGAGTCACACTGACTATAATTGGATGGTTAAATCCAATAATGATGTACTACTCAAAATAACATCTTCATATGTTGGATTGAGTACTAGTTCAGTTCTGATATACCTTCGCAATAACCTTCCTTTAACCTTCAAATGATGTATGCGTGTATAGCTTTGCTTATTCTCGCATATACTGAATTACAATCTTTTTCACATTTGCACATTGATCTCACAAATGAGATCTTACATTTATACCATAACCTAAGACCAATTAAGTAGGTCAGCTCTAAAAGATATTACAATAAAAATAATTTGCAAGTAAAACAATAACCGATGCAATATACAATTCAACATGTTGGCTTAATACATTTACAACATTAATAAATCATCTCCATAGTGTGTCATGCTGGTCTGGAATAGATAAGCCTGTCGGTGCTTATCCTGGACCTATTTGCCCGTAACAGCAAATATGAAAACACAAATATACCAATGAACAAATCTCCAAGACAAAGTGTCCAAACATTGTCTTCGACATAACCAAGTATTTTCCATGTCATTCCAAGTGCCGATGAACAATATATCCTATCGATTAACCAGATACCGGTGACTGTGCATAAGTCACTTACTTTCCGATGAACATTGCCAATTCTCCAAGTGCTAGTAGGTTGACCAAAGTTGATAAGTGTTGACATCAATGACAAAACCATATCAACATATCCAAAATACAAATAGCAAGCCCTTCTGGCAAGCTTAAGGCACTAACAGAGTACATATCTAACAATTTTCAATCACTGCAACAGATATAAGATGAGTAGGCATGAGAAAGATTTATTGTGGCTAAGAGAGCCGCCTTTGTCCAAATCATTGAAACAGAGAAAAATAAAATTGAAGCTAAACTCATTCTTATTGAGAATTGTTTGAAATAAGGTACAAATATCTATAGGGTCTGTTGTAACATAGGAATTGTTATAGCAAATGTAGATAGTAGATTAAAGGAATTGCATGATAAGGTAGCTAGCATTTCTAATTCTTTTGATGGATTAACCGCACTAACAAACATCTATTGATGGACAAATTTTTTCCTTGGAGAACCAATTTTTTGCTTTTGAGAAGGAGAGAGATAAAGTCATTCGGAGAGAAAGGAGTCTTAAAGGGTTGGTGAGTCCCAGATTGGATTCACTGGGTGTACATAAAAGAGAGTGTATGGACATGATTGCTAAACCCACGTTGACAAAAGTCAAAGAGAAGGAAACACTATTCCACTTACTAAGTGGACTAGCATCCATATCTGATACTTTCAAAACTGGCTGGGACACATACCTGCAGTTACTGGATAAGGCTTACCTGGAAATTTTGAAGTTAGTCAAGCTCCAGTAAAATAAACAACATTTCTTCATTCTTTTGTTCTAAATTCTTTCAATTCTTTCACCAGTCTTTGGCATTGATGCCAAAGGGGGAGTATGTATATATGTGAAAAATATTAAAAAATATCAGACAAGAACATATGGGAAGGACATAAGAATATCAGAAGGAGTGTATTGCTCAGGGGGAGCATATTTTAGTTGAACCGACATGGAATCCATTTTTCACATGAGTGTTGCCATCAATGCCAAAGGGGGAGATTGTTGGCAATTGACACTCATTGGATTCATTTTGTTGTCATTGATGGCAACAATATCATATGGAAGTCATATACCAATAGACACCAGCATTAGAGTATCCAGGATTATACCAGCATCGACACCGACATCAAGTACTTCAAGGAAGCCAACATCAAGGGAGATTTATTTAAAAAATCATTTTGTAATTATTGTCGAGGCTGACATTGAATATCTTTTGTAATGCATTGTAAGCTAGCATAAGGCATATTGTTTGTAATGGGTATATAGGTCAGCCTACTAGGTCATTTTGAAGTGTGCGATAAGGAGTGACATAGGAGAATATAGAAGAATTGTAAAATGTGAAGTATATGTATGTAGATAATTAGTATGAGAATGTTATATCATGCAATGATTTGTAGATAGTTTAGAAAGAATTCTTGGAGGAGAAGAGATACTAGTATTAGTGTTCAGGGTTTTTGAACCAGTACAAAGCAGAGCTAGAACCGGAACTCTATTTGGCATAGCAGATGCATTTTGTGAGTTCATTTTTATTGTTTTACTTTAGCAGAAGCTTGTAGTTAGTGAGACTCTTTAGTGATGAGTAGTGTGCTCTAGGCAGCGTGCCTTCCTACATGTGCAAGCCCCCATTATATGTAATATCCTTTTGCTATGGCTAGTGAACTGATATTGTGCGTCACAAATCCCACCGTGGTTTTTCCTCTTTGAGGTTTTCCACGTATAAATTATGTGTGTTATGGTGTTCATTTATGTGGATGGTTTATTTGTTCAATTTATATGTTTATTTGTTTATCGGTTTATATGTGCATGGTATAAAAGGATAAAATCTTATCTTACCAGCAGAACACTGATTCACCCCCCCCTCTCCGTGTTCTTGGATACCAACAAAGAGGACACAATATTGATGAGGACTCTATGTTTGTAGGTGTTTAGACTCAAAATGACTAAAAGAAAAGTGTTTTGTTTGATGTAAAAATGTTTTGCATACACTTGAAGACACAAAAGACACAATGTTTTGATGTTTGGTCTTGAATGTTTGAATGTTTAAAAAAAGGCAAGCACAATTCCTATGGTTGGCCAGGACAGTAGTTGTTGATCCCAGATGGGGTCTCCTCTGAGGCTACACTTTTCAAAGTGGATACTTAGATGCTTGACCCCACTGGCTCCAACCTCGGCACTCACTTCTTCGGGTAGCCAAGTACCAGTCCCCACGAAAACTCTTTATGGTGAACTTTGTATCTCTACTAAGAACCGTATGTGTGTGGGCCACTCCAGAGGTTCGACCTCCTGCCCCAACAACTAGAAGGATTTTGGATTTCTAAAACAAAAAGGTGCTAGTAAGGGCATCCTCTCGTGTGTCTATACATGCAACACTTTCAACTCTGTAAATACAAAAGGCTCCCAGTCGGTAGGGGTTATGCCCTATTATTGATCAAAAAAATTTGATCAAAGGGGTTTATGGGGAGACATAGTGTCGGTATGAACTAATTAACACACGTTACCCATGACTTTCACCATGGATACAATTATTTATAGTGGTTCAGAAGAGGGAGGTTTACCTCACTACCACTTGGGTCATTCCCTCCTCACTAGTAGTACTAATGACCACACGGGGAGGTAGGCCCTCTAAAGATTAAACACAAAGAGCCTATCGCTCAAGACACAAAAGACACTGGGTCAATTTTAGTGCACCAATTGAAATGTTTGCTAATCTATGAAAATAAGACACAATAAAAATCAAAAGAAAACCCTTTCTAAGATCCTGCAACAAAGATTTGTTAGTAGTTTGGGTTGTTTCAAATAATTACCCCTTCTTGCGAGAAAACAAGTTAGGTTTATTTTAATAAAATCCAAAAAAAAATTGTAAAAAATAGGGGCCTTCAACACATGATTCGCTTCCAAAGACAATTTGAACCACTTTGTTAGCTGGATCACAAGAAATTAGCTCAAAGAAACTAGATTTGAAACCCTAGGTGCAAGCCAAAATAATGAAAAGAAACCCTAAATGATGAAACAAAAAAATTGAAAAATGCAAACCGAACACAGACACAAATCTTCCCTACATAGACGTGATTTTGCAACATAGACGCATTTCAATACCCCATACACGCACTTCTGCAAAAAAAAGAAAAAAAAACCTGCAGAATACAGACTCGGTTAAAATTATCATAGACATGATTAGATTTTACAGACGTGCCTATAATGAAAGCCTGCAAGATGAAAAATTAAAAAACTACCAAAAACAAAGACACGATTCAGAGGTTGACAGATGTGACAGAAAATAAAAAATGCGGTTCCAGAATGCACAGACATGAAAAGTCAAAATGTTGTCAGAAATGTCAGATCTGCAACTTCAAAAACACAAAATATTCAAAAAAAGATGTTAAATGCAAAAGGGACAAGGCTCCCACCGGGCATGCCAAAATGTGAATGCTCAAAAGTGGATAATGGAAACAACAATATTGAAAGACTAAATGAATTCAACCACAAAACCCAAGCCTAACAACAACAAAGATCCACCATAACATATGAAGATTACCTAAGACAATACAAATCAACAAAATCACAAAAAGATTATACCATCACATGTCCACTAGGGTTTGAATCTCCATTCTTCCTATCTCCATTGATCTTTCTTGATATATTTTCTCTCAGATTTTATGTGTGCATAAGAGCTCAACAAAGAACAAAAATGTGGTTGATAGCTTGATCGTAAAAAGGCTTGATTGCATAAGATTGATTAGCTGAATTAGAATGCTTAGGAGGGCTTAGGAGGATTAATAATGAAAGAAGCATCCTCTTATATAGAAGACATTGTAAGAAATGGAGGGAGAAGATTAAGAGGTGTAAAAGATAGATGGTCAGCTAGGATTAAAGGGTAGGTAGAGGAAATAATAAAATAATGAGAGGGTAGGTATTGTAGGAGTTAAGAAATGAATGACATGTTTTATAGATAGAAAAGGCTAGTGAATTAATTAAATAAATAAATATTTATTCAATTAATAGAGGGAGTGGGAACAATTAAATAAATAAAAGTAGTTATTTAATTTTAAGAAAATGACTATTTAAATAAATAAAAGTATTTATTTAGATGACGAAAGGCTTCGAAGAGGATTAATGAATTAATTAAATAAATAAAGATTTGTTTAATTAATAGAAGACTTAAGATAGAATAATTAAATAAATAAAAATATTTATTTAATTAAACAAGACAATTTTAGGTGTTTACAATGTATTCAAGAGCATTCAAGCATTCAAACATCCCTTTCAAGCATTTAACATTATCAAGTCTCCCTTCAAGGCTAGGTGTTGCATTCAAGTGAAGGATTCAACCATTGAAGAGGAGATTGATTCCAACATTCAATTCCACACAAGCATTTCTATCAACATTGCTGTCACAACCTCCCTTGAGGTGATTTACATTTCAGTTTTTCATTTACATCTAGTTGAGAGTACTTTCTTTCATTACTTGGTTAATTCCAAAACTGGGGTTTGACCTAAAGACAAAACCCCAATCCCAACCCCTTTTCCTCTCTTTCTTGTGTGTAGGTTGTAGGTGTGAAACTGTACTTTCAAATTTGTCTTAGGATTCCTAAAGATACTGAGAGGGGGGGGGTGAATAAGTACCTTGCCGGTAACAAATTTTCTAATCTTATTAAAAAAATTACATTCCAAAACAATGTATTGGTAAACCAAAAATAATGCAGTAAATAAGATCAATAACCACAACATAGAAAGCACACCATAATACAATATTTTTAACAAGGAAACCTGGTGTGGGAAAAACCTCGGTGGGATTTGTGACCCACAACATTCACTCACTGGCCAATAAATGAATATTATTTACAATAGGGGCCTGCACAGGCAGGAAGGCCAACTGCCTAAAGCTCACTGCTTAAATATAAAAGGGAAGTCTCACTAACTTACAAAAATGGATTATGCAAATCCAATATCATGTACTGGGTCAGTGCAAGAAGATGAGTCCACTTTTTGGTCAAAAAGTGGAAGTGTTTTCCCTGATTTTTAGATTTTGTCTCATTTGAGCTTAAATTTTGAAACACTTAGAGATTGAATCTTGGAAAAAGTCAGTAATATAAAAGATAACCCTCTGAGTGTACTTTCCAAATATATAATTTATTTTAATACCCACATAATAAAAAATAACTTTTTAAATGGAGTTCTGAAAACTATGTTTTAAAAATGCCTGTTTCAGGACCATACCATGCATGTGTACGACCCACACTTTTTGACACAATTAAAATTATTTTCTCAAACCGTTTTGGGAAATGGTTTGTAACACATTGAAGATTGATGAGCATATTTTTCTGTATTTTTTTTTTAATTAATTTTTTAATGGCCATAATTATCGTTTTAAAAGTTTGACGTGTACGACCCACATAATTTGATGTAAACTTAACATTTTTTGATTTTTTTTTTTTAAAATACAAAAGAATTTTGTGTAGATTGATGACATATAATTTTTTTTCCAAAATTCTTTAAAATAAAAAAGTTATTAAATTAACAAAATTAGTTAATATTTCAAATTTATGGACTTGATTTAGTATAAATTAAATGAAAAATAGTTAAAATAATCAATTTTTAAATAAATTTACATATTTAGAATCTAGACAATATAATCTGAAATGGGTTTTAATTTCGTATAAAAATTCTCTGATTAGAGGCGCATAAACTATTTCTGAAGTTCATATTTGTGCTTTCATTCATGGAGATTTGAATTTGCAGGTCCATGTCTCAGGTGTGGCCATCCCAGGCCTAACCCCGAGCCAAGTGGCGGGTTGTGGAATCAACTTCCACAAAACGGGCCCCCGTTTTCAAACAAGGGCGGCTTGTGGAAAAAAAAGGAAAAATGCCATTTAGAAACGGGGGCCCACTTTTAAACAAAACGGGGGCCCATTTTTAGAAACGGGGGCCCGTTAACGGGGGCCCGTTTCTAAAAAATGGGCCCCCGTTTTGTTTAAAAGTGGGCCCCCATTTTAGAACAAAAAGGGGGCCCGCTTTATTTTGCTTCGGACCCCTATTACCTTTCGGCTCGGGAGCCTGAAGCACAAACGAGCCCCCGTTTATCATGTACTTCTGCGAATTTGTAACTCATTACCTTGCACTTGCCCTACTGCTTCGGTTCAGCATCTGCTATGCCAGGTTCAGTATCTGTTTAAGCTCATACAACTTCCATAAACCTTATTCCAAAATCTGCCTTAATGTTCGCATCTTCCTATTACATTACATACTTACTTACACAAATGATCTACAAGATCTCATACTTATATGAGTCCAATTACAATTCACCTTGTCAGCTTACAAATATATTTTACAATTAAATACAAAATAAAATCCTATCGACTGGGGTGTCGGTAACCATCTTTGCCAGTGCCTGTGCCGGTGCCTGTCGGTGCCATAGGATTGCAAGGTTGCCATCAATGACAATACCTTCAATCACCTACAATTTCTCATTAGAGTGTGCATTTACCAATAATCTCCGCCTTTGCCATTGATGGCAACACTCATGAGAAAAAGTCAAAATTGTATCCAAAAATGTGTTGTCTAGAAATCAATCAAAATTGTGTGCTCCAAAACTATGTGCTCCCCCTGAGAAGATGATGTCTTTTGCCAATCATTTTTCTCATTCTACTACTCCCCCTTTGGAAATCAATGACAAAGGTTGTCAATTAATGTCAATTAAGTGTAGTTCTTCTCAGGATCTCTGTAACCGATGGGTTAGAATCTGATATAAATCTGCTAATGCAAAATTCAAGTTGTTAGTGAACCTCTCACTATCCTTCAATGTTGCTTCTATCCTTTGGATGGTACCTGTGAGTATGAGAATTTTCTCTTCCGGTGTCTTAAGTCCTAGAACAAGAGCCTCAGAAATATCTTTTCTCAAAGAGATGAGGATGTCTAGTTTTGGACCAAGTCTGCATTTGAGTTCCTTAGCCTTGTATTTTATTCTTTCCTTCTCCTTTTCTAGTTTCTCAATTTTATCCTCAATACCTGTTATCTCTTGCTTTATAACTGATATGGGTTCTGATGAACCAATGAGATTATCAGTTATATCATTTATTTCCTTTTGTGCTATGCTGATTTCCTTGTTGATATCCACTGTCAGAAGATTAGTCTTGCAGGTCTCTCTGTACAACTCCTTAAATTCCGTTAAAGTTTTGTTTAGTGCCGATAGAAGGGTGTCAATGCATTCCATGCACTTCTTTATTGTCTCTTCAGAGAATTTTTCTTTTTCCTTGTTCATTTCCTCACTGAATGTCTCCTCATTAACCTGATCAACTGTCAAAACATTGTCGGTGATGTATTTAGACAATGTGTCTAATTGACTCAAAGAATCTTTATTTTCTACATTGCACTTGGGTGCAATCAATTTCAATAAAGGAATAGTGCCATCAATATCCTTATATGCCTGTGCATTACACTCTGTGATTTTCTTGATGGAATCCAATAATACCTCTGTTAAATTTGTTGGTGTGAATTTTGTTAAGGAGGATCTAGATGACTATCCAACTACATTAATGAATGCAATCCAGCAGTGTGAGTAACCTCTTTGCTTATGTTAACCTTTGATAGGTCAGTTTGAGTCTGCATTTCTACTAGCAAAGGTTTGGGTTTCTCAGTTGTTGCCGGTGGCACTGTCTCTATCTGAACCTTTTCCTCTTCATTTTTCTTAGAAAGTACCTCTGTCAGTTTCTCTGTGCTTCCCATTTCCGGTTTCCCTGATTGTGTCTCAGTGTTAACTATCATTTTTTTTGTATGTACCTCTGAACTGTCTACTATTGGTATCTCAACATATTTATCAGTAGTCAGTTGCTCGGTAGGTTTTCATTGAGTACATCAGTGGTATCCGTCTTTTCAGTATCTAGGGGATCAGTTGATTGTTCAGTATGTGTTTCAATACCAATCTCAACATTTCCAACTATATCCTCAACATTTGTCTCAACTGCAATGTTTTCTGTCGGTGACTCAGTTGCCACATCTCTCTTCTCAGTTGTTTCCTTATCAACCATAATGTTGACTTCTTGTATGCCAATATTCATGGTATACAACACCTCTAAATCAGGATTGGTATCTTCATGTGTTGTCTCCAGACTCTCAATATTATCTGTTAGCGGTGGTGTATCAATATTTACAACTAGTGGAGTATTAGAAGAAGGTGGGGGCAAGTTATCTGTTACCTTTATGTTCGGAGGACCACCTATTTTACTTTTACCTTTATCTTTTTCTTTTTGATAGACGTTGAAATTCTTTGGCCATTTAAGCTCTTTTTTCTTTTCCTTCTCTACAAAGAAGATATCCCATTTGTCTGTTGTTTCTTCAGTGATCTCATTTACTCTGCCAACCCTTAATGCTAAATGTTGATGACCAGTGGAAAATACAGTCCTATTTGCCTCATTTATCAGTTCATCAATTTCGTCTACTGATTTTACTGGGTGAAGTGCAAGTAATTTTTCTACCTTAATCTTCTTATCTAGTTCCACAATTGCTAACCTTTTTGCATCTAACCTTCTATACAAGTCACTAGGTAGATCATCTACAACTTCTATAAAAAATTTCTTATAAATATCTAAGTGTAGAATAACACTATTTTCTATTCTTTCCTTTTCTTCATTAGTGAAAGTGTTATACAACTTGCTAACATTTGACAAGTTACCATCTTCAGTTATTTCATTTAGAAGATTATCAGGTGGGGGGATAACTTGTTTTTCCTTTTTCTTCCTGGGTGTTATTTTTTTGGTCGGAGGCCTTGCTTCCTATTGTTTATGTCTTGTTCTCTTTGGTGTAGAATGGGTACCAATGAAGGTTTCCTTTTCCTTTCTACTCTCTAAAAATCTACCGGTATTTCATTGTCAGAGGAGGTACCTACTAGTGAAAGATGTGTTTCCAGTTGTAATCCTTCCAAGTTGCTCTCCTTAATACTAGTCATATTCAATATGTTTTCCTTGATTACCTTTGCCTATCTTGTTGCCTTTCTAATTGTTTGTTCTAATTTCTTTATTCATTTCTGCGATTGAACTTTGCTTTCAATAGTTTCAGCACTACCAAATATTTCTTCTGTTGGTTCTCTAGGGTCTTCTAGAAGGGCTTTAGCATATGTTTCTATTACATTCTCATCAGCCTCATAACCCATCTCTGTAACCCAAACTATCCTTGGAACCACTGCCTCCATCCAGATTTCATCCTTTTTATAACAAAACATATCTCTTTTTGATATTTATCAACTATGGATTGAGATAATCTTTCCCTAATTTTATTTATAGCCTTTAGTGCCTGAAAGTGTTCAATTATGTTCTTCTCCCTATCATCTCCCGTGTTATTAAGAATATCCAAAAGTTTTTTTCCTACAAGAATGTCAAATCCAAAATCCTTTCTACCAATACCAGGAACTTCCTTGGTGATATACAACAATAGACATACAAGTAAGTTGCCAAATCTGAATGTGCCTTTCTTGTCACCCTTAAGTTTCTTTAGATTGTCTATTAGCTCATCATTTAACCATTCACATATGTCAATCTTTGCATTACTGTTTACTAAGTTAAGCACTCTTGATACATAAACTAGAAATAGAGTTTAATCTGTTGGCATGTGTAGCTTTGTATCCAAGAATCATGCTAATGAATTTTACATTGATATCCTTTACATCATTGACTCTTAGGGATCTCTTATCATAGGTTGCATCGGTTAGGATCATTACAGTGTCGTTTGGAACCTTTTTAGTCTTGTCAGGACTGCTATTGGTGGAAGGTAAGCTTGTCACTGCCCTAACTGCTTGTTTTGTTATTTTATGAATGGAATCTAGCCAAAAGAACTCCCCATGAACTCTTCTCAATACAATCCTTATAACCTCCTTGGGAAAATCATGAATGCTAAGTATCTCCACAAAACCTAGGGTTTCAATTATCTTGTGTTCCAGTTTTACTTTACCATTTTCATCACATATTACTATCCTATACATGTTCATAATCTCATTAGCACCTAGTTCTTCAATATGATAATGTATGTAAGTTCTGGGATCCTCAACATATGCAACTCCTTTGGGTATTTTAGAAAATGCTCCTAGGTTATCATCCTTCTTCACTACTTCGGGAATGATTTTAAATACAGGCCTAGGGTGTTTAATCACTTCAATTATTGTAGGGTTTGCAATGAATTCAGGTACAGGGGAGGAAGCCATTGTCTAGATACCTTAATCTTCCTTTAGGTTTGAATGCTTGAATGATTTGCTTCACTTCTCGTTGTGGATGACTTCGCTCAGGTTTTTTGCGCTCTAAGGAAATTTGAATGCTTGGTGAATGTAAAAGAGTGAAAAACACTTGCCTTATAATGTCATTTCCTTCAACTGCCACATTAAATGTATTTCAGTTAAGTGAAACTTAACATATCTGCCGGTAAAGAAGTAATTCGACTTCACACCATCAACCGAGGGTAAACTAGCATGTTTTTCAATTCGTTTCCATACTCCCAAGAGGAATTTTTTTCAATTAGATGAAGAATCTCCTGCTGGTGGAGTGATACTTTGTTCTACCGGTGAAGGAATAGCTTCATTAACATTCTGATCCGACTTTCTAATCCATTGTTTTGAGAATTCTTGCCTTACTTCTTCAACCTTCTCTTTACCTTTCAAACTAGGTCCTTTGTTATTTGCTGATGATGCCTTACTTCTACAAAATTTTGCAATATGTCTAATCTTGTTACAAGCATAACAAGTCATATTATTTTTTTGAATAGCTTTTTCATATCCTATGCCGGTATGTGTTCTGTATTGATTAGATAAGTGTCAAAATCTTCCACAAACATAACATCTTACATTCATTCTGCAATGTTCTGAATTATGACCAACTTTGTTGTATCTAGAACATTGACCGGTGGGTACATTAGTGTTTTGATAGTTTCTAGATCTACACTGATTTTCTCTATGACCACACTTGTTACAATTAAAACATTTCCCATTAAATTTGTAGGCATTAGGTTGTCTTACCAGTTTACTATGATCATGATTGTTTGCAGTATCGGAGCTTTCACCAACTTCAAAGCCAAGACCATTAGTATCTCCATTAGGTTTCTGATTTTTCAGCATGTCATCAAGTTCTTCTAAGCTTTTCTTGAATTTCTCTTTGTGTTGATTTGCAGTAGCCAACTCATTTTCTAAGAAATCTTTTTGTCTCATGAGTTCAGTTTTATCATGCTCCAAGTGAATCGTATCTGCCTTCAACATATCATTTTCATGACTGAGTCTTAGATTTTCATTACCAGCATCATTGATTCTCCTAGCCAAGTCATCTTCATTCTTCTTTCGGTCTTCAATGTCTTTACAAAACCTCATAGTCATATCTTGCATCTCATTCCTCAAGGTCATGTTTTCTTGCTTCATCTTGCTTACAAGATCATTAAGAGTTTCTTTTTCATCATCATCACTTTGTATCTTCTCATGAAGTTCTCTTCTTTTGTTCCTAGCAATAGTGCAATTTTCTTGAAGTCCTTGAATGATTTCCCATGCAGCCTTCAGATCATCTTTAAGTTTCATATTTTTCAACTTTTTTGCATCATAATCTACAAGAGCTATTTCCAATTGCTTTCTCAGGTTTTCCATCTATACCGGTGTCAGAATCTTCCTCAAGCTGTTAGGCTTTTGAAAATAGAGGACCAGGCTCTGATACCAATTTTTAGGATTCCAAAAGATACTGAGAGGGGGGGTGAATCAGTATCTTGCCAGTTAACAAATTTTCTAATCTTATTAAACAAATTGTATTCCAAAATAGTGTACTGGTAAACCAGAAATAATGCAGTAAATAAGATCAATAACCACAAAATAGAAAGCACACCATAACACAATATTTTGAACGAGGAAACCCGGTGTGGGAAAAAGCTCAGTGGGATTTATGACCCACAATATTCACTCACTAGCCAATAAATGAATATTACTTACAATAAGGGTCTGCACATGCAGGAAGGCCAACTCCCTAAAGCTCACTGCTTAAATACAAAAGGAAAGTCTCACTAACTTACAAAAATAGATTATGCAAATCCAATATCATGTACACCTTCGGTTCAGCATCTGCTATGCCAGGTTCAGTACCGGTTTAAGCTCATACAACTTTCATAAACCTTATTCCAAAATCTGCCTTAATGTTTGCATATGCCTATTACATTGCATACTTACTTACACAAATGATTTACAAGATCTCATACTTATATGAGTCCTATTACAATTCACCTTGTCAGCTTACAAAAATATTTTACAATTAAATACAAAATAAAATCCTGTCGGCTGGGGTGTCTGTAACCATCTTTGCCGCTGCCGCTGCCGGTACTAGTGCCTGTCGGTGCCATAAGATTGCAAGGTTTCCATCAATGACAATACCTTAATCACCTATAATTTCTCATTGGAGTGTGCATTTTCCAACAATTTGAGCTCCTTTTGCAGAGGTGGAAAAACCATTTTCGTTTCGCAGATATTTTGGAAGACTGTGTACTTTCCTGCCATGGTTCGGGAAATTTTTCCCCAAATTTGCAGGGTGAATTCATCTCAACATATACTACCAGATCCATGTGCACAACTTCATCCCATATTCTGATCTCAAGTTGTAATCAATTCTTTGTCACTTTTGCACTACATAATTCAATCAATTCCTTTCAATTTCAAATAGGAAGAGGGGATTAGTTTATCATTCCCATTTCATTCATAATTCTATCATCTTCTTTGAAGATTGAATCTAGTGAATTCTCCTCTCCACTTCCAATGTAATTAGGTGAAAAGTGTGTGAAGGGAAATCCGTAGTGAAACTCTCATCTCTCCTTGGAGGGAAATGGTATTTTTCCTCTTAATCTCTCATTCACACATTTTTCACCCACCAATGCATTTTGGCGATATTACATTTTGGTGAACCTGACATCTTGCATTCTTTCCTTTGAACAAAATTTCATATTTTAAATTTGCAAGTTTAAATTTTTTGCAAACTTAGTGGTTAAATCATTAAAAACCCTAGTTTTTAAAATTAAAATTGAACTTGCAATTTGTAAAAATTGCTTGTGGTTATCTTAGATGGGAAAATTGTTTTGTTTGTCAAATTCAATTTCCTCATTGTCTTGTTCAATTTGCAAATCAAATTTACAAAATTAAGAGGTTACTTGTTAAAATCCTAATTTTCAAAAATCATCTTGAACTTGTGCAAAAATTGGATTTCCATTTAATTTTCAGATTTTTTATTGTTCTTAGACTTTTTTTCATTTCTACAATTCACATTTTCAATTTCCTTCCTTTTTCCCAAAATTCAAATTTCAAAATTAAATGGTTAGGTCATAAAACCCTAATTTTCAAGTCTAATTAGATTTTATACGAATTTCAATCAATTTCATCCCAACTTATATTTCTAATTATTTTCCAAGGTGTACCCTATCCATTAGGTTTGACCTTTTTCAAATTTGCAATTCAATTCCTCTTTTTCTTCAAAACCCTAATAAGGTCCTATTTTTACATTGGAACCTTCATTTCGCCCATCTAGAAATTGTAAAATTTGTCAATTTTTGGGGGTTAGCTTTGAAATCATCATAATATTCATCCCTAAAAATTTCAAAAAAAGTTGGTCGGACCATGTGCGTTCCCACCACGGTCCTTGACTTTTTTCCCGAAATTTTGGGAGACTAGTATGATTGTATTTAACAACCTAAATCTAGAAGATTGGCTGATTTTATCAATTTTTTATCCCTCTAGAATCGAAAATGCCTCCAAAATTCAACATTTCAAATTCCAAAAAAAAATTTAAAGTTAAGAGGTTATTTATAATCTGCCCTGATTTTAAAAATTCTAATTTTAAAATTAAGTGGTATTCCCTTGGCCCTAATTTTAAAATTCCAATTTCCTTTTATTTTTGGAAATTGTGTCATCCTCTTCTTCCAACAAAGTTCAAATTGATTAATCAGTGTTTTCTTAAATTTTGTATTAACCATGACATATTTATACCTGCAATTAGCTCCTCATCAATTATGAATTCAACACCGTAGGCACCGAGGATGCCATTAGTCGAGCCAGTAATGAACCCGTCCATTGCCCTGGGCTGATCACCATGCAATTTTTTAATTTATGGGATGAGGCAACCATTCGTAATCTCAATACATATATCCTTTTTTTTCTCCCATTTATGATACAAATTTCCTCAACCCCATTTTTATCTCTCCCCATGTTCAAATTGCTCTTACCAATTCTAAGACTCATCGTCACATAAATTGACCAAAACCAGAAAACATAACCAAGAACAATTTGGAAGCCTAAGTATTATGTTTATCCAAATTATTGCAAAGAGTGGTTTCACACATGTAAAAATACTGCATCATTAATATTTGGCCATTAAGAATCCACAAGACCTGCAACATCCTTTCATGCTAGTTCCCACAAGTGTATAGGGAAATTTTCCCCTTCCCTCCACCATATGATTTTCTCATAACCCACACCCAAATTATCCACATAGTGCGTAAGTTGGTTTTCTTGATAAACATGCATGATTTGGACTTCATCCAACTTGGAAATCATGTCGAGGCAATCCTGGATTAAGTGATTGATTATCTAGCTAGGCTTCGTATGATTAAGAAGGTAATTAATAATATTTAGGGAATCACTTTCAAGCCATAACTTTTTATGACCTCCCCATAAAGCAAGTTGAAGCCCAAGGTAAGCTATTTTTTCCTCAGCAAAGTGGTTTGTCCAAGTGCCGAGTGGGAGTGCCACTATTGAGACAAGCCTACCATTTTAATCATGTGCAACTTCCCCACAAGCTAGTGGCCCACGATTTCCCTTAGCCGCTCCATTAATATTAATTTTAGTCCACCCTTTGGGGGGGGCAACCCATACAATATTTAGTCTAGTCTACTTAAGCTTAATAGTTGGTTTATAAATATCCCAATTGATGTGCCACCTGTTAATGATCTCCTAATCAATTTATTGGTTTAATATATACATTTGAGAATAATTAAACCTAACTTCAAGAAAAAATAAAAAATAAATTTTAATTGATTATATTGTATATTTTATTCAAAATACCTATTTAAATTAAATTTTCTAATATGTATACATTATGTAACGTTATAATTTAGTTTCCTTCTAGTTTATCTCAAATCTAACTCATATCCCATAAACAAAGACCATATATTAATTTTTATTAGGAAATTTAAGTGTGTATCGTAGAACACTTTACTAACTAAATCCATTACAATTATTTTTTCTATGTAGTAGGGAAACATGGCTTTAAAATATTGTAATATGAAAAAAATGTATTTATTAAGTTATAAAGTTAAAATATCCATCTTCTAATAATTATATCTAAAATTATCTATTTAGAGGAGACAGATATAGATTCTTAGAGTATGTCTATTTTTCTTATATTTAAATTTGTTGCAAGCTTATATTCTTAATCAACCTTATTTTTCAATAATGAAATAGAAAAACTAATGGTATATAATTTATCCAACTCTATTTTTATAAATATGTTTCTTAATAAAAATTTAATTGAAAAAGAGGGTTTGTAAAGAAATAAAATCTAACATTATTTTTGGGATTTCAATTTTATTCACTAATTATCATTTTTTTAATCTAATTTGTATATATCAATGCTTAATAAATCTACATATTGAAATATGAACTTAATAGCTTCGAAATTAGTTTTATGTTTTTGAACATTAATAAATTGACATTTTTCTTCACATTATGTGAATGGTGTAAAAAAATTAAACTTATTTTGTCATTTTATGCTTGCCAAAAAATGTTCACTAGCTTTCCAAAATATCGATATTGTATAATTAATAATAAATAGATTTACTATTAAAAATAGACACCACACATGATTGTGTGTTATATGTTCACAATTATTTTTTAAAATTATTTTATTTATTCAAAATAGTTGTTGCACAAATGCATTTACTCATTATGAGTTTAGAGAAAAAAGAAGAAACTATTTTAAATATATGAATTTCATCCAACATACATAATTCAATGAAAACATATATAGCATGCAAGTACATACATCGAAAAGGAGTAGGGCCTATTTAGGATATCTACAACATCAAATGACCAAATTCATAACCTTCGATAAGTATGTATATCTAGGATATGGTTAATTAAATATTAAATGAATAACTTTTCTATTAAGAACATGTAAATATAAGAACAATAATATCTAGGAGCTTTTGGATCATTATGTGACCAAATTGGCAACTTCTACATGATCAAATATCTATGGAATTGTTACAAGATTTTTTGTGTCACAAAGGAAGAACTCCAAAATCTTGATGTATCCAAAAATCAAATCTGAATACCAAAATAATCTCCAAGTCACCTTGTGACCAAATCCAATAGCTTAGAGATGAACTTTAGGAAAAATAGGAACATGATCTACAATCATTTTCTAATCAACAAATCATCCAATATGAGCCCCAAATCTCACATTGGTTCCATGGATCATCCTTGTCTTGATTTAAAAGGTCTTTCCATAACTATCTCTAAAACAATATCAAATGCAACTAGCTCCAACTTAAATAACGATTAATATCATGATGTATATAAGGCTCCCCCTTTTATAGCTATAATACCAAATGTAAGGAAATTGAAATGATGGGATCGAAACTTATAAGAAAATCATGATACCAAATAGATAACAAATGTAAGTAAATATTAATAATTTCCTACACTAGCCATAATATGAAACAATATCACACCAACCCCTAAAAGAACTATATCATAGTGGTATAAGTAATCTATATAAATTCCAACAAAATTTTGACATAAAGAATATATAATAAGAATAGAAGAAAAATCAACTACACAAAAGAGAGATATTGAAATATATTTAGAAAAAATAAATATTTGAAATTCCAAGATTAGTACATTTCCACCAATAAAATAGTGATCATTCAATATTAGACTTCGAGCCTTAATATGTTGATCAACACACTCAACCATCAAGGAAATCACTCAATATATGATCTTCTATGGCAACGAGTAATTAATTTTACTATCAAGCATGAAACTAATCCAAGAACAAATGAAATTTAAATAATTTACTCCATACTTCTCAAAATATCCTCTTCACAAACAACTTAAGCCAAATCCAATCTTCATTCATAATGATAAATTACAATATGATTAAGTGAATGGTTGACAAGTGATAAAAGACTTTAACCCAAGATCTCTATCAATGGGGATGAGAGCAAAAACAAAGATGAAACCCACTAGAAACTTCCAAACAACCTTAGAAACTATTATTTAATGCTCCAAGAAAAAATATCAATGGCTCGAATACAATAGTATATGCTCTAGCAACTCCATGGTGGTCCCTTTGCTTTCACAAATGATATGTCATTCAACATGTCCCTTAAGCAATAAATGTGTTCATAATATTTAACGCAACTTAGAATTAACAAAAATATTTACTGTTTCTTTCAATACGTTCAATTAGCCATATGCTCACTAAAATATAATCCAATATAACACCCATAATAAATATATTTAAAATGTCAGATACAACCTCCCTAAATAAATATAAATATTTTATACAACACATTTTGAATATAACTTGCAGCACACATTTGTTTATTAAGCCAAGAGGCATCCTACACTCACATTATGGAGGTCAGTCGTTCGTGTACACAAAAACATCTCCTTAAATTTCGATTGCATCTTTAAATCGTGTCCTTTAAAATTGAATCCCATCATAAATTAAAATGAAATGCTTTAAAAATTATAAACATGAATGCAAAACAAATAAAATGTTACCCATTTAACATTAGCAATGCTAAAAAATTGAAGAACATAATAAATCTACCAAGTTCTTCAAAATCACCACCATTTATAAATGTGCATAAATACATATGCATCCCCATTCATTTAAGAAATCATTCATGATAATATCTAGCACCATTTATTTAGGAAGCCTTTGTAATGAAGTGAACAGTTATAAAATGTAGCAATAGAAGTGCTTGATTAGGTAAATGTTATTTAACAATTACCCGGTTTGCAACAACCATACTATCGGAACCACTTCTGAAACTGTTTGCTTAATATGATATAAAGAAAATGCCTTCAATTTGAATTGTTAGTTTCATGAAACTAAGCAAAAAAGATTGTGAACTTTGCAGATAATACTCAAATCTGGTGAAAATTTTAAGGTATTTGTCATTAATTTTTTGCTTGGTTTATATTTTTCATATTATGGATGTTCGGGTTTCATTGAATTTCTTTTTTAATTTTTTAGGATTGTTCTGATTAATTAGAAAAATAGGTTTTAAAGACCCAAAACCTTTACATAGGAGTATAAGAGATCATAAAAAAGCAGCTAGATTTGCTAGGAACAACTTACAAAAAGACTGGAAAAAACCCAGTCAACCAAAAGGACAACAAAAGAAAGGAACAACAAAGCAGAAAAAACCAAAGAAAACACAGCACAACTAAAAAGACTTAAGGAGCTCCTCCACCTTATTCACCAGATGATCATAGTTTTCAGGATTGTTGATGATTCTTGTTTTATCTTATAAATCTCTTTTTAGATTCTACGATTTTGTTTGATTTCATTGAATATTATTTTGAAGGTTTTTCAAGATATTTAGCAGTTCTTCGTTTTTATTTTATAAATTTTTCTTCTGATTCTGTTATTGAGGTTTAATTTCTACCAAATTTGTGGTTCTTCATTTTAAAAAGTATTGGGTTTTTACAATTCATTTTCTCATCCTTTCCTTTTTAGGATATTTTGGAGCTCCTGTTTTAATCAATTTTCTCTAAAGGTTGCTCTAAATTCTACTTCTTTAGGTATTTTTTATAATGGTGGCTTTGTTATATAAAAAGTATACCTCTACTATTTTTGTAAACAATAATTTGTTAAGGATAGCAAATGCTAGGGTTTTGATGCCTGATGACTCAATCGATTGAGACGAGGATGGTGAGGCAGATGGTGAGGGTGGGGGCCTCTTCCCTTTGGCCCATCTTTGTTTCTCTAGTTACTACATAGTTTTGCATCATTTACAGAGCATGTGGTTTGCGAGCGAAGATGAGGGTGGTGTGATCTCCTTACCCCTGTTCATGTCTTTGAGCGGAGGGGATGTCCTGTTTTCGGTTGATTGTGGTTTGTTGCAGATAGGTGTTGTAGTTTGCTAGGTGTCCAAGACCTTGTGTGGTGGCATTTTGGGTTTGGAGGCATGTGTTGTGCCATTCTATGAGGTCCTCTCAGGGATGGGCGGTGTCGGGCTTGGGGTCTCTGAGCCCTGTGTTGCTGTGGATGATACTTTTTTGGTGGATCTTCCCTCCTTGGGTGTGGTTGTGGTTCCTCTTGTTTGGGACCCAAACGGTTTTTCAAGGTTCTAATTTTGTGGTTTTTTGGTTTTCCTTCTCTCTTAGGGATGCCTTGTGCCCTTGGGGCCGGATTTGGTGCTACTACGGTTTTCTTTTTGGGAGATCCATTTTCTTGGGATTTTTTTGATCTAGTTTGTCCTCTTATTGAGGTGGAGGGACTTTTTCTGTGTTGGGTTATGATTGAAATGTTTGGGTTTCTGGGCTATTCTTCTCCTTATCTGTCTGAGGTGGCTCTTTCTCCTATAAAGGTGGAGATTTGGTGGTTGGGATCTGTTAGGTTTTAGCTTTCTGCTAGAGAGTTCTCGGGGCTGATGTTCTGCATTTTCTCTTGTCCTATTGAGGTGGACCTCTTCCCTATCGAGGTGGGGAGATGGTGTGAGGAGGCCTTTCGGATGATGTTATTGCTCGTGCTATTGGTTGAAGTTGCCTTTCATTTCTCTCATTTGTTTCTTCATGGTAAGGTTTGGATCCTATGTGTCCCTACTACCTAGATTTTTTAAGGGGTCGAGGGACCCTTTCAAAACCCTCCTGGTTCTATTTGGAGTCAAGCGGCTATTTTTTTGGTTTCAGGTTGTGGGAGCCTGGCAAAATCCACAGGCAGGTTGGTTGTGGCTAGTAGTTTTCTTTGTTTTTGGTTAAGTACTAGTTTTTCCTTGGGCATCTAGAGTTGTTTGCTACAGGTTAAGGGAGCCTTGGAAAATCCTTTTGTGCTGGTTTTGGGTGCCAAATCAAAACCCATGATGAAGGTTAGGGGAGCATTTCAAATCCCTTTGTGTCCAGATTGTGTTTGTATGCCAACCTATTGTAATTTGGTTTCTTTGAAGGTTATGGGTGCCTAGAAACAACCATGGTGTTGTGTGTAGGTTAAGGGAGCCTCTGTTAAACCCTTGTTCTTGTTTGTGGGGTGGTTTTTTCTATCTTGGTTGTGATTTGGCTGTTGGTTTTCTAATGATCTTATCTTTTAGCAGTGTGGTTTTGTGGGTTCCAGATCCTGGTAAAATCTAAGGGTTTTGGGTCCCTTCAAAACCTATGGGGTTTCGGGTCCCCTCAAAACCTGTTGTTCGGGGTTTTGGGTCCTCTCAAAACCTGTTTATCCTTAATAAAAAACAATAGTTTGTTTCAAAGTTTCAATCAATTTATAGATGATTTTTTAATGTGTAATAGATGCAAAATTAAATTTGTAATGACAATTCCCCCAACTTCGTTGGTTGCTCCACTCTCCCAATAAATAAATTGTACTCAATTTATTGAATATTAATGTAATAAATATATATTAGTAAAAAGAAATGGATCCAAAGTTGTTTAAGACAACATGATGTAAAGCTCTAAATAGTAGAATAATTCTGTCTCTCATTCCAGAAATTTCCACAAGTGTGTCATTTACATAAGTGAAAACAAATTTTTCTTTGGCTACTCCATTGTTATTAGAAACAAAACTATGCCACCCATCCGTCAATGATTTTGGTTCAAGTGTAACAGCTGCATATTGTGTTCTAAACAAATCTAGGATTTAATAAATTTAGAAAAAAATCACAAAATAGACTCTTCGTAGAAGTTTATAGGAAACCTTAGGTGAACACATTACTATAGTCAATAAATATATGCCTGTTACTGTACTAAATTTTAAATGATTAATAAATCTATGCATGTTAACATAGTGAAAGTGCCTATGTTTTTTCTTAGGCATTTATAAACAAATTAGAAAAAGTTAGTGAAATATTAGAATACTTAAAAAGCTACAAAATAGTGCATGAATAATTTCATAATTTTTTAACTCAGTAAATATTTTAACGCATGACTTAATTATTTTAGAATAATCTATTCTAATTAAAAATTTAATATATTTAACATAAAAAAATGAATGCCAATTTTTTTATATCTTAATATATTAATTAACACAAATTCAATTAGAAATGTTAGAATTATTTTACATTTTAATTGTATATGTTTATGGTGAAAGTGGATAATAACAATATTGAAAGGCTAAATGAATTCAAACACAAAACCCTAGCCTAACAACATCAAAGATCCACCATAACATATGAATATTACCTAAGACAATGCAAATCAAATGAAATCACACAGATCATACCATCACATGTCCAATAGAGTTTGGATCTCCATTATTCCTATCTCCATTGATCTTGCTTGATATATTTGCTCTTTGATTTTATGTGTGCACAAGAGCTCAACAAAGAACGGAAATGTGGTTGCAAGTAGGCTTGATCGCATATGAAAGTTCAAATGCTAGAGTAGTCAGGGTTGATAATGAAGGAAGTGTCTCCTTATATAGAAGACACTATAAGAAATGAAGGGATAAGATTGAGAGGTGTAAAAGATAAATGGTCGGCTATGATTAGAGGGTAGGTAGAAGAAATAAGAAAATAATGAGAGGGTAGGTAGTGTAGGAATTAAGAGATGAATGACATGTGTCATGGGTAGAAAAGGCTAATGAATTAATTAAATAAATAAATATTTATTTAATTAATAGAAGAAGTGGGATCAATTAAATAAATAAGATATTTAATTAATTTAGGAAAAAGATTATCTAAATAAATAAATGTATTTATTTAAATGAGAAATAAGGCTAGAAGTGGATAAATGAATTAATTAAATAAATAAAGATTTATTTAATTAATAGAAGAATTAGGCTAAAGTAATTAAATAAATAAAGATATTTATTTAATTAGACAGGACAATTTTAGGTGTCTACATTTTGCCCCTCTTTGAGACAATGCAACTTGTCACGTTGTTTCAAAGAAGATAAGATGAACTGATGCAAAGTTGCCCCAAGATGGGAATGATATGCCCCCTTGAGAGATTGGATGAAAATGTCTAAAAAGATTGCAGACAATCTCTTGCTAAGAATGAAAGACTAGAATGGACTGACCGGATGAAGTGATAGAGTCAAGGGATAAAGAAGACTGACTAGGGCTAGGGTAGTTTATAAAATAAAATACGAGGGGAAAACATCCTCATTGCCATCCATGCACCTAAGAGATCAGAGTGCAAAGAGAGCAGAGAGTAGTTAGCAGTTAGTAGCGATGGCATTGGTGCACAAATTTGATTGCATTTGCTGATATCAGAGATCAGTAGATGTAGGAGAGCCGGTAAGTACTGCAAAACATCCTTGTACTTTTTTGCATTAAATGTTGTCATAAATGCATGCTAGGTAAGGAAATAAATGCGCTCTAGGTAGGTGTAGAAAAAAAATGTCAAGCGGAGGGAGAAATGTTAAGGAGCATCTGGGTGGGTGCAAGAAGTTGAGTCCCACTTTTGGGCAAAAAGTGGAAGTGTTTTCCCTATTTTTCAATTTTTTTGTCGATTGATGTCAAAATTTGAGGTACTTAGAGTTTGAATCTGAAAAAACTTTAATAATAGAAAATGTAGTGCTCGAAGTCTAATTTTCAAATATGTAATTTATTTCAATACCCACATGGTAGAAATTACTTTTTAGTAGGCACATTTAAAAACCACTTTTTCAAAATGCCTGTTTCAGGACCATACCACACATGTGTACGACCACCATATTTTGACGTAAATAGAATAATTTTTGCAAATCGTTCTAGGAAAAGATACCTAATACACCAAATATTGATGAGAATTTTTTTTCTTTTTTTTTTATTAAATATATTTTTTTAAATTAATTTTTAATTGACTATAAAGTACATTTTCAAAACATTTAGTGTACGACCACCATAATTTGATGAAAAATTCATATTTTTTAATTTTTTTTTTTTAATCTTCAAAATAATTGTATGTAGATTGATGTCATATAATTTATTTTCAAAAAAACCTAAAAAACAAAAAAGTTATTAAAATTTTACTAAACCTCACTATTTTACATTTAGGTACTACTTTTGATTAATAAATAATGCAAAAATAGTAAAACAAATCATATCACTATGAAATTTACATTTTTGAAATTAGGACAGTGAAAACTCTAATGGGTTTTTGTTTCATCAAAAACTACGATCGGGAAGACGTTCAAAAAATACGGCAAGGTAGAAATCTGGTATTCCAGTGCCTTAGCCTTTTTTTTAGAGGTCCAAGCATAAGCTTGGTCCCACCAAGCCTAACCCAAAGTCAAAACCGAGGCACAGGTGTGTTTCCCACTCCATCTTTTATGAAACAGGCGCCCGTTATTTAAAATTCAAAAAACGGGCACCCATTTTGAAATTTATAGTACTTTAAGAAACGTGTGCCCATTTTTAGAAACGGGTACACGTTTTTAGAAACGGGTACCCATTTTTAGAAACATGTGCCCATTTCTAAAAATCATGCACTCGTTTCTCTACAGTGGTCTGATCCTGTTTTTATGGGTCAGGGCTCCAAAGCTAAACAAGTGCCCGTTTTTAAAAAAATGCGTAGTCGTTTCTAGCAGCAAATTTTTTTGCTCATAGACTTCTATGGAATTGGGACCCAACTTCTTCCACCCACCCATCTGCATTGGTGTCAGGCGCATCTGGGAAGTATGAATGTGCGTTTATGTCTTCAAGGTCAAATCAACAGCTCTATGATAAACATACGTTGTCGATTGGATAAGATGTTGAGAGGATATACTCAAGCAGGTCCTCTAAGGAAGACTAGGATAGACAA
Organism: Cryptomeria japonica; assembly: GCF_030272615.1. Taxonomy (NCBI): domain Eukaryota; kingdom Viridiplantae; phylum Streptophyta; class Pinopsida; order Cupressales; family Cupressaceae; genus Cryptomeria; species Cryptomeria japonica. Next base: position 35,803,143 of record NC_081410.1, on the reverse strand, counting down.
TTATGTGATAGAACATACATTGCCAATCAAAAAACTACTCAAGAGGATACACTCAAGTAGAGGCTCTAGGATAGGATAGATCGAGGCACTTTGTGATGAGCAGGGAGTACCAGGATAAAAAAGCAGTACTTTGTGATGAACATGGAGTACTAAAAAGAGCAGGACTTTGTGATGAACAGGGAATGCTACTAGGATAGACAGCAGTACTTTGTGATGAACAGGGAGTACCACTAGGATAGAGTGTCATATGATAGATATAAGCACTAAAATAAAAAGCAACACTTTGTGATGAACAGGGAATGCCACTAGGATTGACACAGTTGATTTACTTGACTGTAAGAGGACTTATTGATGCTAGAGTCATGAGAGAGATTCTCGTCGACTCAGAGTTTATAAGAAGAGCTAACACTCAAGGAGAGAGCAATAGTTCAGGATATGGGCTTGCAATATATTCTATATGTGCCTGAGTTTTGGGCGAACATGGGATTGCTAACTACATTAGCTAAAAGATGGCACTCAGAGACTTGCACGTTTCATTTACCGATGGGTGAGATGACAGTCACCTTGGAGGATGTGTATAAGATACTGAGGATACTGATCAATGGGGAGTTAGTTCCTTACGATCAAGAGGGAGAAAAGGATGCACTAAAATGAGTGTTTCAGGATCCAGGACTAGAGATGAGGGAAGGAAACGTGGCTTGGGATACCATGACAGCGACAGGATTGTCTCTACTGGCAGTGGTGGTAGGAGTGATCAGTGGGTTCCTCTGTCTGAATAGGGCAACATGAGGGTTGGCTATGGGATGAGGGAGGAGGGAGGAGGATGAGCTACTATCCTTGAGGGAGATCTTCCAGGGATAGGAAGATGAGATCCAGGATTTGGAGAGGGAGACAATTGAGGGACACTGAGTGGGAGAGGGATCAGGCTATTCAGCACTATACAGAGGTTGAGACAACACTGAGGGTAGGGAGATAGGTAGCAGAGGACATAGAGGCCGGATACGTCTATGTTTTGTCGGTAGGGTAGGAGATAGCCTACTAGAGAAAAATGTACTATGGAGTGGTACCACCAGATTAGTGGGCTAGGAGCTTTCGGAGACCATCGCGAGCTATGACGACCTCTTGAGGGATAGATAGGAGATAGGAATCTAGTGGTACAGTCATGGGTCTTCCACCACCACCAGATAGAGGGGGTAGGAGAGATGATCGTGGGGCGGGTCCTTCCAGGGCTTAGACTCTATTAATGCCAGTTGGCTCCGAGGGAGGGAGTTCATCATAGCCTTAGAGGGCTCCCTATGTATCAGTTTTTGTATCATTTTTGTATGATGATGTAGACACCTTCAGGTGATTGTAGCCATATGTATTTTGACATCATTGTATCATGACACTTATGATTTATATATATATATATGAGATGATTCATCCTTGTGGCAGCGATATGCATGTGTACCTATGTGATGCTTCTATATGTTTTAGGCATGATGCTTATGATATGAATGCAAATATGTATATGATGAAATGCAATATTTTTGTTCTTTTATGTTTTTAATATGTTATGCATGATGGGAATGTGAATGTATGAAATGTAGATGAATATCATAATGCAAATAACTATTTACATAATGAAAATGTAAAATGTGCTAACATGTGTTGTGTGCAGGATGTGATGTAATTGTGATATCTATATGTATGTATGAAATGCTTAATATGTGGTAATGCAGGTGCAACTACATGAAATGCAAATGTTTTTTGTGTGTCATTATACTCAGTCGTGTGATAGCAGGCTACACGGACTCAGGAAGGATGATGGAAGTCAATCAAGAAAGGGGGATGGAAGATAGAAGATATGAAAGTGAAAGAGTTTCTTGTCCGTTATCATCATTCAGCTTTATTATAGCAAGATAGGTTATGACCATCTAGGCATATGTTCGACCCAGAAAGTCATTTTACCCATTTGCATGGAGATCAAATAGTTGCAAACAAAGAATGCCCCAGTTCACACTAGACTCACAGTGTCCTCATATCCTTGGACAAGTCATAGCATTACTAAGAGACAATCCATAGACAACAAAGAAAAATAGGTGATGATACCCCATCCTCGCCTTTCTAGTCAAAAACATCTTGGAGATAGAATCTCTAGTTAGAGACATCCCAAAAAACATAAAAGACATGTCACCAAAAAGATAAAATTAAAAAAAAACCAAGACTCGACACCAACATCCATTGTAGTCCTTAGGTTTAGTGTCTCTTGTCACTTGTATAAGTCTATTTGATTGTGGTCACAATGTTTACTTTCACAAAAGGATAGATAGCACTGAACCATAATGTTGTCTGTGTCTGTTGAAGGATTTGATTTGTTGAAGCCCATTGTTGTTGTTGTGTGCAGGATGTGATGCAATTGTGATATCTATATGTATGTATGAAATGCTAATATGTGGTAATGCAGGTACAAACTACATGAAATGTAGATATTTGAAGAAGTTGAGGAAATACAACTTCAGAAATCCCAAGAACACCTGCATGCAAATACCTGTCACAAGAGAAGAATGGAGGCACATAAAGTTAAAAAACATAAATGCTCTAAAGAAGAAAATTATGATTCAGAAAGGGAATCAATTTTGAAAAAGTACAATACAATCCTTATAAAAGGATAATAGCAACCCTAAAGGTGTGCAACCCTAAATAAACCCTAAAAGGGAAAACCTAGGTTTGCACATAATAATTAATAAAAGAATTAATTATTATGCACCTAAAGTTAGCTTAAGTGTAAAATAGATAAAGGGAATTTAAATAATTACACAAATTTATTGTTTAATTAATCAAGTAAATGCCCAAATACTCTAACCACCCCCCTTAAGCTAGACTTAGGGAGAAGCTAAAACCTAGAATAGCTACTGAAAGCAGGAAAGATGGGTCCCGCTAACAAGACTTGATCAGGTACCCCAATACAATGAAATCTCTATAAACTGGAGAAATAGAGAAAACCACATGGGAAAAAACTCTACTCCAAAAAGAGATAAAAAAGAACATCACTAAAGCATGAAGAACCTGCAAACTCTGTCAAAGAATAATTGCTGATCTGAAGAACCTCTACTGAAATAGAACATGACCAGGTAGAGAAGACTATAATCTGTATGAGTGCCCTCAAATGACACTACTCGAATCAGATGGAAAACAAGGCAAACACTAAACTTGAAGATATAGATGGCATGAGAAACAAAAGCCTGAAGAGCTGATCAATCAAACCATGGAAGCATTAGAACCAATAGGACAAACCTCCCCATAATGTTGAAGAGGGAGAAGGATAGGAACACTGAAAAAGAACAGCCAAGAAGAACTGCATGACGAAGAACCAGAAACATCAAAGGTGCTGAGAAAAGTACATGGTGTCATGGAAGGAACACTCACTTGACACACATCATGAGGTGAATGTCATGGAAGGAACACTCACTGGACAAAGGTAGATGGCAAAAAAGGCAAACATCAACCCCCTCATGGCACTTTATAAGAAGTGCATGTACAATAAGGCACAAGATGTGCAAGATCCCAAGTAAACAATGCATGATGGCACTTTATCTTAGTGCATTTCCATATATACAATGCTACAATGATAATAAGACTAGAAATAGAAACGAGAACCAAAATAGAGACATCCTACCTAGAGAAGAGATCCCAGGACCTGAAACAACCAAGATATCCACCAAAGTGCTGAAAAGAAAAAAACTGAATAAAATATGCATGGAGTAGAATCTGAAAATAAAACTTAGATGGTTGGAAAGTACACAGCACACGCTTTCAAAAAATATAAACTTTTTGAAAAACGGAGGTCAGATGCTCATTCTACGTCTCCTGGAGTGCAAAAAAGAGACTTCACTTTAACTGAAAAAAAACATGGTCAAACTGCAAAATTGGAAAAACTTACCAACACCATAAAGTCTGGCTTGGAACCAACTTTCTGACACCTATTCGTTTTCGAAAAAATGACTCCGTATGCCCAACATAAGGCCAAAAAACCAAACCCCCCTCTTTTAGAGCATAAAAAGGGTAAATTATTATTTTTATTTTTTTATTTTTTGATGAAAATTTTCTGACGCATTTGCAGGTACAGCTGCATAGATTTTTGTGCCTCGTAAAGCGTGCCAATGAAAAAATCATGGTCTAGATGCACTTGTCACTGAAATAGGTCGTATTATATATTAAAATGACTGGAAACGCCCTTCGGAAGCCAAAAGTGAGGTCTATTTTGGCCCAAACTGCTCTAAATTTGTTTTAATGATTTTTTTGATGAATTTCTCCAAATTCATGCCAAAAAAAGGTAAAACCAAAGAAAAAAATTTAGAACCCAAATTTGTCAAAATTTGATAAATTTTATATGGAAATGGAGGTTTTGGGGCATTCCGAGGTCAACGCTAAGATCCGTTTGAGCCCAAAATGATCAGAAACAAAACAGCTACCCCAGATCCAATAAAAAACTTTGAAAAAAAAACTTGAAACCCTTCAAAAAATCTTCTGAAAAATCAGGAACTAGCAGCAGCAGATGTAGGCTCTGATACCATGAAGAAGTTGAGGAAATACAACTTCAGAGATTCTAAGAACACCTGCATGCAAATACCTATCACAAGAGAAGAATGGAGGCACATAAAGCAAAAAAGCATAAATTCTCTGAAGAAGAAAATTATCATTCAGAAAGGGAATCAATTTTTTAAAAGTACAATACAATCCTTATAAAAGTATAATAGCAACCCTAAAGGTGTGCAACCCTAAATAAACCCTAAAAGGGAAAACCTAGGTTTGCACATAATAATTAATAAAAGAATTAATTATTATGCACCTAAAGTTAGCTTAAGTGTAATAGAGATAAAGGGAATTTAAATAATTAAACAAATATTGTTTAATTAATCAAGTAAATCCCTGAATACTCTAACAATATTTTTGGCATGTCGTTATATTCAGTTATGTGCTAGCGGGCTACACGGACTCAAGAAAGACGATGGAGGTCAATCAAGAAAGGGGGATGGAAGGTAGAAGATATGAAAGTGAAAGAGCTTCTTGTGCATTATCATCCTTGAGCTTTATTATGGCAAGTAGGTTATGACAATCTAGGTATATGTTTGACCCAGAAAATCATTGTACCTATTTGCATGGAGATCAAACGGTCACAAACAAGGAATGCCTCAGTTCACACTAGACTCATAGTGTCCTCATATCTTTGGACAAGTCATAGCATTACTAAGAGACAATCCATAGACATAAAAAAATAGGTGACGATACCCCATCCTTGCCTTTCTAGTCAAAGACATCCTGGAGATAGAATCTCTAGTCAGAGACATCCTAGAAAAGCTAAAAGACATGTCACCAAAAAGATAAAATCAAAAGAAACCCAAGACTCGACACCAACATCCATTGTAGTCCTCAAGTTTAGTGTCTCTTGTCACTTGTATAAGTCTATTTGATTGTGGTCACAATGTTTACTTTCACAAAAGGATAGATATGCATGTGTACCTATGTGATGCTTCTATATGTTTTATGCATGATGCTTATGATATGAATGCAAATATGTATATGATGAAATGCAATATTTTTGTTCTTTTATGTTTTTAATATGTTATGCATGATGTGAATGTGAATGTATGAAATGCAGATGAATATGATAATGCAAATAACTATTTACATGATGAAAATGCAAAATCTACTAACATGTGTTGTGTGCAGGATGTGATGAAATTGTGATATCTATATGTATGTATGAAATGCTTAATATGTGGTAATGCAGGTGCAACTACATGAAATGCAAATATTTTTGGTGTGTTAATATAATTAGTCGTGTGATAGCAAGCTACACAGACTCAGGAAGGATGATGGAAGTCAATCAAGAAAGGGGGATGGAAGATAAAGATATGAAAGTGAAAGAGCTTCTTGTGCGTTATCATCATTCAGCTTTATTATGGCAAATAGGTTATGACAATCCAGGTATATGTTCAACCCAGAAATTCATTGTATCTGTTTGCATGGAGATCAAACAGTCTCAAACAAGGAATGACATAGTTCACACTAGACTCACAGTGTCCTCATATCGTTGGACAAGTCATAGCATTACTAAGAGACAATCCACAGATAGAAAAAAAATAGGTGATGATACCCCATCCTTTCCTTTCTAGTCAAAGACATCCTGGAGATAGAATCTCTAGTCAGAGACATCCCAGAAAAGCTAAAAGACATGTCACCAAAAAGATAAAATCAAAAGAAAACCAAGACTCGACACCAACATCCATTGTAGTGCTTAAGTTTAGTGTCTCTTGTCACTTGTATAAGTCTATTTGATTGTGGTCACAATGTTTACTTTCACAACATGATAGATAGCACTGAACCATATGTTGTCTAAGTCTATCAAAAGATTTGATTTGTTAAAACCCATTGCTACTTGTGTCTCATTTGAAATTGACTGAATTCATAAAACTGATACTTTATTGTGGAGAAGACGAAACTTTATTACGGAGAAGACGATGTAAATGTTTCTTTATTGTGGATTGTGCATGGATAGACTGAAGAAAGTTAGAAGAAATTGTATTCCTCGAAACATGTGATGCTCTTAGTTCCACACCCATCACTAGACGTAGGATTTGCCTTAGCCATAGATAGGAGCTGATTTATTATGGATGGAAAGGGGTGAAAATGAGGGATTATTATGAATGGCTAACCAATCCTAGGTAGATCAATAACAAGCCATGATGGGAATGGGCAAGTTTCTTATGAATGAATAGGCTGTGAGTGTGTGCAAAGTGAAAGGATGAAAGTGAATCCTGAAGGAGGGAGGAGCAATGTCTCTACACATGGCGTCGGTGACCCAGTTTTCACCATGGTACTTGCCCAGGGTGCCACCAAAGTGGTTTTCATCGTTGGACGAAATTTTTTTCTGTTTTCCACTTTTTTTTGGGTCACAAGGCACTTTTTTGCCAGGTTTTCACCAAGTAACAATATTTATTTTTTTTTATGATTTTTTTTTTTTGAATTTTTTTTTTTTTTTTTTTTTTTTGTGTGTGTTTTTTGAATTAGGATACTCTGAAGAGCTATGTGTAGAGCCTGCAAAGGTGCATGTTGTTGATAGGATCCTCCAAAGATTCACCATCTGGAGTTGAGAGCTGATATGCACCGGATCCATAAGCTGTTGTAATGATATAAGGATCAAGCCAATTTGGTTCAAACTTGCCCTTCTTCTCTTTGTCTTGCTGATTTTTAGGATTTTCTCTGAGAACTAAGTCACCCACCTCAAATGTGTGAGGCTTAACCTTATGATATAACTGCATTGTTCCTTGACTGAATGATATGTTGCTCGAGTGACTGTCTTCCTTGATGAAGGAACTGAGATAGAATTACTAATGTGTGGACTATGTTTGCCCATATGCGTGTCACCTAAAGAATTTTGTCCATCCCTCATTACAAAATCCCTCGAGGAAGCTCCATTAAAGGTCCATGATGTATCGCCAAAAGGGAAATGATATGCAGAATAAGTGGATGAGTAATGAAGGCTTGTGATTGTGAAAAGAAGGGAAAGTAGGATAGCATGATGGAGACTTAGGATCAACAAGTGTGCTTTTTGACTTGAAATTTTAGAACTTTTTCCCCCAGTTATTTTAATATTAGGGGAGATCAGCTCTTATTCTTTTTGCTTCATAGGAGTTTTATCCTTGACTTTTATTTTTGCAGAGTCCAATAGCTTTTGATTTTGATTTGGACTAAAGGACTTTTCTTTATTTTTTACTTTTAGATTTTTTTTTTAAAGTTTAATTTTTGATCCCCAATGTGTAAGGGCTTTTGTAATTCTTGTTGATCCAAGTGTAGAAGTAAAGTGGAAATGGAATGAATGGATGAAATGGTAAAGCTATGTGAGTTGTCAAGAGGGTTGGCGATACGCTCCATAGATTCTTCACTGGAACCACTCTTAGGACTGTTGATATCAAGAGATGCTTGCACCACTAGAGGAGATTTGCATTCAGACTTAGTAGCCGCAACACTAGGTGGTTCACACCCAATTCCTTGGCATTGAAAATTGTTGGTAGATTGTTCCTGTCGACTAAATGTCTTAGGAGATAGTGGGAGTTGATCAACATGAAAGATATACCCACCACATCCCATGTCTTTAATCTTGAACCTTTTTTTGATCTCTGCTTGTTTTGATGTGGAAGCTTTTAAGGATTCTGGATCAACATATGTTGATAAATAAATAGCCTCTCGATTGACTGGGATTGTTATTTCTGATCTATGTCACAGGTTATTGTAATATATAAGTGAATTTGGATCGCCTTTGATGGTCACTTCAACTCCATTGTATGGAAATTTGACACATTTGTGATATGTTCATGGAACAACTCTCATTTCATGAATCCATGGATGTCCCAAGAGTATATTGTATGTGAAATCTAGGTCTAGGACTTGACAAACCACATCCTTTGTAATTGGCCCTACTCTAAGAGGTAAGGTGACTATTCCTTTAGATGAACGCTCTTCATTATCATATGCCTTGATAGTAATTTTGTTTGTAGCATTCACAATTTTTTTAGAATATCCCAATTGCTTAATAGTGCTCAATGTACATATATTGAGACCAGCTCCTCCATCTATCAGGACTTGTTTTATTCGATGTTTTTGTAGGAAGGCTTCAATGTGTGAAGGTGCATTATGTGGTTGGCTCATAGAGGTGTCGTCAGCTTCTATGAATGTAAGGGAGTGTGGAACAGAAAGGTATCCCACCATGGCTTGAAACTGGTCCAGGTTCAGATGAGTGGGGATGGAAGTGTCTCTCAAAGTTTTGTCAAGAATGGCTTTATGTGCAGGGGATATGCTTAAGAGCTCGAGGATGGAGATAAGAGCAGGTGTCCTCCCTAACTATTCTACAAGGTCATACTCAAGTTTGGTTGATAAGGAAGCGATGTTTTTAGCTGGAGCACCTTGCAAAGTAAATTTACCTCGACAAGTTGTGACATTACATTCAGAGGTAGATTCAGAAGAAGATACAATGCCTTTTAGGACAACCTTGGGTCTTTGGGTAGAATTCTCAGGCATTTTATCCTTGATGATAATGGCAGAGACATAATTGTCCATCGAAATGTGATTAACAGTTGAATCATAGTTATAGGATGCTCTGGTATAGTTGGTCTTCTCATCTGTGGCTTTAGCTTTTCCCTTGTCATGCTTTGGGAATGGTTCTTTAAACATTTCATGTTCTTGATTAGATGAGTGTCCTTCAAACTCAATGTCACCTCTATCAATGAGATCTTGTATGATGTTCTTCAGTCGATGATAGTTTCATGTTTTATGTCCCTTGCTTTTATGAAATTCACATTATTCATCATCATTCCACCAATTTGGTTTGACCATTGGCTCATATGGAGGCAAATCTGGAATTGTTATTATTTTGTTTGCCACTAGCTTCTTGAAAGCTAACTCAAGTGGTTGTCCTAATGGGGTGTACTTTCTTTGTGATTTGGAATTTGTTTGAGTATTCACTTGATTGTTTGTGGAGCTTGATCTAGAAAAAATGATTTTGTGTCATATTGTATTAGCATCAACAACACCATTGAATTGACTGTGTTCTTGTTTTTATTCCAAAATCTTGGCTTGTCTTTTCCTTTATATTCCTCTTTGTTTTCTTTGAATATTTTGATGATGCCTTGCTCAATTAGGACCTTCTCTATTGCTAATCCTTTTTCAATGACGTCCTTGAAAGTAAACAAGAAAGCTTTTCTCAGGTCATAACCAATTTCTCTATGGACATTCTGGGTGAACATCTCGACCATTTATTTTTGTGGAATTTCACAAGAATATCTACTGGCTAGATTTCTCCATCTTTGTAAAAATGATGAAAATGATTCTCCATCATTTTTCTTGGTGTTGCACAAAGTGGTGACTGATATGTATGTCTCTATGTTTTATGAGAAATGTTGGATAAATACCTCTGCTAAGTCACCCCATGACTTAATTCCAGGTGGGAGTTGGGAAAACCATTCTATAGTTTGATCACCTAAGCTTTGTGGGAATAATCTCATCAGATATGTCTCTTCTGCTGCTACCTCAATGCAAGCTATGAAAAAATGTCATATGTGTGCCTTAGGATCCCCTTTTCCACTGTACTTATAAAACTTAGGTGTCACGAAATGTGTTGGAAAAAGAGGCATTGGAATTCTTTTGTCAAATGGATAGGGACATATGTCTCTCATTGTGTAAGTTGGCTTCAGTGTATTTATGTCCTCCATTTTCTTTTGTAAGTCCTTAATTTGCTGTTCCAAATTGTTCTTAGGTGGAGACTAACTTCTTGGACCATACCCCATGCCTGAAGCACTGGGTGGAAGAGCAGCATGTTGCATATATGGATGGTATTGATCATACACATGTTCACATGGAGGAGGTCTATAATGATGTTGCGTATATGGACCACTTGGTATAGCATCATGATGAGGAATGAAATATCTATTTTGTCCATGTATACCATACTCTACAGGCATGTCATGAGTTTGTTCTAATGTGTTGCCCCCAAATTTGATGTGGGGTTTCATTGTGTCCAAATTTTGAACATGCCTTTGGATATCCAATTTCTTTGGTGGTTGGTCCTTAGTATTGGCATGTGATTGATATTTTCTGCATAAGACTTCCATAATGGTCTATGAAAGTGAGTATCATATTCTTGACCATGTGTATGTGGGACCTCAAGTTTTTGAAACAAAGATGATGGTGATTCAGGAACAATATGTGGTCCTCTATTGCCTCCACTATTAGGCCTCCTTTGATCCATGTTGAGGTGAGGTCGTTGCAAACGTCGATTTTCCATTATTTGAGACATGTCAAAATCATGAGGGATCTTGGCTCCACTTTGTGCCATCACTTGTAAGAAATACTGTCTATCTCTCCTCATTATTTCCTCAACCAATCGATTGAAACGATGATCCATAATGGAGTCTTCCACTTTTGCTGAATGTACTGAAATGTCCATATTGTCATTGTGTGTATCATTGTTGTTTATAATGTCCATGTTCTCAACATTTGGAATGTTTCTATAGGCATCCATGTCAGGTAATGTGGTATGATTAGAATTGAAAAAGACATCATGATCATACTCATAGGCACTCATGTTTGTGGACTCTTGAGCCTCTTTAGTTTCTCTCCTAGATTTTTGGGAATGGGTTTCAACCATGAACTAGGTATTGACCAAGATGTTTGAGACTAGATGAAAATGGAAGGAGTATGGAGGACCAAGAGTTGGATGGAATGTAAATGAATCTGAGGTGTACTTGCAATGTCCAAAGTGTAAGACCAAGTATGTATGCAGTAGAGTAGGCATGACTTCCAAAGAGATGACAGTTTCTCTTGATGAGGTAAGTTAACCTTGACTCTAAGTAAGACCAAATGAGACCCAAAGGTGATAGACCTTGATGAGGGACCACTTAGCAAAATGTTGTTGTATGTAGTGTGTTGACAAAGTAAGATGAGGACAAGCAAGTGACCTTTTGACTCAAGTTTAGACAAATGTGAATGTAATGCAAGATGTAAAGCAATGATGAACTTTGTGAGACCCAAAGGTTGGTTGAATGCTAGATGAAAATCTAGAGAAATAACGTAGGAAGCTCAAGAATTCTGAAACTGATTGCACTTGTCTGTTGGACTATAAATTTTTCCAATTTGTGAAGTTATTTGTTGTGACCAAATCTAAATATGTGATTGTTTTTCTGTGACAAGATGACACAATGTTGATGAGGACTCAATGTTTGCAAGTGTTTAGACTCAAAATGACTCAAAAGAAAGTGGGTTGTTTGATGTAAAAATGTTTGGCATACACTTGAAGACATAAAAGACACAATTTTTTTATGTTTCATCTTGAATGTTTGAATGTTCAAAAGAAGACAAGCACAATTCCTATGGCTGGCCAGGAAAATAGTTGTTGATCCCACATGGGGTTTCCTCCAAGGCTACGCTATTCAGAGTAGATACTTAGATGCTTGACCCCACTGACTCCACCCTTGGCACTCACTTCTCTGGGGCAGCCAAGCATCAGACCCCATGAAAACTCCCCGTGGCAAACTTTGTATCTCTACTAAGAACCGTATGTGTGTGGGTCACTCCAAAGGTCCGACCTCTTGACCCAACAACTAGAAAGATTTTGGATTTCTAAAACAAAAGGGTGCTAGTAAGGGCAACCACTCATGTGGCCATACATGCAACACTTTCATCTCTGTAAATATAGAAGGCTCCCAGCCAGTAGGGGTTACACCCTATAACTGATCAAATAAATTTGATCAAACGGGTTTATGGGGAGACATAGTGCAGTATGAACTAATCAGCACACGTTACCCATGGCTTTCACCATGGATACAATTGTTTATAGTGGTTCAGAAGATGGTGGCTTTTCCTTGCTACCACTTGGGTCTTTCTCTCCTCACTAGTAGTCTTAATGACTACACGGGGAGATAGGCCCTCTAAAGATGAAACAAAAAGAGCCTATTGCTCAAGACACAAAAGACACTAGTTCAATTTTAGTGCACCAATTGAAGTGTTTACTAATCTATGAAAACAAGGCACACAAATGAAGATTAAAAAAACCCTTGCCAAGGTCCTACAACAAAGATTTGTTAGTAGTTTTGCAATAATACCCCTCCTGCAAGCACACAAGTTAGGTGAATTTCAAATCCAAAAGACTTTGTGAAATAGGGGCCTTCAACAATGCATTTTTTTTACCAATTCAAAGATCTGATTCATCATAAAAAAATACCACCTATAAAATTTCAAGAAATTTCTAGAAATGTAAGAAAATCCAAAAAAATTGTTAATTTGCTCCAAAAATTATTTTTTTATGAAAAATCATAAAAAATTAATATAAAATGCAAAATTGATCCAAAAAATATGAAATTTTTACTGGACACTCCTGATGATCTTCCAAATCTACATAAAATACTTTCTGCAAAAAATCTAAGTAGTTTGTGAGATATAAGAAAAATAATGCAAAACCCTAATTTTCAAAGATCCAATTTTTTAGGGATGATTTTTCATCACATTCAAAATCACAAAGCACAGATCCTATGTATAAGTCTGAGAGATTTCCAAAAATGTAATAAAATCCAAAAAATTCACTAATTTTTTCTCAAAACTAATTTTTTATGAAAATACATAACAAATTCATAGCAATTTCAAATATCCTCCAAAAGCTCTGAATTTTTTAGTGAGCACCTCTAATAATGTTCTTGACCTGCCAAATAAATTTGATGCCAAAATGAAAAACCGTTTGTGAGATCTGATCAAAATAATGAGAAACACTAATTTTTAAAGATCCAATTTTTGAGGAAATATTTTGCATCAAAATTAAAATCACAAAATACAGAACCTATGTATAAATCAAAGAGATTTCCAAAAATATAAGAAAATCCAAAAAATTCATTTATTTTCTCTCAAAATTAATTTTTTATGAAAATTCATAAACAATTCATAGAAAATTCAAATATGCTCCAACAAATCTGAATTTTGGATTTCGAGCTCTTGATACTGTCCCAAACTTGCAAAAAAAAATTTGATACAAAAATTCGAAGTTATTTGTGAGATCGGATCAAATCTCTCAAAGCTCTTGATTTTGTGTCCAAAACCCTAGTTGCAGAAGGTTATTATCAAAATTGTTTTACAAAAAAGCAATATAGGGTTAGAAAAACCTGAAAAAAATATAGATCTAACAAAAATCTATGTCCCATGGGGCGTGCCAAAATGTTTATGGTGAAAGTGGATAATAACAATATTGAAAGGCTAAATGAATTCAACCACAAAACGCTAGCCTAACAACAACAAAGTTCCACCATAACATATGAAGATTACCTCAGACAATGCAAATCAAATGAAATCACAAAGATTATACCATCACATGTCCAATAAGGTTTGGATCTCCATTCTTCCTACCTCCATTGATCTTGTTTGATATATTTGCTCTTAGATTTTATGTGTGCATAAGAGCTCAACAAAGAACGGAAATGTGGTTGCAAGTAGGCTTGATCGCATATGAAAGTTTGAATGCTAGAGTAATCGGGTTTGATAATGAAGGAAGTGTCTCCTTATATAGAAGACACTATAAGAAATGAAGGGATAAGATTGAGAGGTGTAAAAGATAAATGGTCGGCTATGATTAGAGGGTAGGTAGAAGAAATAAGAAAATAATGAGAGGGTAGGTAGTGTAGGAATTAAGAGATGATGACATGTGTCATGGGTAGAAAAGGCTAATGAATTAATTAAATAAATAAAGATTTATTTAATTAATAGAAGAAGTGGGATCAATTAAATAAATAAGATATTTATTTAACTTAGGAAAAAGATTATTTAAATAAATAAATGTAAGTATTTAAATGAGAAATAAGGCTAGAAGTGGATAATTGAATTAATTAAATAAATAAAGATTTATTTAATTAATAGAAAAATTAGGCTAAAATAATTAAATAAATAAAGATATTTATTTAATTAGACAGGACAATTTTAGGTGTCTATAGTATACAACTTATTAATTCAAAATAGTTTATTTCACATTTCTTTCGGTTGCAAACTTTTAGCCTGATTTATTGGCATTTAGACAAGTGAATACTAACTAGAACAATTAGTATTCTAAAATTTAAAATGACAAAAATTGAGTTAAAAAACTGATAGACGAACAGTTAACAGTGAAATAAATTGAAAAACACTCTATATATCTCAATATTCAAGAGATGTCTGATATTTATGATATCATGAAACTAATAGTCTAAGTCAAACACATCTTATTAAATAAAGGTTTCTAAGATGGTTGCGAGAATCTATGTTTTGTGTAACAAAGAGAAAATCGAAAGAAGAAAAAAACTTTCCTGTGCAAGCAAATTAGAGTGATAGTGAAGAAGATAATGTCCCTCTCATTAGAAGAAAATCAGTTGCTAGACAAACTTTTCGTAGTGCAATATCCCCAAAATCACCTTTGCATCCTTCACCTGCATCATCTTCTCAAAAGATATCAGCTACACCATCTTTGCCGATGTCACCAAATTCCACTTTGCATCCTTCACCTCCATCATCTCCCCAATGCATGTTAGCTACACCATCTTCCCCACATGATTCACCAACTCATTTCTCTCCTCCAAAATCATCTTCTCCTATTGAACATTCGACTCCTTCTCAACTTTCTTCACAACTTGCATCTCCAAATCTTCCATAGTGGCTTAATCATGTTGTACAAAAGAGAAATAAAACATATGCAGAGGAGGAAGAAATTTTTTCATCAATAGCAGAATTATTCAAAACTCAATAAAGCAATAAGAGAGAAAGGATACTACATAAAATAATAGTAGTTGATCAGAATGACATGAGAATAGTTGACATAGCTGTGCCAATGGCTAACAAATCGGAAATGGAGATGACAGTTGCAAACTACAAAATTGAGCAAGTTAACTAGAGAAAATTAGAAGGAATCACTACACTTAGTTGTCTCAACCATACTTGAAAGGATGAAGAAAGATGAAAACAAAAAATAAGAACTAAAATCTCAAGTGGCACAACTAACTTCATTTATCAATTAGTTGGTTGGACCTATAGATTTAGCTGCACTTGCTCCAAATTTGTTGGGTGCATTAAACAAAGATCCTCAACAAACAAACCCAGAAGGAGTTCTGAATGTCATTACAGAATGGAAAAAAATGATTGGAGGCTTTTGGTGAGAGTAATAACAAAAGCAATAGAAAATTATCACATCATCAGTGATAAGACCCATCTAGCAATTGAATTGATAGAAACAATTGATAAAGAATTGTTGATGTGGGATGAGCGCATCCCAATTTTTGAAAAAATGAATGCCACTCCTTACACCGAATTAGCCAAGTTGACCATTTTTTAGAATGAATATGAAAATTTGATGCCTTAATGGTTCAAAACTAGAAAATTAAGGATGAAGACACTAAAAATATGTAAGGACAAGTTGAACAAGATCAAGAACTCTAGTGATAATATTATGGCCAACATAGAAAATTTTGTGAAAGATCTTCAATGCACTTTTTTGGAAACATCCTCTATGGTTCATACAACAACATTTATCATAGAAGAGTTCACACCATCCCTTCATATGAAAATGTGTGAAGAAGGTATCGATGAAATGATGAAGAAAAACCCTACATTACTCATGTTTGAAGAAGAGTTAGCAAAGTTTGCAGAGTTTCCAAACAAGAGCAAACAAAAAAATTTCTCTAAGAGGATTAAGTTGAAATATCACATGGCTCGAAATGCAATATTCTTGAATGCAACTATCAACGAGTTCCAACAAAACTTTCCACAAAATATATGATACATTTTGTATTGTACTCTTGTTATATATGAAATCCTTGAGATCCTTTTTGTAATTCTCAATCATGCTCATTCACAATAGATTTATAAAACTCGATCATTATGAATGTGATGAAATTGCCTACTTTGTTATACTATAATTTATATTGCACTTCCAGATGTCAACTGGATAATTTCATATCTATATTTCCTATTTGTAAATCTCCTAGATAGATCAATAAAATGCATACATGAAATATGTAGATTTAATTGGATGTATTATAAAAAAATCTTTTATTGAATTTTTCTTTAATAATTACATCAATCATATGTATCTTTGTGTGAAATATTGTATTTAGAACTTTTTTTTCACAAATATATTGTATTTAGAACTTTTTTTTCTACAACATTCATATTATTTAAATTATAATGTATTTATTAATTTTCTTGAAATATGAAATATATTGTAGTCATGCCACGACAAAGAATGAATTTTGGATCTGAAGAACAACGGAGGAAATATCGAAGGGATTATCCAAGAGAATATCATAGAATACAACATGAACAAATTACAGATGTTGAAAAGGAGGAACAAAGACAAAGACACAATGCAATTGAAAGGCATAGATATCTTAGACGTAGAGCAGAAGTACCAATAGAAGAATTGGAAGCTCAAAATAGAGAAGGTAAAAATACAATTGGAAGTGGTCATCAATGAACTTCTCAGTAACAATCTCATTCTTAGAGGGAGGATAGGCAACAAGTTCATCAACAATCAATCGAAATGCAACAATTTCAATCAGATGCAAACATTCAAATGAATTTTTAGAATGAAGAATCTGCATATGTTGAATATATACCTCAATATACTCAACATGTTCCTCAACCTGAAAGAAATGGAGGAATGAAAAAATAATGTACAAAATATAGGCAATCCTAATGGAATTCTTCAAAATGATTTGAAAAATATTCAACTTTCATTTCGACACCAATTAGGCAACTTTGTTTCTCTTGCAATGTGTTATATATGTCAAGAATGTTACCTTGGAATAAAAGTGTATCGTACTTCACAAGGTCCTATATGTGGTAGGTATCTTTAGGAAAAAGGAAATAATAGATTCTCTTCCTTGAACAATATGGATCCAGGACCACAGCCACAAGAACTTGCCAGCCTGACACAAGTAGAAGAAATGTCGATTGCATGTGTAAGTCCAATTTTATAAGTCACGCATGCAAAGTATAAAGGACACATAATAAGTTTTCCACAAAATATTGAATGAATTTCTAAGATTCTGCCACATCCAATCAAAGACTTGCCAATAATTATTGTTCGAAGAAAAGATCAACGTGGCACGAATTACAACTTTATAGTAAATAGAGAACGTGTCTATAAAGCATTAAAATATAAAATAGAGCATGATAAGTTATATTTAGATGTTACCATTGATCATAATGCTTTGCATGATTTGGACAGAGATTTTGATCACAATATCTTTAACAAAATAAGGACTGTGCACATAGAATTTGATTCTAACTCAAATCAAATTGTATTTGTTGGCCCAATGTGGAAACAGATGATTATAATATCATAGATCACACAACATCAATGGCTTCAAACCACCAAACATTCAAAGAGAAATGGAATTAATCCAGGCGTGGGTGAATAATCCAAATGCAAATCCTCCTAGATTGATTGATTGTCCTGCAATTGTTGTATCTCCAATAAATGAATATACAACATTAGGTTTACTTGACATGGCATTTCCAATTCTATTTGCTGATGGTAGGTGTGATTGGTTGGAACCAAGAATAAGATTATTACACCTACATGAGTATGTTAAGAATTGGCTTCGTTATAGGGACCACCGCTTTGGCAAACACCCAAGATTTTGATACTACATGATGAACATGATAATGAGGCATAGAGAACAAAATTCAACTATTGTATTTGCAAAAGGGAACCTTTGGGAGTTGTCTATGATAACAAATGAATTGCATGAACGCATGGAGAACTTGCCAAACTCACACCTAGCTGATAAATTGATGTGATTTGAAACAATATTGAGAAGAACTAGATCATATTGGACAAAATATTGAACATAACTATTTGACATGCTTCATCAAATTGAAACACCTACAATATTATTTACACTCAATGCAATGGATTTGTATTGGCCAAATTTACATGCACTGATGCCAAGAATAGCACCAACAACTCCATGAGAAGCTTAAATTTGGAGGAAACAAAATGTTATTGACTATCCTCATATAGTCGCCCACTATATGCACTTAAGACATTCTATATTTAGAAAAGAAATACTAAAAAAGAGATTTAATGTTAAAGACTATTAGTGTAAATATGAATGGAAACATAGGGGATCACCACATGTGCACAGTTTTTTATGGATTCACGGAGCACCAAATATGGATAGTATATATTCATCTAATGAACTAGAATTAAAGACTGCTGAAAGATATTTCCATTGCATTATTCACGCATGGAATCCAAGAGTAGATATTCATCAATGAAATGTATAGGTATAATTACAATGAGTTTCAAATGCAACTTATGTAATCCAATATAAATGTGAATACTTTTTACATTGAAATCTAATACAATCATGTTTACTGTTGCAGGTATTCCAAAACTTTGCTCAACATCCATGTCTAAAAAATACAAGACAACGTGCCGAAATAGATATTGATAAGGATTATGAAGAAATTATAAACATAGTGCAAAGACATACAATATGTAGAGAGGGTGCATGTTTAAGAAGGAAACAAGAATGGTTTGTAGGTAATTACTTTATAATAAAGAATTTTATATATACATGAAATGTAAAAGTTTGAAAAAAATGCTAAATAATATTTATGAACAAAATTGCAAATACAATGCACCCTGAGCCTTAAATTTACATGGATCAAAATTATATGAAGACATAGAGAGTTGTGAAAAAAAATTTGAGCCGGCAAGAAATGATGACAGAGTCAATTCACACAACTACTACATACAACAATTATGGAGAGATAATATAGATTGGCAACCAGTTCTCTCAAAAAATACAGTGATAAAGTACATTGCAAAGTATGCAATGAAAGTAGAGAAGAGCTCAAAAACTTACCATCAAATGCTAATGTGTCTTGCAAATATAGAAAACCCAGATGATCTAGCAGCAAAGGCATACAGGAAGCTCTTGACTAAAACTATTATAGAAAGAGATGTTGGAGCTCAAGAAACATGCCACATGCTCTTAGAAATTCCCTTGGTTGAGAGTAGTAAAATATTTGTTAATATAAATGTTTCACATGAATTATTCAAACCTATTCATGTATATGATGAAGATAACAATGAAGAACAAGCGAAATCATTTATTGATCGATAAAGAACAAGGACATTCTCTATGGAAGCTATCACACTTATTGATGCAGCCAGATCATGGATATATAATCCTTGATGAAGAAGAGATAACAAATGAGAGTCGAGGGAAAGAGAAACTATTGTCAGAGTGTTTCCAAGGTTTCTATCCATTCCTTCATGTGAATCAGAAAAATTTGTTGATTTCTATTTATCAAAATTGTTACGTTACAAGCCATTTCATGACATGGAAAGAGATATAGGTGACAACAATGACACCATAATATCAATCTGGGAGTCACTCAATTAAACCCCATGGCATGTGGAGCAAACAATAACTGAAGATAATGGCATCATTCAAGAAAAAAATACAGAGCATGAATGGGAAATCATATCTAGGCTACATCATCATGATATAATGCAACTCTCATAAATAGATATGTTGGGAAGAAGGGATATTGACAGACAAACAGATTAATCTAATGAATATCAAAGTGATGAGTACACAGCTCAAGCAACCAATTTCATAAATGCAGTGAGAGAGAACAGATGCCTTATACATGATGATATACCATAATATATCAATTATGCAAGCTTGAGTGACAAACAAGAGAAAGCATTGAAAATAATTATGTCATATTATCATATGAATTAAAATGGGATGCCATTGTATATGATAATTCAAGGAACAACAAGAATGAGAAAGTCATATCTGATTGGTATGATTAGTGAAAGTCTTGAAAGTGCAACAATGCCTAATAAATCTCCCCTTCTATTTTTTGCACCAACTGTAGTTGCAGCATTCAACATAGGAGCATCGAATCTTCATTCCAAGTTGAGAATTCCAATAAAATATTTTGCTCAACTAGAAGGAACAAGACTAACAAATTTTCAAGAATAAATATCACATGTGAAGTATATACTGATTGATGTAATGAGCTTCATTGGAGAGAAATTACTAGAGAACATAGATTCCTGACATCGTCAAGAATTCCCAAAAAATTCTAATCTAAAATTTGTAAGTATATTCACAATTGCATTCAATTATAAAAAGCATTTTATATTGTAATAAATGTAATTTAAACGTATTAAATTTCCATATTTGCATTATATAATATTTAAAATTATGTTTATGAATTATTGTCAGGTGTTTTGATCATTTTAGTTGGAGACTTAGGTCATCTTCCTCCCGTCAAAGACAAACCAGCATATGATAGCAATAGACAAGCAAAGATACTATGGAAAGACTTCAAAATTGTGGTTATCTTAGATAAAGTATTTAGACAAGATGGAGAAGACATTGAACAAATACAATTTCATCAACTGTTGACAGACCTGAGAGAAGCACAACCTACAATTGATGACTGGAAGTTGCTAATGTCAAGAACAAACAGTAACATTACTACAACAATCAATAAAAACTGTGACAATGATGTTCATTTGTTCTCCACAAATGGTAATGTTTAGAATCATAATGGGAAAAAAATATATTTTCTCAAACAACCTGTTGCACATAGCATTGCAACAAAATTTGGAACTGTTAATGCAACTGAAGGAGGTTCTCATGACGAGATGGATATGGAGTTATTGATTAGCAATAATGCAAGAGTAATGCTAACTTCTAATCTATGGATAGAAGAAGGTCTTGTAAATGGAGCATTAGGTTATATTCAAAATATTGTATACAAACTTGGAAGTATGCCACCAGAACCACCAACATATGTAATGGTTAAGTTTGATAACTACTCTATATTTCCATTTGATGATCACAATCCACAAACAGTTCCCATCAGTGTAAGACAAAGAGGTTCTATAGTCCAAATACCATTGAGACTAGCTTGAGCATTGACAATACACAAGTCGCAAGGTTTGACACTTGGAAAAGCCACATTTGATATAGGACCAACTGAAAGAAAAGCAATGACATTTGTCTCTATATATTGTGTAAAGTCTTTGCAAGGACTGAGAATAATGCCACCTTTCACATGTGATCGCTACGAAAAATGAAAAAGGGAAAACAACTTGCAAAGAGAAAAGCTGAAGAAAGTAGATTGAAAGCTTTAGAAATTAGTTGATGTAATAATTTTTCATAAACATTTACTATGTCATGTGATCAATATTAAATTTGCATACTTTATTAGATTAAATTGTAATCTGCATTCCTTTTACATCATTCTATTTGTAATCAATTTAATTAGATTTAGATGTTTATGCAATAACTACCATGGTATACTATATTATTATTAATTTAATATAAATGCTAACTTTCAACATTATTGTAACCCTATCATTTATATAACTACTAATAATAACTTTAACACTACCACTAATCCGAACATTAACTCAAATCCTAATTTTCATAAGATCTATTGAAATCAAAGTTCACACCATTGGATACTCTATATTTTTTTCAAAAATGCCCTTCTACAAAATTTGGATATGTTGACATATTGCAGGTTTCATGGAGAATAAAAGATTAAAATGCATGTGGGAAGAGCTACCATAACAGTTGGTGTTGATGATTATAGAAAGATTGTCTACCAAGAATTTCTCAAGAATGAAGTTGGTATGTAAGAGGTGGAAGGAGATCCTTTCTTCACCCAATTCTTTGAAAATCATGTTTGCAGAACATTCTCCTCCAAGAAGTAATTTCTTATTGCACTTTTTTCCATTTGGGTCCAAAAGGATACAATCATGGGTCATCAAAGTTGATGCGGATTTTTATAAGGTACCTTCAATAAAATTTCCAAAGTACATTGTAATTGCATAGAAATGGTTTCGAATAATATCTACTGTTGCTCAAAATGGGTAACAGATTTTGATACTAAT
Source organism: Cryptomeria japonica (assembly GCF_030272615.1). Classification (NCBI taxonomy): domain Eukaryota; kingdom Viridiplantae; phylum Streptophyta; class Pinopsida; order Cupressales; family Cupressaceae; genus Cryptomeria; species Cryptomeria japonica. The sequence goes on along the minus strand of NC_081410.1, from coordinate 35,780,663 downwards.
TTCTACATATATGATAAAGTAGATGCAAGCTCTCCAACATGGACAAAACTTTCTTGTATAAGACAAATTACAACGTGACTATACATACTGATTTTATGGCAACAAGTTATGTCTCCTCCATCAATCAACTTATAATCTTTCTTGGACAGTACTCCAAAAATTGTAATGATCGAAGTTATATTGAAATTTATGAGTCAAATTTTGATTCATGGAATGAATTCTTTGTTGAAAATTCCTATTATCCTCAGGGAAGAGGTTTTTGTTGTAAAGGAAGATTTTATTGGATGAGAAATCATTAAAACAATGGTGAGGTTATTGAATTCAATTATGCTACATTGACTTGGACTATAATAAAATCACCAAAAGATACTACTAGAAAGTATGCACCAATTGTAGCTTTTGCCTTTGAAGAAGTACAAACAAAAGTTTATGAAAACTATTATGATGTCATGGTTCACTATAAAAGTTTTACTACGTCTTGGGAAATAGCTGGATATGACAATTGCATAGTGTTAGTTGACAAAGAATATCATCAAATTTGGAAGTTAGAAAAAGATGATAAAGAAGGTGAAGAAATAAATAAATGGTATCCTTTACAAATAGATTTACCTCAAACAACTTATAGGATGGTAGTAATAACAATGGAAGCATATTAATTTTGGGAGAGAAAGTATCATTATATAATACTAAAGGAAGAATAATATGAACCATTGAATTGCTAGAGTTTGACCCACAACTTCTTATTGAAACTAATAAGTATGGAAGTTATATACCATTATTTAGCATGTCAGGAGACTGTATGAATATATGGTGGCCACAATAATTTCTCCACTAGATTTTGTGAATATATGGTAGCCACTATTATTTGTAAAATTTTATATTTTGGAATGTGGAATGAGAATTTTGTAATTGACTTTCTATAATTTGAAATGTACTTTTATGTTTGTATTTTGAAACTATACTAAAGTTCTATTGTTATCATTATTTTCACATTAATTAAATTTACACTACTATATACATATTTCCAATATATATATATAAATTAATATACTAAAATTATAAAATGTATTTAAAGAAATTTATTAAAGTTATAACATTTGTTAAAATTACATTATTATACTTATTAATATTATTAAATTATTAATTGAATGAATATTAAATTTAATAACTATTAAATGTTTTGAAATTAATCAAACTTACTAATATTAAATCTAGTAACTTGATAAATTTATTCAAATTATTAATATTAGAATTAATTTATTTAGGTTTTTGAATATAAATAATACAAACATCATATAATACATCTTAACTTATTATTTAATTATTAACACAAATAATAATATTAACGAAATGTTTATAAATTAAATGTTAATTTAATATTAAATTAATAAACAAAATTGTTGAACTTATAAATTCATAAAGAGTTAAATTATTAAAATTATAATATTTATCAAAATTTTAAAGTTTATCATAATTACTTTAATAAACTATTTAAATTTATTAATAATATGAAATTAAATTTACTTTATAATTGTAATTAAACCTTAACCCAAACCATACCTCTAATACTTATTGAAACATAACCTTGATCCTAGTTGTAATTAAATTGTATCCATATTTGAACCCTCTTCTCAATTCCACCCTTTACCCTTAACCAAATTGAGTGCTAGCCCTAACCCTTCCACTAAACCAAATTGAACCCTAGCCCTAAAACTAATTGATAACTAAACCAAATTAAATTGTAACCATTAATCAAAGTGTACCATAAAACTACCCCAATATATTTAAACCATATTGAACCCTAATTATGAACTTAATTAAATAGTAACTCTAAAACTAAACCTTATTGAACCTTAATCCTAAACCAAGTTGAACCCTAATGCTAACCCTTCCACTAAACCGAATTGAACCCTAAGGCTAAACCCAATTAAACCTAAATCCGATATCAAATTGAAAACTAATACTAAATAATATTAAACCCTAATTCTAAACCAAATTGAACCATGAATATAATCCTAAACCAAATTGAATCATAACCCTAAACCTAAACCAAAACATATTATAACCTTAACACTAAACCAAATTGAACCCTAACCTTAAACATAATTGAGCACTAAACCAAATTTGAACCATAACCTTAAACATAATTGAACACTAAACCAAATCAAATCCAAACTCTAAACATAACTAAACACTAAACCAAAATCAACTATGACTCTATATTTGATTTTGACTCTAAAATTAAGCGAAATTGAACCCTAACCCTAAACCAAATTAAAACCCAATCTTAAACATAAATCAAATTTAACCTTAACTCTTAAATAAATTGTTCAACAAAACAATAATAGTGAACCTAAATTCCATGGTGGTCCTAAACCACATTGAACACTAACCCTAAAGCTATATCAAAGTGAACTATAACCTTAAATCATATTGAATACTCACCCTAAACCTAATTAAACATATTAACCATTGAATCATTGAATAAAGTTTAACTTAAATAATTTTTTTTTAAAATATTATTTTGCATTTAATTTGATTTCACATAAATTATTCTTTACTTATAAAATTATTATTATTATGTTGTATTATCTTTTATTTAATTTCTTATATGTTGCAGTTGTCAATGCTACTAGTATACATATATATATTATTATATATGTAAAGTAAGCCGAGAGATATCAAGGCTTTAATTTTTTAATATATAATAAAGTTAACTTATTGAAATAATAAAAAAATTAAAGCCTCTTTATATATATATAATGCTAGTTTTTTAATACATTGATCATATTTAAAGAATCTTACATTGTTTTCTTTTACTGTGTAACTACTAACAAATGTTGCTTTCTTTTGGCGAACTTTAGTTATACTTTACAGTTGGGAAATAATAAAAAAAGTAAAGCCTCGATATCTCTCACCTTACTTTATATATATATATATATATATATATATATATAATGCTAGTGTTTTAATACATTCATCATATTTAAAGAATCATAAATAATAAATTATCAATAATCTAATTTAAATATCCAAGGGGTTGAGCTTAGTTGGTTAAAGCATTGAGTTCTCAATGTGGAGACCCAAGTTCAACTCCCATGAGGGACACCTTACATTTATTTTAATTGACTAATATTTATAACGCAAACATAAATGATAGTCACTCTAATATTCATGATTGAAATATTAAAAAAGACACAAATAATAATTAAGTTTTAACAAAATGTTTAAATTTTAATTCTGGTAAGAAAGGAAGTAAAATAATGTGATTAGTATTCTAAATTCATGTTTTTGTTAGTCCCTTCCATATAAGGCAGGAGACTAATGTTTTCATTACTACTAATAATTGCAATTAATTAATTTATTGTCAAATATTAAACAACAACTTAGGGTATGAACTCATATTTTATTGAAAAGATTTTTAAAATGATTTTTAGATAATTTTCTGGAGACTTCTGATTGGTCAATGACTTTTTCATTGGGGTTTTAACGAAAATTTAGAGAACAAAATTATAGAAAATATTATGGTGACGGCAGTACAAGTACATTGCATGTTAATTAATAGAGTGAGTTGGCGCTGCAATTGTTATTATTATTATTTACTGATGTACGCGTCTTTCAATTCTGAGTATTATTATTTTGCTTAAATTTACCCCTGCATTGTGCCGATTCCATGGAAAAGGTTAACAGCACTAAGCGTTTGAATCATATTATTTGCTCCATTTGACTGTAATTATACAATTTGGAGGTATTAGAATAACTGCATTTGATCTTTTAACTCAAATTTACCATTCTATGCCTTGTCTCTGCTAAAATGTGTTAAGGTACATGGCAAGTGCACGGCAATATACAAGACTGTGGCTTGACCAAGAGTTTTGATTCGATATCTTTGGCTATAGCTATGGTGACTGATCTACTTGTTTTAATTTATGCCTGTATTAATATATTGGATTTCATAGTAATATGAATTTAGTTTCAGACGCTTTCCACTTATGCGATTAGCACAAAGACAAAGAAAATCATCTATTTGCATTGCTATCAACGAGCATTTGTATAATCACTTTTTTTGTCTAGTTACTATTTCATATTCCCAGACAATTAAAACATGCCCAAACTTGAATGCTACGTTAAATCAAGCTCGAAGGACTTTTTGAAGAGAAATAATCATTTTTAATGTTTAATGATTGGGTTATAGCCTACACCCCTTGACACAAACTGAATACAAGAGAAAATACTATTAAAGTAATGCTCATGTATACAATGACCTCATGTATCTATTTTAACAGAACAAAAGAGAAATACATATGGTAATGCAATTGTAATGATTGTTTAGCTATTGCATTAAGTATTAGAAAAAGAAAATGTAGAATTATATGCTAAGGATTAAGATTTGAACTAAGATCGTAATTTGAAACAAAGAAAAACTGTACCTATGCTTTGACCATTGATTTCCCTATAATATGAAGCACTATCGAGGCAAAAAAAATTAATTAAATATTTGTTTCACTTGAGAAAACATTCTGCACTTGATATAGATCGGTATCCACTCCAAGACAAAGTTGGGATTAACTGCTAATGTTGTGTCACTATTGTGCTTTGTCTGGGCAGAGGCTTCAACTCTAGTAAATGCTACAAACTATATAATATTTTATCTATGCTTCCAATTGTTTTATTGTGATTCTTGATGTAGGCTGACTATTAGGTGTAGCACCATGTTGTTGTAACAATACATATGGATCCACTAGGACCTTTCTTGCTCCACGACCTAATTGTATCAAAGTCTAGAACAAAACTTAAATACAAAAGCCAACAAGCTAAATAGCAGTCTATTTAAATCATGAAAATTGTGACAGATTTGCATACACTTATTGTTTATGAATATTAATGTGTTATTGGATAGCAAGTTCTTGAAAATAGGAAAATTGGTTAGAAATCTATTTTCAATACTTTTGTGTGAATGCATGAAATCAGATTGAACTTACAAAGTGGAGATGAATAATTGCTAAGTGTGAAATACAAATACCGTGTTTCACTTTTCAATTGATATAAAGAGTGATATGAATAATTTAAAATGTATGGAGGAAATGGTTAGAAATCTCTTTCCAATGCCTTTGTGTGAATACCATGTTTCACTTTTCAATTGATATAAAGAATAATATGAATACTTTATAATGTATAGAGGAAATGGTTAGAAATCTCTTTCCAATGTCTTTGTATGAATGCATGAAATCACATTGAGATTGCAAAATGAAAATGAATAATTGCTAAATCTGAAATACAAATACCCTATTTCACTTCTCAATTGATATAAAAACTAATACGAATAATTTATACTGTAGAGAAGAAATGGTTAGAAATCTCTTTCCAATGCCTTTGTGTGAATGCATGAAATCAAATTAAAATTACAAAATTGCATGTCTATCCAATTTTGAGTTTGGAAAATTATATATGTACCATGCTTTGCCTGAACTTAGTATTCTTGTTATTAGATTATTTCATCTTTTTGTTTCGAAAAGTTTGTCTGAAAATTTATACATAGCTTTTATGTACCATGACTAGACTTAATATTCTTGTAATCAGATTTATTTCTGATTTAGTTATCAAATTCAAGTATGTTTCTTATTGATAGTATTTGAACATTATGATGAATGTAATTAAAATACATGTTCAATAAAACTTGTATTTTTCCTGGAAGAATACAAAAGATAGGATTTTACTGATAGAATACTTTAATAGTAAAAAGGAATAAAGATATGCAATTTTTCTTGTTATTATTACTGCTTGGGCATTTGGTTGTTGTTTAAAAACATCTAGAGATGTTTTTGCTTATCATTCATTCTAGCTGTGATTAGTGCAATTATAACTCTGGTCAAATTAAATAACAACTTCTACTATACCCATCGAAGGCCTTCAACAAATTTTTGGTAGTACTATTATCTTTATGAATTTAAAATTTCTATTTTATTCAAGCGCTATGCAAATTTCAATGAAATGTTATGCAACAAAGACAATAATGAAACCTTAATAAAAATATAAGCCAACACATATTTAACACACATTCTGTTATCCTTTCCTGAGCTCTATCTACAATATCTAGACACTGAATAATTTTTTATTCAAGTGCCACCTCAAATAGGGACAAAATATTTTCAACATACCATATTTTTATTCAGATAGATAAAGTTGTACGAATTAGTAATTTCTTCTTAAATATAGATGTAGAAAGAGAGAGAAAATGGTGAATATGAGAGTTATTAACGGAGATGAAGGGTAGATCCATATATAGCTATCAGCACCAACCACAACAGGTACACTAGTAGTAGCAGTACCATAGATAGTAAATAATCCAACACTGGTCTCGAGATTCATGTGCATTAAAGAGATGAACTCAATATCTTGTGTGTCTCAAAATGATTTCTAAACACCTAATTTCCACAATATCTAGTTGTGCGCCGTTGTTCCACGAATTACTAATTTCTTCTTAAATACCTAGATGTAGAAAGAGAGAGATGAAAAGATGGTGAATAGCCTATGAGAATTATTGGTCCGTACCTATTAACAAAGATGAAGATCCATATATAGCTATCAGCACCAACCACAGCGGAGCAGTTGATTTTGTGATTTACGACTGCAATTTTTTCAGTTGTCCATATCACAGTATACGTTTTGACCTTTTTGAAACCGAAATAGTTGCAGCTTTTCGAACACTTCTTTAATCAATGTCACTGACTCTGCGCCTTTTCTGTTTTCTTCTGACGGACTAACTGATCTCCACCCATTGTTTGCAGCTTCCTCCAATGTCATATTGCCGTCACTTGACAGATGTCTGTGGCCGCTAACAGCATAATGCGAGAGGGCATTCAAAGGAGAAATTAGAGTTGGGGATGAATGGATGTAACTTTCTTCGTCAATTGGAATTGCAGAGAATTGTTGGTCCTCCGCTAAAATCGCAGTACTTTTAGTGAGAGAGGGAGGAGAAAAGGAATCATCCTCCCCAAGCAGAAACTGGGAAATTATTTCCAGCATATTTGCGGCCTCTGCTGATTTAAACATCGCCTCTGCTATTTTTGGTCAGTGGGAAAATATGATGTCTATGCTCGTCAAGTCGGCGGAGTTTTAAAAGGGAGGAAGCGATAATGACAATCCTTCATCTAAGTTTTCTTTATTAATTTTGTGAAATTTTTACTGGTCACTTATTTCTACGACGACGACGTAGGTTTTCAGCGTAAATGGCGAATAGTATAGGTCGGTGATGACATATGTACATACGCGCCTATATAATTGCATATTTTAGGTTGTGTACACATCAAAATTAATGTTGTGAATTCAAGAAATGAAGAGTTGTAATAAACCTCCTTATTCAGTTTATTTCATATAAACATTAGCCTATCTACAGTTAAAGAATATAGATGAAGTACGTATAAAATATCATATTTGTTCCTTTTTTATTTGAAAAATTATTATATTATAATTAATATTAAATTATTATTTTATAAAATAATTATATTATTATATTTTAATATATTATTATTATTATATTTTTAGATTTCTATTAAAAACTAGATTAAAGAGAAGAATCCATTAAGATTATATTAATATTATGTTTTTTATTTTAAATTTGTTTCTGTTTGTTCTTATTTTTATCGAGAAAAAGTGGATTTTATGTGGGACATGTCTTGTTTATATATATATATATATATGTATGAATAATATTAGCATACAAATCTTGCAATAAAATTAATATAAAATTAAAACAATAGTAATTATTTTTTATTTCTTATTTTTCATGTTTTAAGTATCACAAACACATCAAACTAAATGCTTCTAGTTTTTATTGATGAGCATTTTTTGCATCCAGCAGGTAATAAATAGTTTTTAAAGGAAAGAAATGTTTTTTATTAAAAAAAAAGGGTTTTGAAGGGGTCCCAAAACCTTGAGTATAATGAGCTACCAATAGAAAAACACACAACCAATGAACACCTTAACAACAACACAAAAACACCAAAAAACAAACCCCTAAAATAGTAGGACAATGGAAAACATAAAACCTAACAGAGATTCTTTAAGGCTTTAACAAACTCAACTTCCATCTAATGAAGATTCTAAGCCAAGTTTGTCAAATCATGCAATTTGATCTTTTCTTTCTCCTAAGTTTTCTTGGTATGTCCACGAGTCTATGCTAATGAACCGCTACTATCACCCCTAGTTAGGTTTCTTTTTTCCACCAGGTCCAAATCAATACCAATATTGCCCCTAGACATCATTGCCTATAAATTCTGCCAATGATTCACAAGGGTTTTCATCCCCTCCATACTAGTGTCAATTGTATGATAACTCATGCTAACTAGATTAGTAAGGTTATCATCAATTCACTTCATCTTGGATTCAAGAACCCCTAACCTACCTTCATAGTTAGTTTTAAGGAGAGCAACATCTTTGACCATATTTTCCAAGATAGAGAGCATTTGGATTTTTCCTCATTAGAAATCACATTGTCCACACAATCCCCAGAGGCTACCCTAACATCTTCATGCTCCAAAGAAACCATCTTACTTTTAATGGACCATATATTGGCAATGATTTGACTTATTTCTAAAAACAACTATTTATAAATCCTAAACTGGTCCACAACATAATCTCTAGCAATGCCCAAAAGATCAGGGGGTTCTCAAGATCATCTACGAGGAAGGGGAAATCCTTTAGCAAATCCCTTGGAAAGGGAGGGCAATTAGTTCTGTCCTTATCAACAGGATTAGATAATGGAGGGTAAGGGGCAAATCCTAAGGAACCTTCCTCTCTACCCATAAGATTAGCACAATCATCCATTAAATTTACCCATTCCATGTTCTGATTATTACTAACCTCCTCAACATCTAACTCCTCATCAACCTAACTAGGAGAGTCATGTCGTGCCTCCTTTCTCTTCACAAATGTATCATTCTCATCCCTAAGAGGGTGGCTCTCCTTTTTTCTATCTCTTCTATATAATTTTTTGCTCCAATGAAGCCCCATCCTCTGTTTCCCAGTCAACATCCTCTAAATCATCATCCCACTCCCCAGAATCTATCTCCATGTCATCCTTAGACCTTGTATTTTATGATTGCAAAGGGAGGGCAACCATGTCCTTTCCCCTTAAGGGGAGACGAAAAGCTTTGAAGTGTTCCATAATTAGAATAATCAAACCCTCATGAAGAACAATATTACTTTATTTATTATTGTATGCGGGAAAAGCGGGTCGATAGAACTCAATATGTGAAAAATGGAGCTCTATGGAGCCTTGCTCACACACTCACAAGACTTCTTGGTGTAGCTATGGAGTAATGAAATATCACTCAGCTTCCCAAGGTTGGTCCCATGGTTTTCTATCTTACACGGTCCCTCAAACCAATGTTTTTGCTTTCAGATCACTGAGCAAAATGGTTTAGGGATGACAAATGTAAGAACGAGGGATGCTTTTGATAGATTTTAGAATGAAATGCATCCTAAGCTATGCATGATCTTAAAATGCAATAAACTAGATTATAAGATGACAAGGTTAGTATAAATACTATCTTAACATACTATATTAGTCTATGATTGAGCTAAATGATAAAGAAAGTATTCTAAACATGCATATTTAGACTATTTCCTATTGAAAAGAGAGGCTAAATGATGAGCATATATGAAATGTGAAAGCTTGAATGTATTTGAGCATAAGTATGATACTACAAACTTGGATTCTTAAAAATGGAGGAATGAGAGCTCTATTTATAGCAAAAATAGGGCAATGGATGGTTAAGATTGAAAGAGTTAATCAAGGGCTAAGTTTGAAAGTTGGGAATCCATGTTTGTAATTTGCACCAATGAAATGGTGACAAGTGTCAACATAGGGTTGGGTTGAGAGAAGGGGTTGGAGGCATTAAATGCCTGAGAAGACCTTATGGTTATCTAGAGGGTAAGGGTCAAGCCTAAGTTAAGATTACCCATTGGATTAAGAGTTAATCCAAGGATAAACTCTTGTGCAAATGATTAAGGAATAACCATGGTCAAAGCAATGAATGCTTGAAGAGACCCTTGGGTTGGATGAAGGTTAAGTTAGGCAAAAAGTCTCTAACCATGTAAGAGGGTTGAATTAACCATTAATGGTTTGGGAGACTTTGGGAAATTAAGTGGTTGAAGACTTGAAGCCTTTAATGGTTATCAAAGACTTTAAGGTTTTGAGAAGTGACCTCCCCTTGCTTAGGGATGTGACAAAGTTTAGAAGATGGGTTAGGCTAATTTACAAGTGATTAGAAGGGTCTAGAAGAAATTAGGAAGGGGTTTAGGAAGCAAGTGGGAGATGTAGGAAAATGCAAGTGGATGGAGAGATAATAGGATTTAATTGAAATAAAGTTAATTTAATTCAAATTGGTTGTAATTTGGGGAAATTAAATAAATTAGATTTATTCAATTTAGGATAACTATTTAATTAAATTTGAATTTAATTAAAAGTGGATAGGGGGGATTTAATTGAATAAAATGATTTATTCATTAAATGGGTATAGTGAATTTAATTGAGTAATTTACTTAATTAAATAGAGGAATGCGGGTAATTTAATTAAATTGGATTTAATTAAATAGAGAAATGAACATAAAATATTCATTTAAGAATATGGTCATTTTTATACGTCTACAATTATTATACTTGTTAATACTAGTTTCCATAGATGAAAGAAGATAGAAAAGGAATAAAACCAAGAGCTCATGCCTAAAATGATTAAGCAATGAAAAAAGAAAGAATTTTTTTATACTAATTCAAAACTATTTTATTTTGATTAATATTTATTTTATTATAAAAATTATTTAGTATAACAATTAACTTTTTTATTTTTAATAAATAAGCACTACTAAATCGGGGTAGCTCCCTTTCATAAACTCAAAAAATTAGAATGCATTATAGAAAATGGTGTCAGAAAAATAGATCCTGACCTCATAATCTAAAGCCCTTTTGATCTCTATTTGAGAGAATAGATAATCTCTATTTGAGAGAATAGATAAGGGTTTGCATTACTTAGTTGGAGAAAATATTAGATAAATCTTCCTTCTCAAATCGCACTCGAAACATTATCCATGCCAACCTCGTCATTTCTTCCTTTCCTTCCATGTCTAAATAAAAAATACAGGATATCAATCTACAAATAATATCTTCATCTATTTCATCTAGTTCTCTTGAAACCATAGGCTGGTTATAATCCACAACTAGATGGCACCCGATATGCCATCCCCATTCTCTAGAACCTAAATCTTGAATTATCCGTGAAAAAAAGTGTTTACAGATCAATCTATCATGTACATGATCTTGTTTGCCAAAGCCACCCCCAACCACTTGATGGATTGTCTGCATTATGCCTCCCTTATCACAGTAGAAGAGCCTTCTACATTTCTCCTCCTTCGTCTCTTCCCTACAAATACATTTAGCACCAAAACTAGATACCATCTTTTCCAGCCTATTCCTCCCCTACTTGTAGTCACCCAAATCCTTTTTTTTATTTGCATATCCTTTCTTCTTAAATAATCCTCATTTCTGTAGCCACTGATTTCACATGTTGGATAAATCCAATAAATCCCAGATTGAACTTAAATTTGAATGGATATTCTCAAAATTCTAATGCCTTATTTTAGACAAAAAGATGTGATATTGAGATACTCGCCTTCATCCTTGCACTCTAAGGAGTTTCCATTCGATGTTCAGTCGATTTCATTAAAATAAATATAGCTCCTTACTGTTTACTTTGATATTTTTTATGAATCCGTAGTCGGTAGGATCTTCTCGAGATTCCACTTGCCTCTTTTGTGGTGGAAGCCTTAATCATGCTCTAGGTTTGGGGATTTCATATTTGTTCTTCCTATCCATAAGGCCTCCCTCGTCTTCATGTTTATCATGAACTTTCTTCTTTTCTACTTTTTTTCATCTCCTTTGGCCGGCTAATTATCTGGTTGCAAATCTTTCAAATTGCCATGTAAAATATATGGGATCTTATCTTTGCAAGTCTTTCCTGATCAATCCACCAGATTAAATTATGACACCTTCAATTTTTCCTTTATTCTCTTCTCAATGTGTTTATTCTAGTTGTGTCTTTTTTACTTTAGCGCATCTTTTGAGTGAACTATTCCATCATGATCTGACACACGATGCATCATCTCTACACTTTGCCATGTGTTTTATCTACTAGTTTCCATTGATTTTGTGGCCTTAAAATTCTTTGTAAATGATGATTTCTTTGCATCGTTTTTAGGAAAAATTGAATTTTTTGTTTTGTTTCAGGTGATCCCACAATAGTGGGTTACACTTTTTGGTCAACTTTGACACTAAAATGAACATTTTGGAAAAAAACTTCACTATTTGACAACTATAACTACTAAACCATTAGCAATTTGAAGATGGTGTAAACTAGTGATTTGTGACATTTTGTCTATAGATTCTAAATATATTTTTTTTCAATTTTGAATAAATTTGAATTCATTTATGTATTTCGTAACACATAATTTGTTTTCTACAAATGATAAAAACTTGATTCTTTCGAATTTAGGTTTGTAACATCAATACCTAAGGAATGCAATTGGTTTCATAATGATATGTTGAATTTTTTTTATTTATTAAGTTTTAAATTCAAACTAATTATAATTTAGACATAGGTGTACATTTGAACTCATAAGGTTTGAACTCATAACTTGTTTTGTATATATATTGTAATTCAATTTATTTATTTTTAGTTGGAAAGAGGACATCAATGCCTAGGGTATAGATATTTTTCAAAAAAATTATGAATTAGCTTACTATGTTTCCAAATGCATTGAATATAAAAGTTGATGTTCGGTGAAAAACCTGAGTTTAGTAAAATTAAAAAACAAGTTCATAATAAACTCAGTATGTAATAAAATTATAGTCCTAGATATGCCTTATGGTTCCTAGGACTTCTCCTTCATCTTTCTTGATTTGCATTCCCTTTGTTTAGCTTTACTTATTTGTTTGACATCTCCTATTCTTTCTTAATTATCTCCTTTAGCCCAAACCCATTGATGGATAAGAAACTAGTTTCCTCTAAATTCCTTCGAATGAATCCATAGTTGGCAAGTTTATGAGTAATGTTGTTTGATTCCTGGTAGATATGGTGGCCATCATCGTTTTTGAATCTCTTTAATAGATCCCTAATTTTCTCAACCCAACCTTTTAAGTCTATAATTTTGAACTTGATTCTTCATTACTACTTGTATACAAAATATATTCTAATTAAAACATTCTAGTAAGAGGAAGACGATCTAAACAAAAAAGTTTATTTTAAAGACCAAGGAAAGTCTCAAGAAATAGAGAATACATTTTCTTTTGAGACTTCAATCATGATTAATATTAAGAGAGTAATACTTCCACATCTCTTTTCAATTGTTCATAATGGGGAGAACACATTATTTTGGGGGGACTCTTAAAAGGGAAACCCACCTTTGATGAGGAACAATGATCTAATACAAGCCAAAGAAATTCAAAAGTAGAAATGGACAGATAAATTAAAATATTACATTCTATTATTAAATGATGAAATTCTTCTTATAGTTTGGAAGAACTTCAATGATTATCCCTTCTGATAGAGTAAAAAAGATATGCTAATTAAAAATATCGGTTTGGAATCAATTCTTCCACACAAATGAACTAGATTAGTAATTTGGGGTCCATCAAAAACTAGTAATTACAATGTATTAGAAGAGTATAAATCCTTAATATACCAAGGAGGGAACATAGGTGAGTAGAGCATTCAATTTTTTTTGTAATGATGTTGTCCTTCCAAAAGAAAGATCTTTTTCTTGGCTGCCTCTAAGAAACATAAATCTAACGAGTACAAGATTAGTAATATTGAGGGTATTTGATTTTTTTCAATTATGTTCTTTGTGTTTTTGAGGAAGAGACTATTTATCATTTACTTCTTGAGTGTAATTTTGCCTAATCTTGATAGAAGTAGTTGCAACAGAAGTCAAAATTGATCTTCCCCATCACTAGGTAATTTATGGGAGCTTTTCCATGTTGGCCAACTCTTTATTCCAGTTCTCTCTTTTCTTCTCTCTTTTCTTTAATATGGATAATGTGACCTTCTTTATTAATTTGGAACTACGGTGGAAAGAAATAGACAACTTTTTATGAAAGAGTCTAAATCATATTATATGAAGTTGTTAAAATAGAAAAAGCTATTCGAGAAGTCTATCAATGCTTATTTTATTAAAATAAAAAATATAGAATCAATTTTTTTCTTCATAGGACTCTTAAGTATTATTTGATTGGAAGCTATTATCCCTCCCCTTCCAAGATGTCCTTCTCAGTAGTTAATAGAAAATTGACCAGATGGAATCCTTGTTGATAAGGAACATACAAATTGCAATTTGATGAAACATATTATAAGGACAACCTAGGTGGTTTGAGAGTAGGTTGTCATAAGAAGTCACGCAGGTTATGTGATAAGAGTTAAAGCTATTAAGATCATAGATGGTACCAACAACATTACAAGAGCACAAGCCCTTCTTTTTTGACTTAATATTGTCCAATAATCCAAATTGAATAAGCTTCATATAAAAAGACACTGTGAATATTGTTAATGCCTAATAAAAAAAATTACAAGCAATTAAAAAATCAAATATATTTTTGTCTAATTTTCAATTATATTAAATTAGCCATTGCTTCAAGGAGGCTAATGATCTAGTTGATTGGTTGGCAATTAAAGTATGTGAAAGAAAAGAAGGCCACCATACTTTTTAAAATCATGATCTCCTCTGTTTTGAAGTGTATAGTTCAATTTAAATCAATACTCAATCTCAACAACCTCCATAGGTCCATTGATTTCTTTAAAATTTTATGCATGCAGGTTGTTTCAAAATTAAAGTGACTGTTTATGACAAATCATTAGATTTTACATGTGGGGGGTTTCGCTCGTGCTGACCTCTTTGATTTAATAGCGTTATTCTATTTCACTATAATATAAGTAGTATTAAATCACATCTTAATCTTTCTTCGACGTGTAGTTGTACGTTGCATTGAGATTATTTTTCCAGCTGGCCATTGCGCATGAATCTTAATCATTCCCTAGCATGCCATGAGATGGCAAAATTTGGATGTCATGTGAATTGTTATTTAATCTTTCTCGACCCTTACTTCATAAAGCTTATCATTATTACAAGGCGCTGTCATATTCTGTTTGCGACGAGTTTTGGTATTTTCTGTGTGCTGTGGAACTATGGCATACCAACCCTCCAACTATCAAGTAAATTTCCCAATTCAAAAATGGGAGTACCCTATCTCGGGTGTCTACAATTCTAGACAACTCAATAAGGTTTTTGTTCTGGATTGTAAAAGAGTGGAAGCAGCTATCCGGCTGGTAATGAGTTAGGGACAATGAACAAAAGGGTCATAATTCTGTTATCAAATGGCTTAAATCCTACACATTAAGCAGACATTTCTAAGCTTAAAAGTGGTAAACAGTTAGAGTTGATTGACATTTTCTAGGTTTAATATGTTGCTTAAGGTGTGTGATCACACTAAGAATACATTTCTAGATTTAGAAGTGTTAAACACTCTTGATTGACTAACATTCTCTAAACTTAATATGTTGCTTAGTGTGTGGTTTAAGACCATTAATAATGTTGGAATGTGAAGTCCAAATTGGACTCTTAGCTAGCAGTGGTTGAGTCATCATGGCTATCTTAGCTAAGAGTAGTTGCGTCATCATGGATTGTCCACTAGTAATTTTGACATGTGTTATACATACAGTTGTGCGAGTCATACTTACTAAGTTGTATTCAAGTAGGACTCTGCAACTCAGTTGTTTTAGGGTGCTTGAAGTTATGTTTTGATGTACAGTTTTGAGATTGTTGTAACTCTGTAATTCCTGAGAATCAATACGAAAGACAAAATTTGTCTATGGTTTTCTACTGGTATATTTTTACCAGATTTTTTCATGTAAATCTGTGTATTATGTGCTATTGTTCTTCTTTGCAAATTTTCTGCGGCTGTTATTTTTCTCACAAATTACCCCTCATAATTAGGCCGAAAAAGCTGTGGGTTGTCTTCACCTGTTACGAAGATTATAATCCTGCAGCGGCTGGACATCTTACTGGTACGATTCAAGTAATGGCGTTACACATTTCCTTATTTCTTTTTATTGCCAAGAAGAAGAATCGTGTGCTGTAGCAGTTTTGATATTGATTTTAAAATTTGGGAGCTTAATTGGATTCAAGGAAGGAGACTAGGTAGTGGTTGGACATAGGAGCTCAGTTGGATTTTCTTCTTCATTATCAAATACTCAACTAGAATCAAACTCCAGGAAAATATTATGTCCCTACATTACTGCTGTTAATTTCTGGATTGTCGTATGATCTCCTTCAGTAATGCAATGATCAATAGTCTTTTCCTTATGGCCAGATTATCTTGAATTATTCTTTTACATTAGCACACCAAATCTTTCTGTATGATTTGAATTTTATTTTGCATCCTCCTGTCAATAAAAATAAAATTCCGAATATGGACATGCTATATTAAAAAAAGACGTATATGTAGATTAATGCCTTGCCTAGATCGTCAATATGGTTTTGAATGTACCTTTCCTATGAGATAGTGGAGTAACATCAATCTTGAACAAGAGTTTTAACACAGAGATATGTTTTTTAAATTGATCTTAATCTTAGTTTCTTATATGTTTTGTTAACAGACAGAGACGAAGGGAGTACTATACCGGTACAAACTAGTGGTAGTGAGCCTTGCAAGTGGAAACAATATGTGTTGGGCGACTGACAATAACCATGACTTAACAGTGCCTGAAGATTATTCAAGTCTGATTACGTGGAAACAATGTTTTGGAAATTGTCTTGCGGTTACCATTGCCATTCCACCAGTGCATGCACCATCACAGGGATGACCTTGGGATCTATTTGCCAGGTTCTGTGACAATATAAATCTAATGATGCAGTGCACAAACTTGACTATCTTTTTGTCTGTCATTTTGTTGATACAATAAGCAGTGTGCTGCGTACCTATATTATCTGTCTTATGAGCAACAATATATAACTGGGCCTCTCAGAGTTATTGTTTCTTGTCTTATATAGATTTCTACGAGTTTGGGTCATTGTAATATTTGTTTCTAAATGCAAACACTTGAATATTCTTATAATTCCTCTGATAAATACAAAGCAGAAATCTGAACTTCGTTGTCCATTTTCCACCTAAATATGCCTCTTCGCTCACCGTGGGAACTAGGCCTTACGGGATGGAATGAAACAATTTTGTATGTATGTCTACATGGACCATTAGTTCATTGCCTAGAAGTTTTAAACACATTGTAGCCATTTACTCAAACATTTAGTATATATTGTTGCCCAAATTTTACATTGTTAAAAAAAAATAGTTTGGTTGCCACTTCAACTCCTTGCAGTAATATCTTGTTTCTTTAATAACAGCTCTAAATCTTTCATTGAATGTAATATGAAACTTCTTTATATTGTGTTATTTTATTTTGTGCTTACAGAATGGAGTATTTACCATTATGAATCATATCGGGAAAGTGAGAACTAACAATGGAGACCAATCTCCTACCAGGTTAGAGCATGCATTAGTTCATACATTATAAATCAAAAGTTTGATTTAATACAAGGATGTCTGCATGAATTTTATTTTGATATATTAGAGAGATGATTTGTACAAAAAATAAAAAATAAAAAAAAATAGATATACATGCACTGTAAATCATGAGTTTGATTTAATGTGGTTGCTCATAGAAAGGTTATATGTATGAGGAAACTTAAGAAAATTAATTTTGTTTTTAATGTTATAAAAGATTTGATAAATCATGTATGCCATAAACCTCTTAAAATCATCTCTCACAATTCTTCACCAATTGCTATCTTTCCCACTCAACTCGATGCTCAAGATGAAGATTTGGTGCAAAACTGATTTTGGTATTTAGGCTCATAGGTTTTGTATATTATGATATCATTACTCTCTTCTTTTTTTCCTTTTTCTTTTGGTTAATAGGGATCTTATTTAAATACCTATCATTTTTGCACTAGGCTATATCTCCCACCATAGTGGTGGTTGACTTTACTGTTAATTGACTTTCTTCGACATCTTCCTTTTGTTATATTTGGTAACTATTATGTTCCAATTGGGTTAAACCATGAGAATTCAAAACCATTACATAACTGCTAAAGAAGAGAAACTAGGGGTCTCATGAGGAATGAGAACCCCACACTAGAGAACCAATTGGCAAAAAGGAACAAAACCCAACTGACACAAACACCACAAAACAAAAAGAGACTACTCGATAAAAACAAAAAGTCAACAGACACACACCCCACTAAAGAGACAAACCAATAGTCTACCTAGTGGGGGTATTTTCAATTTTCTAGCCTTAACTCATCACATTCACTTTCTCAAAGAAGGAGACTATCTTGTTTGAACCTTTTCTTGAAGAAACAACAAGGCACTCAATGTAGCTTTCACCCTCACCCCAAACAACTCCATCACCGTAGTAGAGATGAGTTAATGTGTTGTTTCTTTTTAGCATGCCTTCTGTCAATTTCCTCTTGAATGTCTTGGAGAGTTGCCAAGTTATTCTTTGACATTTCATTGTTCAAGGCTATCATCTCCACCATCTTCCTTTAGAGGGTTAGGTGGCTATCCCAAAGACCCTCAATAACCTTCGTTGTTTCCCTCTTATCATCCTTCTTGTCTAGCCTCTAGTTGAGCCCCTTCAATTCCTCTTCTCAATTTTATTCATCAAATCATTTGCCACAACCCAAACCCTTTGAACCCTTTCATCCATTGCTCAGCTTGAAGATTTTGTGTCTACCTTAGCAAGGGCCTCAACCCTATCAATTTTTTTTTGACACATTGAGTTGCCCAAGGAGCTAGTGAATTATGGATTCCTATTTGTTGCATCAATCACAAAGCTTGTTGACCTTATTAGAAAAGTTTGAAGAAACACATTTCTTTCCAAAGCTAGTAGGGGAGGGGCTAGAAGGGGTGGTGGAATTACTAGTAGGGTTGTTCAGAGTCCACTCTGACCAAGTAGACTAGGAGGCAGCATAATCCTCAAAATCATTCTCCTTTTCTTCTATCTCTTCTATAATGTATTGAATAATGGGAGGGGCCAAGGTGTTCTATAGCTATTATGTTGCTTATGTTTATATTATAACTTTTGTGCTCCAAATTTAATTATGTATAGACTCTAAATTTGTTATATATATTCTCATGGATTCCAATAAGTTTACAAGTCTCAAAAAATCAAAATAGAGGAATTCCCAAAAATCAAAACCAATCTCTCATACCAAACCATGTTCACAATAAAGTTCATTTCCACCATTAATCATGAAAAAAATATTGTGTATTTTCAAACCAAAAAAATATATACAATATAATCATATCTGAAGTTTTCTTTTAGAAGAAAAAAATATAAAATAGAAGAAGTGAAGAATTTTCTAAGAAGGGCATCCCTCTCTTTTTCAGTATTCATAGATTTTGAGGATAAAATTCCTTTTATATTAGAAAGGTGTGATTAATTGAAAAATAGTAAACTTCATTGAAAATGATGAATATATCATAGGCAAAACATGAAGTGGTATTTAATTATCAAAAGTCATAAGTTGATAAAGAAATGAAGTATCTTGGGATTTTCCTATGAAAATAGAAATTTCTAGTTCTAGGTAGTAGTTTCCTAATCATATAGAAGTTTCACGTACAAAGTGGTAGTTTTGTGAATGTTCAAGGCATCAATCTATGATTTTGTATTTATTAAAGTGGTTTTGTGGTTATTGAAAATTGGTGGTTGCATCACATGACAAAATGATATGAAACACCCAAGCATGCTTCATATTCCTCCTTCCTTCAATTATGAGAGAATTGAGGAATTCCAAACATTCTTATTCTAGTATATATTCCATGCATAATTTTTTATAAAAGGGATTAAAATATCAAAATTGAGCTTTTTTGAATGCCAGTTAGCATTCACAGACTAATACACTATAATTGGAAGAAAAATTAATTGGATAAGAGAGCTACTAGAGCACTCTTCAAATTTTACAAATTAAATTATCATATCTTCATTCTTATAATATTTTTAATCTCTATTTTCTTAAACTACTTTTTATTGATTTGATCTTTAATATGTATAATTCATTTTTTATTAAGAAAATTATATATTAATAACTATTATAAAAATTAAATCATAATTTAAGAATCATCAAGAATAAAATATTTACATATTAGACCTATCTCTATTCATGAAAACTTAGGTGTTGTTTTGAAAATATGATAACTTGGTCCTTCTAATTCTTCCATGTTAGATGAATTAACAAGCCTTGAAGGCTATTTAAAAGAAAAATTACACTATACTATACATAGATAGAGTTGAAAAAGGATATGGTATCCGAATAGTTTAAACAAAGAAGACAAAGACATAAGAGAATTAATGGAAAGTTTAATAATATGGACCAAAGTAAAAAAAAGCTTAAGTAGCATGATTATGATATGTTATGTTATAGTTAAATCCATCCTAAATAAGGAAGAGCATATGGTGTTTGAATAGTTCAAGCAAGAAAGACAGACAAAAGAAAATTAATGGAAAGTTTAATAATAGAAAGAAAAGTGAAGAAAAGCTCTAGTGACAATCCTAAATAAGGACAATTGGATGATTTGTATCTATTTCATTTATATTTAAGAAACAAACTAATAAATTATTTCAGAGGTAAGAATAAAATTCATTAAGAGCTAGAGTAGAAGAGATTTTGGAATTTACCGTGTATAATTTTATATATTTTTATGCGTTGAATACTCTGCTTTCCATCTCATTTATTTGATATGGGTATTTTTATAAATGATTATTGACAGGTAAATAATTGATAGACGAAGTCATGAGCCATGCTTAGTTTGAAAAGTAAGTACAGATTGACCAAAAGGAAAAAAGAAAAAAACTTTCATATATTTAATACACTTTGATTGCTGTAAACAATGGTTATGACTTCGTATCAAATTCTCAACCCTACATGGCGGCACTTATCCTTAGCAATCTAACATACAATTTTACCACTACACCATCACAATTTAATTCACTGCAGACCTCTCAACACATGCTAGATCAAACCCAAAATGCATTTCTTCTCGGCTTATTCAAAACCAGACATTAAGCATCGCCATAAATTGTATAGAACATAATATTACACTAGATCCCACATAAACCTGAGTAACACAGGTGACGATCTGATCATCGTGTATCATACATTACTTCAACCTTGTAATAGTGTCATAATATCTGTTCTCTATGAGGATCTCAAGGCAATAATCTCAGAAAGATTTAATAGCCCATCATTCATATAGGGCAAGCAAAAAATCCATTTTTCCATACAAGACTATAGATTCACGGCCTTAGGAATCATATACATATCATCAATCAAAACCTCTAGATTCCTCTAAGAGTCAGTCTACAACGAAAATCAACAATTGATCTCACAGGAAGAAGAACTCACGTTGAGGGGAAAGTTGAGCAAAGCTTTGGCTCCACGAATTTTCAAGGCAGCACGATCATATGCCACAGCAGCAGCTTCCGCTGTAGAGAAAGTGCCCAGCCAAACGCGCCGCCCTTTTGCAGGGTCTCTTATTTCTGCTGCAAATTTCCCCCAACGCCGCTGCCTCACTCCTCTGTATAGCTTCCTCCCTCTCTTCCCACCTCCATTTCTTACTTCTGAAGCTTTATTAACCTTCAAATTCTTATTTGCAGCCCGGTTCTCCTTGGGTAAAAGATCCCCATTTTCCTTACACTTTTCCTTAAAACATGAGATGTGAGGAAGCTGTTGAAGGAGAGTGCAGGCAGCCACTGCATCCTCTCCAAGTAAATCGTGCCCAATTCTTTCTAACGTGCTTAGCATGGCAACATCCATGGCTGAAATTGCACGAAGAAATGGCATTTCGATTATACGATGGGTTGTGGCCTATTATAGTGGATTGGGTAGGTGTTGAAAGAAAAATCGGGAGTGCCCAAGTCCTTTCTCATTGCGTGGAAGGTGCGTCGAAAATTTGGACGAAAAACAGTAGAAAAGTATCATGCTTTCGTCATTCTGCTTGCATCATCGTCCCCACCAGTCATGAGAGCTGCTCAATTTTCCAAAAACGTGAAAAGGGTGGAATCAATTGGGAGAGGTTGCAGTGAATTCCGCAGAGCTCGGATAGCATGTACGCCGTTCTGTACGATATTTTTTGGGGTTCAATTTGCGCCTTTTCGGAGTTTTTCCAGAGCTTTCTGGAGTTTCCGCACAAGACTGGTCAAGGAAGTCTTGAGTCAAAGGAATTTTGTAAGTGCTACCTAGTGGGCGCACGAATCTATGAAAGATTAACGTGTACGAAGAAGAACCACATCTTCCGGCAAGACCGGGAAAAAGAAATCAAAATCTTTTTCGGAGGGAAAAAAATTCAAGTTGGAATTTTTACAGCATGGCGCACAAGATTTAACTTTATACGTGCAAAAAAAATTAAAAATTATAAATAATAATAATATATGGTTACTTGAAGACCACGTTCAATCAGCTTCCTTATCAAACTTTTTAACTTAGAAAATTATCTGAATTTTGCAATACAAAGTATAAAGATTTATTAAAAGCCAACCAAAAACAAGGGACACAATCTGTCATGCTCCTTCAATAGTGTTATTAGAGAAGTAGAGGGAATGATAAAAATAGACAAATAGAGATAAGGTGATAAACAAATTAGAAGAAGAGGTTGGAGAGATAAAGATAGAGAGAGAAAGAGATATCGAGATAATTAAGAAGAAACATGGAGTGTGTAAAATCATAACATTTAAATAATACTATATTCTTTCAAAATCTAAATTAATTTGAATATTTTAAATAGAGATAACAAAAAAATTAAATGTAATTTTATTATAAATATTTTTAATAATATATTAAAAACTTTTAAATGAAGGTAAAGAGGTAGAAGGAGAGATAAAGATAGCGAGAGAAAGAGATATAAAAATAGGGAGAACCATGAATTGTATAAAATCATGACATTCAAATAATTCTCATGTTAAAATAATTATATTCTTTCAAAATCTAAACTAATTTGAATATTTTAAAAATTAAAAATAACAAAAAAATTTAAATGTAATTTAATTATAAATATTTTTAATAATTTATCGAAAACTTTAAAATAAATAAATAATTATTTAGTTATTTCAAATCATTTTTAAAAGTAAATTAATTTTAAAATATAATAATTTAATAATAATTATTTATTTAATAAATTTTCTTAATCATATATTCTAAATTAGATCTGAAAATTTTTTAAATTATTTTCGACTACTTTTTAATTTTTAAGTTAGTTAATCACACATTAAGTTTAGCTATTGAAAATTAAGTCTTACTTTATTATACATAAAAAATGTAATTAAAAAAAATCAATTTCGTCCTTATACATTTTAAGATAAATGGTTAAGTGTTTGGACATTTTCATCATCTTTGCAAGATTAAATTAGTTTGAATAATCATCATGCAGAAGAAATAATAATGACCAATTATATTTAAAAAAATAAAGTATGAATAAGGACATTTTTTGCTTAATCGGTGCCCAATATTTGATCCATTTTTGCATACAATGACTGGGGATTTTTGCCATTACTCCAGATTGGACCTCTGCAGATAGATTTCAGATGCAACCCATGCCTCTTCAATGTAGATTGAAGACTTTTTTGTGCCTGCGGACGCCATACAACACATCTACGCATAGTTTTCCCCTTCTATGTAGGGATTTTGTTTCTTCAAAGGCAAAGGACACCTTCATAGGCTATTCCAACATGCCATCAGATCAACTTGTCGATCTGATCTTCCTCCCTCTTGTAGATTTTTTGTAACCTAACCCTAGGAGGGTTAGGGTTTCAGTTGTGATTCAATTTTGAGTTATGGCTCATCTATAAAGGCAATTTCTATAAATTTCCAAGGGATCTTCTTGTTGGAAACAATAATGCAAGAAAATTGAGAGGGGGGGGTGGTGGGGGGTGAATCAATTTTCACCAAACCTCAACTTCAAATCTAATCAAGAACAACAATAACAAGGATAAAAACCACATCAAGAACACACATAACACATCGATTTTTGATGTGGAAAATCCAAGTAATAGAAAAACAACAGTGGGAACCTACCCACAATATGATGATACTCTGCAGCAGTATGTGTAAATATTACAATGGGGAATGCACATGCATTCAGACACACTTCCTAGAGCTCACTGCTCAAAAACAACAAAGGGATACAACCCAAGGAAGGATCGCTACCTTAGAAAGATCAGACAATAATCCAGATTACATGAGTTGAAAGAATAGCATCTCCAAATGCCTGATCACAGTTCAAGTTAAGAACATTGTCTACGCTGCAACACTTTTCTACACTTCTTCACACTTTTGCAAGATCAATTCACTTGTTCACACATACAACACTCTCAAAGAATGCAGACACAATGTAGACACACAACTTACATGATTACTACACTTATTTATACAAATCATCAACCTTACTTTCAAGGTCAGCTCAACTTATAAGACCTAATTGTAGAATTGCATCACATGATACAAAAATCAATATGTGGACCAATACAATGCCAAAAAGGACATAGCATGGACCCAAATAAAACCCTCAAACATGTAACACCACCAAATAACTCACCAAGATCATCCACAACATGCAAGAACCATCAGGTCAGCCAGAAGGTCATATAACACGAAGAATACCATCAAACTAATAAAATATTGAATAACACACACAACAATTAGTTTGGACCATCAAAATGCATAGAACACGATCAGAGAACATCAACAAGCAACGTGAATTCCACCGCAACAACCATGCAACAACTTGGATTACAAGAATCATCATCATATCACCACCAGAGCTCAAGAACACCAACATAACTTACTAACAAATTAAAAGATATACTGGTGAAGTTTCAAATCACGAACCACTCGAACTAAGGACACACATGAACATCCCAAACACTCTCCAAAATAATCTCAACATAATGAACCAATTTTTGAGCAATACAAACCTAAAATCACAATTCTACTTTACCGAATCAATAGAAAAACCAATCATCGTGCACCGTTTCACATAAATCTATAAAATCACCTTCTGAAACATTGAAACTCATGCTAAAATAATTGAAGATACTAATCTCTGAATCCTTAAATCCACATCAGCATATCTGCAATATATGAACCGAACCAATTCTCTACAACACTGAAGCACAAGAACATAGGAATATGTTTTTGATTAAGATAAAAAGGTTTTACAATGACCCAAACCCGAAGTCAAAGAGAGACAAAAAATTAAATAGTCACTAACTAGTCCAGAAACAATGACAAAACCACCACAAAAATAGGGGCCACGCCCACACATAAAAAACACAAAAACTACTAACAAAAAAAGCTAAAAACCACTACACCAGAGATTGCATTAGCTCCAAATTCTTTTGGATCATACTCTTTTTGATTTCCTTGATCTCTTCCATGATGAACCTAGAGGTACACTTTTCCTAGTTCCTACTCCTCGTCCTCATATAGGGGCAAGTAGTGACCTGTGATCCCATACAGGTTACAGGTTTGGTTCCTAGATTTTCTTCTTTTGTTTGGTGTAGGAAGGTGGGATACTGGTGATGGGTTGGGCTCTTTGGTCCACAATAATCGCATTAACCTTTTTAAGACCCTCAACATTGTTATTCATGGCTTCCTTGCTAATATCAACTAGATTCCTTAGGTTGCCCTTAAGCTCTTCCAAGCATATTTCCAACTGAGCAATCCTTGAATCATGATTCATTTTCATGATCTTAACATCTTCTATAATTTTTTGTGTCATTCAGATAAGCTTGTCAATTTTTCTTCACACGGGAGTCTCACTAAATGTGTGAATGATGCCCTTAATTCCTTCCTTTAGCATGTTGATCTCCTTGTTGATCCAAAGAAAGCAATTTTCATGGCTTTTAACAAAAATTTTAAGGAGAAAATGAAAATTAAAGTCTTTTTTAGTATCCCCCTATTTCCCAATTCAATGTTAATGGGGATATCAAGCTTTATTTCCTCTTCCTTTCCCTTGTCTTCTCTTGTTTTTCCTAATTTACAAATTTTTGAATTCGTTTGACTAGAACCCTATAGATTGGGGTTAGGGATTTTATACTTACTGACAACCCATTTGGGGTGTTTGTTTCTTATGCTGCTAGCAGTGTCGCATGTAATATTTTTTGGGGGGACCCTCCTCTTGAGAGGGATAGTAGTCCAAATCTTCCGAGACATTGAGGTCTCGCTAGTCCATAGCCATACCAAACCCCTCTTCCTCCATCTCCATATCAAACACAATTTGTACATCAGGGTTGGTCAAAGAATTGGGGGTTTTGATAACTGGGAAGGGTTTACCCCCATGCTCTTTGGCATATTCTATAATGAGTATGATTAACCCCTCATGCAAGACAGGGTTGTCACTATTTTTGGCATGATTCACCAAGCTATTTTAAAGACAATATAACAAGTAGAAAGGAAAATAAATTCTTTTGTTATGCCTAAAATGATTCAATATCATAAAGTGGCAAGAGAAGATACTGGCATAGCTATTGTCAAGAGTAATATACATCATAATTACTTCAACCACATCTTCCTAAAGTGATTGCAGGTCCTTCCTATTATAACCAACATTAGCCATCTCTTGCACCATGTCTCTCTTGCTTTGTTTGTCAAAGAAAACTGAAATGTCTTCTTCCGCCACCCTCCTCTCTCTATTAAAATTCTTTCCATCCATCTACAAGATAGTTATCTCCATAATGAAGGCTTCATTGATTCTAAACTATGCTCCAAAATCCATGAGGATACCTTTCTTCCAACCATTCACAAAGTGCTCAGTCAGTTTAGGGTCATTGCCACAAAGCCTCTTGAGATACGATGCAAGGCTCCCATCAGTAATCTTCATCCACAACTCCCTGTTCTTTTCCCATTTCTCATAGGAAGTAGGCTCCATTCTATTTTTATCACCTCCCATAAGTAATCTACCTCTGTAAAATTGGGTGTAAGCACCAATCCTGAACCATGCGATGATAAACTAGACACAAAATAAAGCTTTACAAACCTAGTTTTGAAATTCAAACCCAAATCCCATGAAAGATCATTACTCATTTGCTAATATCTCATCATTATTGTGAGATGAATGGCCAATACAATCATCATCCTTTCTTGTCAGTTCACACAATTGTATTGGGAAATTTTCCCTTTCTGTCTACCACCGTATGTCCACATAATCCACACCAATGTTCACCAAGTGGTCTGCTAGCATGTTACCTTCTTGATAAAGGAAATTTTTAATTCATCCAATTTTGTAATCATGATGCGGCACTCCTGAATTAAATGCTTGATAGTCTAGTTGGGCTCATTATGTTTATTCACACATCTTATGATGTTTAGTGAATCGCTCTCAAGCCAAAATTTTTTGAACCCTTCTTTGATAGCCATGTGTAACCCAATGTAAGTGGCTTTTGCCTTGGCAAAGTGGTTTGTCTGGGTGCCTAGCGGAAGTGAGAACACAAGAATATATTGACAACAATGATAATGACACATTTCAACAACTCTAATATCCAACAATTTCCCCATTTGGAATTGATGGAAACATATGAATGTGAGAAACAGTCAATGCAAAGAAAGAAATCAACTCAAGAAATCTCCCCCTAAGATCATGCACACATAGCTCTCTACCTTAGATAGATAAGGTATTTTTTCACATGCTTCTATCCCCCTTTGACATTAATGCAAAAGGCACATAAGAAAAATATTTTTCTCTCCCTCTTACCAAATATTCTCTCTCCATTAGACACACACTCTAACAATTCTGAACAACTAAACCACAGACTGACTACTCCCCCTCAGTAGTATTCCATTGGATTGATGCAACTCAATGCATCTAGTTCACATTAGGAGGAGAAATCACCCCTAACTCCTCTCTCAGATATATAAATTTATCTACAGGCAAGGGCTTCATAAAGATATCAGCAATCTGTTCCTTTGTAGATACATACTCCAATCTAACTTCTTTCTCATTCGCCTTCTCTCTCAATAAATGAAAGTTGATTGATATATGTTTTGTCTTGGAATACAATAACGGATTCTTAGAAATATTGATAGCAGTTGAATTTTCACAATATATAATAGTAGGCTCATTATAAACAACTCTAATATCCTTCATCACTTGCTTCATCCAAATTACCTGAGTACAATTGCTAACAACAACAATGTATTCAACTTCTACAGTGGATAAAGAAATAGTGTCTTGATTCCTACTTGCCCGAGAAATCAACTTCTTTTTGAAAAAGAATGCACCTCCTGTAGTGATCTTCTGGTTATCAATATCACTTACCCAATCAGCATCTGTATAAGCACTTAAAATGAAATCATCTTTCTTCAGATAGCGCAAACCATAATCAGTCATTCCTTTCAAATATCTGAATATCCTTTTCACAGCAGTAACATGACTTTCCTTAGGATTAGCTTGAAATCTTGCAACAAGATATACAACATTCATAATGTCAGGTCTAGTATGAGTCAAATATAGCAGTCCACCAATCATGGATGTATACAAAGTCTAATTATCCTTCAAAGATTCCTCATCTTTTCGTCAACTTGCAACCAGTTACCATAGGAGTTCCAACAGGTTTAGAATCAACTAACCCAAACTTCTTTATTAATTCCTTTACATACTTTGATTGATATATGAAAATGCGTTTATTAGTCTATATAATTTGCAATCCTAAAAGGAATTTCATCTCACCTATCATAGACATCTCAAACTCTTTTTGTATATCATTATCAAACTTTTTACTCAAATCATCATCTCCTCCAAAATTAATATCATCAACAAAAAATTCAATATTCAAGATATTATAATTATCAATCTTGAAGTATAAATTACTATCAGCAGTACCTTTACAAAATCCCAATTTTATCAAATACCTGTCCAATTGGGCATACCAAGCTCTAGGGGCTTGTTTAAGTCTGTACAATGCTTTATTAAATCTGCATAACATGTCTCCTTCATCTATCAATGAAAATCTATCTAGTTTTTCAATGTAGACTTCTTCTTCCAACTCACCATCAAAAAGGCTGACTTCACATCCATCTGATATACCTTGAAATTCTTATAAGCAAAAAATGCAAGAAATAATCTAACAGCTTCAATTCTAGCTACCATAGCAAAAGTATCCTTAGAATCAATTCCTTCCATTTGTGAATATCCTTTGCATACTAGTCTTGCTTTATTTCTAACAGCTTCTCCATCTTCATTCAGTTTAATCCTAAATACCCATTTAGTACCAATTACATTCTTGTCTTTAGGTCTTAGAACAAGTTCCCATGTATTGTTCTTTTCAATCTGATTTAACACTTCTTCCATAGCTTTTACCCAACTTTTATCTTCACAAGCTTTAGCAACATCTTTAGGCTCAATTTTTGAAATCAGACGTGTCTCTTCAACATCATTTCTTCCCCTAGTCATCACACCTTTATTTTTATCACCAATAATCTGATTCTTTGAATGATTCAATCTTACATGCCTAGGGGTCTTCCAATTATTCTGATTTTTAATCTCTTGAACTTCTTCACCGCCAGTAGCATTTGGATTTATTGACTCTTCTGGATCCCTCTATTTCATTCTTTGAGTCTACAATTGCTTTGAACTAACATCATGATCATCAGATTCATATCCGTATGCTCTTCTCATGACAATCATCAACCTTCACATTTGCACTTTCTACTATTTTTGTTAATCTTTTATTGTGGTCCACTAGCAGGCTTTGATCTTAGTAGAATATCCCAGAAAGATTCCTTCATCACATCTTGCATCAAATTTTCCTATATCCTCATCTCTTTTGATATAACATTTACTTCCAAAGATTCTAAAATATCTAACTATAGGAACATGGCCAAACCATAACTCATAAGGAGTCTTATCAGAATTGGCTTTTATGGGCACCCAGTTGAATGTGTACATAGAAGTGCTAACAACTTCTCTCCTATAGATATGCAAAACATTCCCTTCAACCATTATCATCCTAGAAGCATCCAAAACAGTTATGTTCTTGCTTTCAACAACTCCATTTTGTTGAGGGGTTCGCGGAGTAGATAACTATCTCCTAATTCCATGCTGTTCACAAAAATAATTGAGCTCACTAGAAGTGAATTCTCCCATCATCATTCTAGAGTAGTGATCAATCAATAACTTGAAGTATATGTCACCCTATAAGCTTATAACCCTAGAAGGACCACATAAATCAGTATGTAAAAGATCTAATATCCCATTAGATGTTATTCTTTGCTCTGAAATTAAATTCCTATTTACTTTCCCAATTGACATTCTTTACACACCAGATTAGTAGGCTTCACTATCTTAGGCTGATCTCTTACAACTTGGGTAGAACTTATCTTAATCATGCAGTCAAAATCAACATGACACATCCTCCTATGCCATAACCAAATTTCATCAATCTAAACAATCAAACAACTTTTCTCATCAGCATTGAGATGAAAGATATTACCTTTAGTTTAAGTACTTAATGCAATTTATATACCAGAGGTATTTAAGATTTTGTAACATTTCCCATTCTTGAATTGAAAATCATATCCCTTATGAACTATCTATCAAACACTCAAAACATTATGCTTCAAACTCTCAACATATAAAATATCATCATTATTATGCTTATCATCAAGAGAAATAGAACCTCTACCATGGATTAGATAAGCTTTGTTGTCTCCAAATCTTACTACACCGCCATCATACTTTTCCATATTCACAAATTTACCTTTATTGTCTGTCATGTGATGTGAACAACCACTTTCAATCACCCATTCATATTCTCTTCAATCTTAGAATCCAAGGCTTTCTCTTCAACAATAGAGCTTATAGAATCAACAGGTTTTGGATCATCTTCCTTAATAGCAATAAATACAAATTCATCTTATTAATGC
This sequence comes from Cryptomeria japonica, assembly GCF_030272615.1. Taxonomy (NCBI): domain Eukaryota; kingdom Viridiplantae; phylum Streptophyta; class Pinopsida; order Cupressales; family Cupressaceae; genus Cryptomeria; species Cryptomeria japonica. The sequence continues at coordinate 35,749,643 of NC_081410.1, read as the reverse complement.
CCTTTCTTAGACTCATCATCTGTCACACCTTCATCAATAGCATAATAACACTTCTTATGATATCTGTACTTGTGATTAGGCTTGTAAGGCTTATAATACTTTGACAATCTTTCTGTTCTTTCTAGACACCTAGAAGCAAAATGTCCTATCTTATTGCATGAAAAAAATTTCAAAGGTAACTTCCCTTCATACTTTCCTACTCCCTTAAGTAATCTTCTAGCAATAAGTGCTTCATGCTCTTCCAATTCTCTTTCGTGTTCTTCCATCGCTCTCATTTTCCTTTCATATCTGGAAACCCTAGTTGAACTCTCTCTTGGATCATACTTCTTCTTCCGAGATATAGTAGCTTTAAATACAGTCTTAGTTTTGCCATGTGATTCTTCAAGCTCACTTAATTCAAAAGAAGCAAGCTTACCAACGAACATTTCTCTTGTCATAGTTGTCACAGTCTGGATCTCATCAATAGAAGCAACTTTGTGTTTGTAAGAAGGAGGCAAGGATCTCAACACTTTATGTACAATCTCATCTTCTTCGATGATTCCACTGGCACATCTAATGTTCAGTACAAGATCATTTACTTTAGCCATAAACATTGAAATATTTTCATCTTCTCTCATTCTTAAAAACTCATACTTTCCTCTCAAGTTCTGTAATTTAGCAACTTTTACATGTTTATCTCCTTCATACAGGGTTTCTATCTTCTCCCAAATCTCATGAGCACTCTACAATCCCATCCCATTAGTCATCTCTGAATCAATCAAGACACTCAACAATCCTTCCTTGGCTCTTTGGTTATGTTCGACATCATCTACAATAACGGGACCATTTTGAGGAACAATGTAGACATTCTTTGTGATCTTCCAATAATCTTCTCCAAGACACTTCAAGTGACACTCCATCTGGTTCTTCCATATAGTGCAATTAGTTCCATGAAATCTCAAAATCTCCTTATTGAAAATAATAGTTTTCATCCCAGATCTCCTCAAGTGGTCAAGCTTCTTCCAAAAGATCTAGCTCTGATACCAATTGTTGGCAACAATAATGTAGGAAAACTGAGAGGGGGGGGAATCAATTTTCACCAAACCTAAACAAATTAACCTCAACTTTAGATCTGATCAAGAACAACAATAACAAGGATAAAAACCACATCAACAACACACATAACACATAGATTTTTGACCAGAAAAACCATGGTGGCAAGCTATCCACACTATGATGATACTCTACAATATTATGTGTAAATATTAAAATGGAGAATGCATTCAAGAACACTACCTAGAGCTCACTACTCAAAAACAACAAAGGACTACAACCCCGGGAAGACTCATTGTCTTACAAAGATCGTACAACAATGTAGATTACATGAATTGAAAGAATAACATCTCCAAATGCCTAATCATAGTTACGATTAAGTACACTATCTTCTTTGCAACACTCTTCTGCACTTCTTCACACTTCCAAAAGATCAATTCTCTTGTTTGCACATACAACACTCTCAAAGAATACAGACAAAATGTAGACACAAAACTTATATGATTACGACGCTTATTTATACAAATCATCACCCTTAATTTCAAGGTCAACTCAACTCATAAGACCTAATTACAAAATTACATCACATGATACATAAATCAATATGCGGACCAATACAATATTGGAAAGGACATATCATGGACCCAACTAAAAACCTTGAACATGCAACACTACCGAATAACTTGCCTAGATCATACACAACATGCAAGAACCATTGAGTCAGCCAAAAGGTCATATAACACAAAGAATACCACCGGACCAATAAAATCTTCAATAATGCACACAACCATGGATGCAGACCATCAAAATGGATAGAACACAATCGAAAAACATCAACAAGCAACTTGAATTCCATAACAACAACCACAACAACTTGGATTACAAGAATCATCGTCATCTCACCAATGAAGCTCAAGAACACCAACATAATTTACTAACAAACTGAAAGATACGCTTGTGAAGTTTCAAATCATGAATCACTCAAACTGAGGATGCCATCATTGGTCAAGTCCTCTTCAAATGGTGCCTTTTTATATTTCCTAAGGGCTCTCAATAGTGACATTGCCACTATGATCCACTCAATGGGAGGAGACAATCTTCCCAAAGCTTATGACATCACCATCAAGGTAGAAAAATTCTTAATACATGCAAGGAATATATCTCCTATGTCTCCAATGCCTATATTCCCTGAGACTTTTGTACAACAGCATGCAATGGCATCACTTCCTACAAAATCTACAAGTCAGTTGCTCACACCTACACCCACCCCACCATATTTAGAGATTCAGGAGCTCAGGTCAGATATCAAGGCCATGATGTAGAGATTTAGTAACGAATTGGTTACATTAAAGAGACTGCAATCTCAAGCCAGCGGGCGTTACCAAGCATCAAATCAAAATTACCAATAGAAGATGCCTACCTTTCAAGGGAAAAACCAATGGAGTAATGTTAGGCGCTTGAATATCTTGAACCCTATAGCTGTGAGTCCCTCAAGGGATTTAGTGCCAACATAGAACAATCTTTCTCAAGAGAAAGAATGGTGCAATCAATGCAATCTGCCACATAATCAGGTCACATGCCAAAATGGTGAGTTCTCTAAGGCCTTGGTGGCACAAAATGAACCAGCTATTTGGTGGTTGTCCAAACCATTCACAGGAAGATTCCACTTTCATAAATTGGTAGGAGGCCAATTTTTGTGCAGTAAATCAAACAACTAGTGAAAGTGTGGCCATCAATACAAGGTCAAAAAATAAGGCTTTGTGTAGTGATACAACTTATACCATAGTAGCCCAAACCTCACAGGATGCCATGCAATCTTCAATGCAAAAGACATCAAATAGGGTGACTGCCCCAAACAAAGAACAAGACTTGACACAAAATGTCACAAAGGGTGAGCCACCTAAGGCTCCTAATATCAAAGCTTGGTATTGTTGCTACTAAGGTCTCTACCAAGGCCACTAATCCATTTAATATCACTGAATAGATGAAGAGAGCCAACTTCAATGTATGTATATGGGATGCTCTTGTTATCCCATCTCAGAGAGACCAAATTCAAAGGGCCTTCATGGAAATCAGTCTTGCAATGGATACCAATCAAGGTTGTAGTTCTTTAATGCCTACAAGCTTGGTGCAACCTGTGAAGGCACAAAATTCATAAAAATTAGTAAGCTTCCCCCTTGCATGATAGATAGTGGGGCTAGTAGCTTAGTTATTCTCAAGATAGTGGCTAACCGCCTAGGCATCAAATATGAACCTGTGAATAAAGGAGTTGTGTAGCTTGATGTTAGAGAAATTTAGGTTGTGGGGATCATTAAGGATCTAAATTTAACCTTGTATGCTTTCCTTGGTTGTAGTGTACTGTAAAATATTTCAGTTATTGATCTCCCTAGTCACTTTACCATTTATTTGTCAAGGGAATTTACTGCTAGGATAAGAGGCTACCTATCCTGTGATTGGTCTCACATGTTTTTAAGAACAAGTTATGGTACAAAGGTGACCATTAGGGGAAAGCCTTTTGCCTTAAATCATATTTAGCCCTAAATCCTAAGCCCCATAGATATTAATTTCTTCTTCCATGAGGAGAATGATGATGTATTTATTAGGGAGCCTACAACTCAATTGGAGGAGGTTCCTAATTGGCTATTAGATGAGTGGGAAAATACTTTTCAGTTTGACTTAGCAGATGAGGTCAATAGTCCTAGCCTTGACACCTTTTGTATCCATGATGAGGACACCCCTTCCCTAGTATCACAAAAGAAGATAGAGGCATGCAGAAGGATGCTAATTTGAATAAGGAAGAGAAGATAAAAATAGAGACAATTTGAGGATTTTGGATCTTTGAGTAAAGTGTCTCATGAGCCTGAGACATGTGCTGATGAGCTTAATATCAACACATGTGATTATGATGTATGTTGGTTCTTGTTGACTCTAAATTTTACTTTTGAAACAAGCAACCTTATGGGAAATTCAGTGATGGGGAACCTATTGTGCTTAATTCTCTGAATGACCTCCATATTTAAGAAGCTAACTCTTCCTTGTGATTGGGGAAAAGGGGAAGAAGAAACTTAAAGCAAAATGATCTAGACTATTTAGGCAATGCGCTAGAATATTTCAGAAGAATATAAACAACATATAAAACCTAGAAACATCTGATTTTAAAGCCTATTCAACAATATACATATCTAAACAAAACCATAAACAAGACAAAATCAAGATTCCTTTTAACATAAAGAAACATACATTGTACATCCACCAAATAACAAGTACAAAACATAGTTTAATCGGCAGAGTATTAGACATATATCTCCAAAATCATCAGAATTACAAGAATGAATAGAAAACTATCACAACATATTGAAAATAGACATCATAGAGGCCGTAGGAATAATTTGATTATCTTTTCCTTAGAAAACAATAACAGCTAAAAGGCTTAATTACTATCTAGAATACTTGATTGTTCTTTTCATAAAAGTTCTCCCCCCTAAAACAGGAAAGAAAACAACATAAATAGAGCCCCCGACTCGGCTAGCAGTTCAAAGCATCCGCCATCCTCCTGCAACCACTTCTAACCAACAAAAAAACATTGTGGCATTTTGCAGGAACACACCCAACAAAACCGCTTTTGAAGCTGTTACTTCCACCTTGTTGTGTCATCTCCATACCTGTTTGAACAAAAAATATTTTGACACGAACCACAGCCAGAGAGGCAGGTCACCCTGGGCAACATGTCGCAACTCCAAGGACATCTGAAAAGAGACGCCTAAACAAAAATAGGATGGGAAATGCGAAGGTGCCCTGTGTCCCTATCTTCACATGATGGAGAGTGGGGTCCTACAAGATGCTTGGTCATCAAAACCCAAGCCATTTGGAAAATCCTTGTTTCCCCTAACCTCAAATAGAAAGAGCAGGCTATTAGGAACAATGCCAAGATAACATCAGGTCTGTATGCTAAGCATAGCTATAAAGTCAAAAAGAAAGGGGCACCACTTGATTAAAATGCCACCTATGGATAACCCCAAAATAATGTTAACATTTCTTGGTGACTAAAAGGGGGTGTTCTACCTGCGGAATGCTAGAACCTAAAAATGTTGGTTTGGAGACCAGACTTCATGTCAAAATAGGTCAGAGTAGATCGAAGACCTACTGCAATGGAGTCCATTCTTCCTCAGAGAGAAATGTTTGTGCTTCAAGACTCTGGTAATGCTAATCCAGACAGATTATCTCATCGAACGACAAGCCTATTGGTTCATCATGGACCAATTTCAAGAGCGTGTAGAGTTAGGTGAGGGGGTTCAGGAGATGCTCGACCTGATCTAAAATCTGCTCAACTTCTAGCACAAAACCATCTATAGGGAATGGAGAAGGTAAGCCTAACGAAACAAACCTCTCTATGCATTTCCTGATATCCAAGATGGAGAAATGGCTCCAACACCACTGATACGTGCATGATCACTCTATGATGGTTGATGAAGGCATTAGTTTTCTTGATAAATTATCAGTGATTTGTTATTCCTTTCACTCTCAACTCTTCATCTTGAGCCACATACAACATATGGATTAGACCCTGAGCCATAGGGATCTTGGGACCAATGATGATCATATAACTATTGATGAGGGCTCTCACCTCGGCATAGAGGTATTGCACTTTTCTGATGAACCTCAGCATGGGCTACAACAAGGGGCTGAACTACTTAATTATTTCCCAATGGGAAACATACAATTCCAACAAGATCAAAGAAAAGTCTTGAGAAACCTGCATGGGGGGAGGAATACTTAGCAATCGTGAGACTTCCTCACTCTTTGTTATTACTTCAAGTTGCAGGTCCCTGCGCCTATCTTGCTCGATGACCAATTGGATTTCCAAAGAGAGGACCCTAGCACTTCCATCCTGCACAGTCTGTTGGAGTTGCAATATATGATCTTGTCTCTATTGTAACGAAACCTTCACGTCTAGAGGTTTTCTCTTGGCTCACTATATGCTATTGTCCTTTTCATGCAACTCTGTTTCAAATCTCTCTTTCTCCTCTAAAAGTATGACCTGCGCGTCACTCAGTTGTCATGCGTATACGTCTTTCAAAGGAATCTCCTCACACAACTGTGCTTTCACTTGGGTGACATCTCTAGAAGTTTCCTTTAGCTGCTGGATCTCTTGGTCCTTTTCTTGCAATTCCTTCAAAGCTACATTTCCCATTGTCTCCTGGCCCCTCAACTGAGAACTCACATTATTAAGGGTGGCATGTAGCTTTCCTTTCTCTAAGTTAGCTTGTGTTAGCAAACCTTGCAGGTGATTGATCTCAACACTCTGAGCTTTATCTTGTTTTCTCTATTGGGCCAGAGATTCTCGGAGGTTCACATTCTCTTCTTGCATCTTCTCTAGGTGACGAATCTTTTTAATGAAGTCTGAGGACACAGCCTTTGAAGTTTCTTCCATCATTTCGACTTTGTTGAATGCTGTAGCATTTACGAGGTTGACACCAATAGCATGCAGGATAGAATCATTCGGTCTCATTTAAGCCTCCAACTTATCAACCTTGGGGAACATATTTGCAAATAAAAGACATTATTTTTCCTCACTGAAATTTGTTTGTAGGTGCGGACGGGCTGGCCTGACACCTTCATTTTCTTTTTCATTTGCCAATCCTACCTATATAGGCAGTCTTGGAATAGGCAACCTCTTGCTGGAAGTCATCTGGGTTGGCAATAACCTGGCCTACAAAAGCTGCACCAAGGGGGACCACAAAGGGAAACTAGGAAATGGGGCCACCAAAAGTGGTTTGGATAGGTTGCGCAAGCGTGGTTAGAGAAAAAAATGGGACAAAGGGAGAGGCTTCTAAGAGAAATGGGTCAACAGATGCTGCTCCGATATTCTGGGGAGGATTGGACTCTCCAAAACCAAGCCTATGTGAGATGGTGGCTGCTTCAAACATCTATGAGGAAAACTCTATGGGGACAAAAATAGGGGCCGGGAAAGGAATAGAAGCCTACAGAAATGCTTATTAGGGATCAACCGGTGTTCCGACAGGAGCTAATGTAAGGGTAGTAGGAACCTTGGTTTTCATTATAACAAGAGGGGTAGCAGAAGAAATAACTTGAGCAGAAGGAAAAGGCGAAGAAGGGCATACCTGAACCGTGGAAGTCACCAAACGTTGAGGATGTGAGGGAAACCACAAGGCTTGAGGAGACAAAATATTCTTTGTGGAACTTAGATACCACCTTTTACTAGGAGGGGAGTCATGCGCCTATTTCTTAGCTTATCTTTTGCCAACCTGGGAATGAGGCCTCTGAGCGGAACCAGCGAGAGGAAGAAGAATATGGGGCTTAGGATTTGGCTCTTTGATACTTATAGCCTTGATGTCTCTTCATCAGATTTATTGTGCTGATGCAATTCTAGCTTGAAATGCTCATCAAAGGGGGCATTCCTTATGTTAGCCCTAGGTTGACTCACTTCTTGCCAGTAGATCCAAAAATCCTCCCTCTTCTTTTTGGGCTAGGAATCTATAGTCATGGCTTCTAGCATTGCCCGGGGAATGGGCTTTCCTGGGTTGTACTTCTGTATGGCTGAGTAGAACATCAACCATGGGAGTTGTTTCAAGATGGGAAAATCATTGAGACCCACATACAAATTTGGGTAATCCATCTATGGATTTGTGCATCTTTCCCATGAGCTATGTGGCTCATGCTTCACTACATTCTTCCTTCTGCTGAGACACCCATTTGGGTCATAACTCCAATGATCACCAATCACCACTAGGACAAGTTGCACCAGCTTGGATGTCAGGACTTCCTCCTCAATATTTCTTTGGACTAAAGTAATGGGACCAATTTCCTTGAGGTCTACAATGATGGAGGTGTCATGCTTTCCTACCCCAATGGGTCTCTTGATTCTTACTAACTGTCGTACAATTTCTGAAGCAAGGGTTCTCTCAGTCACATAAGTAGGTAAGCGGAATGGTTCCTCAGAGAAACCATCCACTTGGATGAAAGAGAAATCGCTACCTATAAACCAGTTGCAAGGGGGCCGTTCATTACACATCTAGTTAATTTGAATCTGAGAGAAGTAGGCAAGCGGTTATTTAGGGATTGAACCAAAATCCCTAAGGATGGGGGTTAAGAAATAGTCATAAAATTGATATGCATCATAATAAGCTAGTAGAACGGGTGTCCAAGCTAACATCAGCATCTTTTTCCCCAACTCGTCGCAGATAGCCAACGACATATGCTGGCTGAAGAAGGCCTCATTCTGGTGCAAGAGCAAATGAACCAAGACTAAGGTGAATTGGAACCACCACAATTGCTGAAACTCTGATAGCTGCCTTATCATGGCCCTGGCTATGAAAATAGAGAAATCAAAATGAAAAGACTCCCTCTGTTTATGGCATTTGAAAAAGAAACCCATCATAGCGGTCATCATTTCCCAGTCATTTTCATGACCGCATAGCCATGTAAACATAGACGAGATATCTTTGAGGTCATCGTGCTTCAGGTCACTGTAGGACAAAGGGAGCCTCGGAAGCCCGGAGGACATACTCTGATTAAGGACACTTTGGCAAAACGATTAGGCATCCCTTCTAGTGTTCCAAAATTCTTCAATAGTATTCTAAGAGAACACCTTTGTTCGTTCAAAGATGGGATAGCATATCATAGCCCTTATGGCTTCCAAGGAGATCACTACTCTTAAGGATGAGCTGTTGATTGAGCATGAAATGGGGTCCAACCCGTTAGTGCAAACAACCACAAACTCTAGATAGTAAAGAACCATAGGGACCATAAATTGGGGTGTGCCACTACTCCAGAATCGAGCCGCCATAGATTGCGGCTCCACTCTATGATGTAACATTCTACTTCATGAAACCTCCCTGAGGTTTTTGGATTGTTTGCAGAGCTCGGGCTCAGAAACATTTTCAAAACAATCAATTATAGTGGACATATTGTGGGTATTTGTCTTCGGTCTGACCTTGGTTTTTGGATAATCCATCCTAGGTGGCATGGCATGGGAAGAATAGGAGATCTATCTCCGAAAACATTGACCCACAGTCTCCTGTGAGTAGCACTTGAGGAAGAAGCTTCGGCTTCCATTTTCTACAAGAGGGATTTTTTTTGTCAACCTTTCAAAATAAAATGGACACTTAGGTTACAAAAAGAGCAATAAGATGAACATCGAGTGACCTCCTTTCTTTAATTTACTATGTGCCTAGAATTTCATGACAGGGGTTGCTTAAAAAAAAGCATCTATTTACATGCATGCCAACTCACTTTCCAGTTGCAATTAACCCTAAAAAGGACAAGCACCCCCATACACGATTTACAAAGGAAAATTATTTAGCCCACTATTAATTGAAACCACTTGAGATAAAAATCTCGGCCAAACGGATCTACTCTCTTTAATGCACTAAAAATTGGTAGCTAGCAGGGTTCGCGCAAGCTAAGACAGTCTTGTGGGAGTTATGTTTTAAAACATGATGTACCTACACATATGCGTTACATCTATTTGCATCACCTCTTTCTTCGAGGTACCAGACAGGATGTTGCCAATTCTAAATCAGACCTCGCTCTATTGTGCAAATCAATGAAGCATGATAGGACCATTAGGATTCAGGAGCATTGGCCTATTTGTTACTTGTCACTCTAAGCTAGGAATTTGTTATAAATATGTCTTTTTAGACACTCTTTTGCGTAGGATCAGCTTCAACGATGAAGTTTCTTAAGGATATCAATACTCCTGTTAGACTCATCGATGCCAAAGCTCAAGTCACTTTTCTTGGGAACATTTCTAACTGGAGGCTACAGATGATGACAAGGTGGGAGAATCCCCTGATAATTGCTACTATCAAATGGGTTCTTAGCAAATATTTTATAGATAATGTGGCCCAATATCGTGTGAACATGGACATTTGTTCACATTTTGTCATTTCGTTGTTGGATTCCGGATTGGCTAGGCTATTGACCTCGCAATTCACCAAGGCACTCTTCTCCCACTATTATCTGGAAGGGCCAGAAGATGTGGTGGCATACTACGTCCCTTTTAGGGGCCTTCCCCTAGCATTGGATTTGAGGCGCTTCATTACTTCTGGTGAGGAGGTGACTTGGCACTTGCTTATCGGCGGTCGAAGGATGTTGATGCTATTAGCCCACCGATTTTGAGCAAAGCTCACTACGAAGTTCCTCCTCATTGTCCATCTGATAATTCTTGCTTCGGATGGTACCAAATGGTACTCTCATTTCCAAGATTACATTTTTCCATGGGTCTTGATGTCGCACATTCAACCAAAATAGGTTGTTATTATCATGGTTGGGGTGCCTATGGTGCTTCTGACTATGAGTGGTTAGAGGGAGAGGATACTTCAAATGATAGTGCAAACCCTGATTTTCAAATGGAGGACGATCAAGATGAAGAGGATCTTTGAGAAAATGATGGGCTATTGTTGAGGGCTTCATCTTGCAACTTTTGTAAAAAGGAGGCCAAGGGCCTATCCATGAATTGTATAACAACAAAACACCCATAATATAATGATTTTCCTTTTCTTTTGCTTATCTATGGCATATCTTGTGATTTCGTTTTGCTTGCTTGGGAAAAAGACTAGGAATAATTAAATAAATAAGGCACACAAAAGCATTATTTACATTATATACATTTAGAGAGAAACTACTAATGAAATGGTTTAAGATGGAAACATTTGATCGGGATCCAGAGAGAGTCCCCTTGCATATCTTCGAGGTCAAACGAATTGAAACCTTTGGAATTTATGATGTAGAAGTTCCCTCCCATAATCCATTGAACTTAGCATGTTGATCGAGCTTGGCCACTCTTTCATTATACTTCAACACAAGGCCGCCTTGTTTGAATCCCGAGTTAGAACTCTTTTTGCTATCAAACCACCTCTTGATGGTTGCTGCTGATGGTTCTAGAGAGACGTGAAATCTACTTCCCTAGCCTCCTCTAATTCCACAATCTCTGCCAATCTTACATCCATAGGACCATTTTCTGCCACTTCGATGGACTTGAGTAGCTGCAAGGTTGGGATTTCCAAGGAAATGGGAAACAGTGTGTCCTTACCATAGACCAGCTTGTATTGGGAGTTATTTAAGACCTTCTTGGGCATTATCTGGTTAGCCCATAATGCACTCCTCAAGTGGTGGTGCCACTCCCTCTTGTACTATGAGCCTATCCTTTTAATGAGTCCAATAAGATTTTTATTAGTGGACTCAGCGAGCCCATTTCCTTGCGGATAGTAGTTAGAGGAGGTTTTTAGGTAAATACCTTTGCTGAGGGAAAATTGGGTGATTCGTGAACTCGCAAATGCACATGCATTATTTGATATTATGGTCTTTGGTGGACCATATCGGCACACCAGGTCCTCTAGGAATGTCAGCACCTCAGTCTCTGATGAATTCTTTAAGGGAACAACCTCGAACCATCTAGTGAAATAGTCAGTAGCGGTCAAGATCCACTTATGTTTGACCGAGCTCGGGGGATTGATCATCCCTATAAAGTTAAGTCCTCATTGAGCAAAGTGTTCCTCCACCACTATGGGTTTGAGTGGCAATGCCACCCTTTTACACCTGCTAATGTAATACTAGCATTCTTTGCACTCCCTCACCAAGGTGTGCACGTCTTTGAACATAGAGGGCCAAAAATATCGGACGTGAGTGATCTTGATGATTTTCATTTATACCAAAAAGTGACCTCCTGATGAACCATAGTGAAACTCTTGTAAGATCCTGTCGGCCTGGCATTGGCTCACACAATGGAGTAGGACTCTGCCAAAATTTCTTTTGAAAAGTATGTTATCTACCAAGCTGAAACCGCTATTTTGAAGCCTATAGAATCTCTTCTTTTTAGGGGGAAGACCTTCAGGGAAGCTCCCCATCTTCATGAAATGTTTTTGGGCCTCCATCCAGCATACCTCTGATGGCTCGGAGGTAACCATCACAACTCCTTCTATGGCTATCTTCATTTCTTGGGGTTCGCACTCCTAGGCTATATATTCACACAAACCTTTGCCACTGATTATTTTGGTGCACTTGACGTCGATATCATACTCCAAATTTTAGTGATCCAGTTTTCCCTTTTCTCAGTGATGTTGCCATCCATGATGTATTCTCTGACCATAAGATGAGCAACATACACTGTAGTCCTATTGCAAGCGATGAAGTGCCTAAATTTTTTCAAGCCCTTGACTATGGCCAAAGCTTGTTTTTCAACAAAGTTATACTTATCCTCATATTCCTTTAGGGCCTTTGAATGGAAGGCTATAGGGTATTCACTCCCCTTTTCTACGTCTTTCTAGGTCAAGACCATAGCAATGCTATAGTGGCTAGAGAAAACATACATTATGAAGTCTTTAGACATACCTAGGTTGGATAACACGGTAGCTGAACAAATAGCCTCTTTTATTTTCTCGAAAGCTTCCTTATCTTTGAGAGTCCATTTGAAATGTGTTTCCTTCTTGAGCATCAGGGTGATATGCCTTACCATTCTTGCAAAATCAGAAATAAAGCGGCTAACAAAGTTAATCTTTCCTAGGAAAGACTAGAACCCCTTTTTATTGACAAGGAGGGGAAGTTCTTTTATTTCTTTAACTCAGTCAGGTTCAATGGAGACCCCTTCCTTTGACACTATATGTCCTAGTAGTTTCCCTTGAGGGACTCCAAAGATACATTTTTTGGGGTTTTAAATAGATCCCAAATTCTAGATATTTTTGGAACACCAGCTCGAGATGATCGAAATGATCTTCTTTGTGCTTTGAAAAAACCATTAAGTCATCCAAATATATGAGGATGATCTTGTTGATGATCTCCTTGAAGGCCAAGTCCATAGCTCTTTAAAAAGTCCCGTTGATATTTGACAACCCAAAAGGCATTTTTTGGTAGGCGAATGTTCCCCATTCGGTTGTGAAGGTTGTCTTGTGTTGATCCTCTGGCTTCACCAAGACTTGATTATAACCCGAGAAACCATCTAGCATTGAGAACATCTTTGATCCTACCACCATGATTAGTAATTATTCCATTGATGGCAAAGGGTAGTGATCTTTAAAGAGGCCTGGTTTAAGTCTCTGAAGTCCACGCAAAGCCAGATGTCTCTGTTCTTCTTCCTGACTGGCACCAGGTTGGATACACAAGTAATGTGCTTGATGGAGTAGATTATTTTGGATTCTATCAAAATTTTCAACTCTTGGGCCATGAGGGATTCGATCTTTGAATTGACCGGTCTCTACTTTTGGCAGAGTGATTTGGCTCCATTAGTGAGCTTGATGGTGTGTTGAATGATGTTGGGATTGTAACCTTTCAAATCTTTATAGGACCACACCAGTACACCCATAAATTCATCACAATATTGGGTCAATCTTTTTTCGGTCCTCTAGAGGAACCTCCTTTCTAACTTTGAGCATTCTCCCACCTCCTACCAGCATTTCAGTAGAGTCTCCTTTATCATCTGTAAGCTTTCGCTTATCATTTTTGGCATCATCATGGTCAAAAAAAATTTCCAAGGTGATTAACCCATTAGGAAGCTTGTTGGATCTCAGCTGGATGATTTGGTTCCCATAAGCCTCTTTCACCTTATGTTACAGTTGATCTGCAAACTCCCCTAAGTTTTGAATGAATAGGGAAATCTTCTCATCACTTTCAAAGAATTGCCAATGAGTGTCATTATTAGGAATAGCTAGCCAAATAGCCACACAGACTATTTGGGAACTGGCGAGAAGGTCCACAATAGGGTCAAATTGCAATCCAATGGTGGCCATCTGGTTAGTCGCAACATTTTTTTTCGAGGCACTCTCTGGATATTGAAAGCATCAAAGATTTCAATCAGATCCCATGTTCTGTGATGGTAGGACCTCATGCAGATGTGCTTGGTGCTAGAGATTCCTCGGACCTGGTGCACCACTAGCTCAGAATCACCCAGAACTTTCAATTTTTTGATACCCATCCTCTCCACCAAGCTCAAACCTTAGATCTGTCCTTCATACTCTGCTTCAATGTTTGAGTATGCGAATTGTAGATGAAAAGACTTCAGAATCCGTTCACTTGAGGGTGAAGTGAGGCAAATCCTAGCTCCTGACCCTACTTTGCATCTCACACCATCGAAGTGCAGGGTCCAAAGTGCAAAGGACAACTCCTCGTCAGAAAATAGTTCCTTGATAAGTTTCGAGATGACCTGGTTTTCGTCAAAGATGTAGTGAGTACCTAGGCCAGTGGTATGGTAGTTGGAGTATGGATCAAAGTCTATGAATTCATTTAGGAAAATCTCCTGATTGGGTGGAATATCCCTGGTCACTTCTTCATCCTCCAAGAGCTCTATGGTTTTCCTTTCTTTGTTTGAGATGGAAGTGTGAGTGGGTTCAAAATTGAGCACAACCTGATCTACTATGTGTTCAACGTGAAGGGGTTCTGAAAGGATGTTGAGTTTGGCACTTCGCTAAGTGCGAAGGATAAGGTGGGACTAGTCTAAGGACAAGTAGCCTCCTATTTTGGTAGTAAAATATCGGGAAAGGCAGAGCCCAAAAACAGGCGGGATGTCAATGACTACCACTTCTTGGGGAATGGTGGCACTAGGACATGCAAATAATGTTAGTGGAAGGTTCTTGATAAGACCTATGGTCTAGACTTTATTCCCATCTAACTACATAACACCCTTATTTAAAGGCTCGTATTTGATATTCAAAACCTTAGCGATTTGCTTAGGCATGATGGTGGTGCTAGCACCAAAATCTATCATAGAATTATGTAAGAGATTATCCCCGACTATGAGGGTCAGGTAGAAAGGATTCGGTTTGTGCTTACCTTCCATTTAAGATTTGGGAGGCATGGCTTCATTAGTTAACATGATTGGAGGGCATGATCTATTTGTAGAGTATTGAAACCTTTTTTCATTGATCTGCGGAGCTTTTGTCACATTTTCGCTTGCACTTTTCCCAACATCAGACAGGGCCTCTTTCAGTTGATTCTTTTGTTCTAGGATACTGAGAAGATCGCATAAAGAGACATTGGTCGGAGGTTTCTTCAGCTACTCCACCACATCTAGGATTGTCATCACCAATGCTTTTGTCTCTCTTGGTTTATAGGGGATAAAATTCTTCCTTGGGTACATGGAAGCAACCGCGGGTTGTTCAGGAACTTTATCTGTGGAAATTTTCCTAGGGTGTTTGTGATTTCCCCAGTGAAGCACCTTTTCGAGAGAAGGTTATAATTTGATTGCATGAGGGGGCCCCCTTCCCTAGAGGTAGTTGCACCATTGGTGAGTACGACATCTTCATCGTCCATCAAAGAGAATAGTGTGTGGTTTGGAGCTATCTTCGCCTCTTGTTGCATCGACATACCCTGCACTTGGGCAATTAGGGATGCATTATCCATGTTGGGAGATGCATAGACTGACTCATCTAGTGTCATAACTAAGTTTCGTTGCTCTGTGATCTTTTGCTACAAATTACCTCTCGGACAATTTCTAGGAGTGTGAGCATTATTGCATGGAAAACACCAAGAGTTAGTGTCATCCGCTAGATTATTTTTCCCTACTGTCAAATCCTTATTGG
The DNA here is from genome assembly GCF_030272615.1 of Cryptomeria japonica. NCBI lineage: Eukaryota > Viridiplantae > Streptophyta > Pinopsida > Cupressales > Cupressaceae > Cryptomeria > Cryptomeria japonica. Next base: position 35,734,080 of record NC_081410.1, on the reverse strand, counting down.
TGCTAGGGTAAATAGCCTGCAAAGGATTGGGGACCAAGACTATTTGACTATTTGGTTGGGTGGATTTATCATCATTGTTGTTTGCATACTACTTTTGTTGGTATGAGGGTCTATTCCCTTGGAAATTTGTTGGAAAGGGGGTCTAGCGGGTGAGATCTAGGCCCTTTTTAGGTTGACAATCTTATTGGAGAAGGTTCTCAACAAATTATTCATGTCGCTGACTTTCGTGGCCAAAGATGACTGCGGAGGGGCATATGCTTGCTAGGGGGGTAGGGTACGTATACATGGATTGAGGGACATATGTGTTGGGCACGACCTCTTAAGAGGATTGGTTAGATAGCTCAGGAAAGACTGGCATGAGGGGGCATGGTGTGAGCTTCCCTACATTGATCAGGTTATTTTCTACTTGGACCGCTATCTCAAAAGCTTGCGAGGGGTACTACCTCCTAGCGACTGCATCATTATTGATATGTCAGAATTGAAGGCCTTCAGGTAAAAGGCAAATGCCATATCTACAGGAGGGTGGGTAGATAGAGGTATTCTTTTCTAGGTCCTCTAAAATCTTAAGTTGAATTTTGTTAATGCTTCGTGAGGGGCTCTCTTTATTGTAATCAACTGGTGCATCAATGATGATCTATCAGCTTTGATAGAGAACCTCTAAAAGAAATAGTCACCTAGCTGGTCCCAATCCGCTATAGTATTCAGACCCAAGGATCTTTACCAATCTAAATCTCTTCCTTTGAAAGAGGCCATGAGAAATCTCAAGGCTACATGTTGCTCGGTGATACTGTGGATGGTGCAGACATTGGTTATGCCTTGTAGGTGTTCCTTGGTGGTTTTGTGACATTCCCCAGTAAAGTTTGGGATGGCTTTTAGTGTGACAGAGGGAATTGGTCCCCATACAACAGGTGGACTGGGGGGGATGAGAGGGATTTCGTTATTCCATGTCACAAAATTTCTAGGAGGAACATTTGCCATTTCTATAAGGGTGGCTGTAGAGAAGGTAGGCAAGCTCTAAGAAGAAGAGGTTGCAACTGAATGGATGTTTACTAGGGGTGGTAGGAGTAGACTGGGATTTAGGGCTGTTAGACTCCTAGTAACAGGCTCATGACTCATAAACTAACTCAGTCTTTTAAAAATTATGGTCCCACCGGGCATGCCAGAAAAAGAACTGTTGACTAAATTTTACTTTTGAAATGAACAGCCTTATGGGAAATTCAGTGATGGGGAACTTATTGTGCTTAATTCACTGAATTACCTCCGGATTTAAGAAGCTGACTCTTTCTTGCGATTGGGGAAAAGGGGAAGAAGAAACTTAAAGAAAAATGATCTAGACTATTTAGGCGATGTGCTAGAATATTTCAGAAGAACATAAACAACATATAAAACCTATAAATATTCAATTTTAAAGCCCATTCAACAATCTACATATCTAAACAGAACCATAAACAAGACACAACCAAGACTCTTTTTAACATAAAGAAACATACATCACACATCCACCAGATAACAAGTGCAAAACATAGTTTAATTGGCAGAGTATTAGACATATATCTCCAAAGTCATCAAAATTACAAGAATGCACAGAAAACTATCACAACATACTAAAAATAGATATTGTAGAGGTCGTAGGCATAATTTGATTATCCTTTCCTCATAAATAAATAACAACTAAAAAGATTAATTGCTATCTAGAATAATTGATTGTTCTTTTCATAAAAGTTCTCCCCCCTAAAATAGGAAAGAAACAACATAAATAGAGCCCCCAACTCAGCTAATAGTTCAAAGCATCCGCCATCCTCCTACAACCACTTCTAACTAGAAAAAGACATTGTGGCATCTTGCAGGAACAAACCCAGCAAAACTGCTTCTAAAGTTGTTACTTCCACCTTGTTGTGTCATCTCCATACCTTTCTGAGCATAAAATTAAATATTTTGACATGAACCATAGTTGGAGAGATAGGTCACCCTGGGCAACACACGACAGCTCCGAAGACATCCAAAAAGAGACACTGAAACATAAATAGGATGGGTAGCATGAAGGCGCCCTGTTTCCCTATCTTCGCATGATGCAGAGTGGGGTCCAATAGGATGCTCGATCATCAAAACCCAAGCCATTTGGAAAATCCGTGTTCCCCCTAACCTCAAATAGAAAAAGAAAGCCATCAAGAACAATGTCAAGATGACATCTGGCCTATACGCTGAGCGCAACTAGAACGTAAAAAGGAAAGGGTTGCCACCCAATTAAAATGTCGCCTATGGACAATCCTGAAATAATGTTAACATTCTCCTTTGTCCCTAATCATGATAATGTTGAATATGAGGCCTTCATTTAGTGTCAAGTTGTTTCTTTTGGCATTAGGGATGAGGTGCCTAAGCTTGAATGTTTTACTTGGGACCAACATACCAAGTTTGAAGATGTTGAGCATGCAAATATTCTTCTAGTTACAAAATTTGACAGCGTACCTAAGCTTCAAAATTTCCTATTTGATATGTCTAAGGAGCCCCCATTTTTAGATCAAGATAGGGGTATGGTGTACTTGTTATCTTCATGTGAGTTTGAGGCCTTTTCCTTTCATTTCAGCTCATACCAAGAGTAGGAGAGTTGTAATGGTAGTGTTAAATCTGATTCTGACTTGCCATTTTTTCATCTTCCCCTTGTTGCTAAGCATGTATGTGATACACTTTCATGTGCTTTAGAGGGTTATTTTATGTGGATACCCTACAACAACAAGGTAAATGGTGAGTTTTCTTTTCACCACATAAACAACATATATGCTTTGATGTATACATACATGATTCTTCAACTTTTGTAGTTGGCCAGGACTACAGCCATGGCCTGAGAGAGATCAACTCCTTCAAGAGCATCACTTTTGAAAGAAGGGTAAGTGCACAAAGATGGTGGTCAAAAAGAGGTGTAGAAGTGGACACTTTTTTTCAGAAATTAGGTGAACCTAAACTTGGAGGCAAAATTTAAAAGTCATCCACTAAAGATATGAAGATAATAAAAGAACAAATATTGTAGTACTCTAAATCTAGTTTCCAAATTACTAAAAATTTTCCAAATTGGATATGACTAAGGGGGTTAAATCCTTCGTGCACGAAAAATAGACCCTGATTTTTTCTAAAAAACATAACATAGTGTCTAACGGACGCATCAAAAATGTCATAGTTAGATTTAGTATTTTGACAAATCTTATGGCAAAAAGATAGTTAAGAATGAGCACTAGAAGATGTGTATTTTTTTGTAATTTTTTGTTGAGTAATTTTTTTTTAATGATTTTTCCAATCGATCACATCTTGAAAATTAGGTACCTGTTTGTGCGTGAAGCATAAGTTGCACTAAACAAATTGAAAATACATTTTATTTTTTATTTTTTAAATTGTAAAGAATCAAGTGCACTACAATAATATATAAATTTTTTAAAATTTGGATAAGTATATCAAAAGTTATTAAAAAAAATGGTGCACAGGTATGTCTGTGAGAACTATGGAGACACTGGTAAAAGAAATCCAATAATAATGTTATTGTTGTTCAAATTTTATAAAAATTATATGGTTAGAAAGCTCAGAAGATGGGTGAAAATATGGTGGTAATTTTAGAAATACCCACTTGATCAAGTGTAAACCTGGTGATGACAAAGTTGATAAACTAAGTTGATAAAATAAAACACATCAAAAAGGAGGGATATGGAGGGAAATCAAACTTCCAAACTATAGCTTTGTCATCCAAGCCTATTTCCAAATCTAAACAGTCAAAAGCACGTATGAGGTACGTATGGTATAAAAAGAGCGTATGGGGTACTTATGGTGTAAGAAGCACATACGCACTATGTTTACTATAAACAGCATGTATGCGCTACGTTTGTTTAAATTTTGGGTGTGTGTATAATATGATATTGTATATATAATATGTGTATATACATATAATATATAATTTTTATATATAATATATAATATTTATATATATATATATGTATATATATATGTATATATATATATATGTATATATATATATGTATATATATATATATGTATATATATATATGTATATATATATATATAATATATTAAGTATATGTATACACACATATAAGTGTATTGTCTCCCCCTCTCAAGCGTGTACAAGGTGCCTCTCTTTCTCTCCCTCTCCCTCTCTCTCTTTCTCTCCTCTCTCTCTATCACTCCCTCTCTCCCCCTCTCTCCCCCTCTCTCTCCCTCTCCCTCTCTGCCCCTCTCTCCCCCTCTCCCTCTATCTCTCCCTCTCTCCCCTTCTCCCTTCCTCCATACCCCATCCCTCTCTCTCTCTCCCTCTCTCCCCTTCTCCCTTTCTCCATACCCCATCCCTCTCTCTCTTATTCTCTCCCTCCCTCCCTCCATACCCCACTGCAACTGTGTTTGCACTTCTATAGAAGTGAGTGAATTTATTTCTTGTCTGCAACTTCCTCTTTGATTTTTATCATGTATTCTCTTTTAAGAAAATTGACTGATGGATTTGTGTGTGTATATTTAATAGGAGGAAGAAGGGTTTGAAATTGAACCACAGGTGCATTACCATGACAAACAAGGAAACCTGCAGCAATATTCTTCTCGAATGTGTTTTTAATGAGTTGAGCACATGTGGAAAATAGTGTCAACAAAGCAAAATGATGAGTCAGGCTACCTGCAATATGTTTTTTCAGAAGGAAACAACCAGGAGGAAGAGAAAGAGGGAGAGTAACACAGATGACATCAGAGAGAATGATAGTGGTGGGTGTTTATGGTGAAAAGGGAAATAACAATATTGAAAGACTAAATAGATTCAACCACAAAACCCTAGCCTAACAATCATCAAAGATCCACCATAACATATGAAGATTACCTAAGATAATGCAAATCAAATGAAATCACAAAGATTATACCATCACATGTCCAATAGGGTTTGTATCTCCATTCTTCCTATCTCCATTGGTCTTGCTTGATATATTTGCTCTCAGATTTTATGTGTGCACAAGATCTCAACAAAGAACAGAAATGTGGTTGCAAGTAGACTTGATCATTTGTGAAAATTTGAAAGCATCATTGGGAGTCCTAGTAGTTGAATCGAATGATTAGAATGATTAGTTGGTTAGAATTGATAAGGAAACATCCTCTTATATAGAAGACGCTATAAGAAATGGAGGGATAAGAATGATAGGTGTAAAAGATAAATGGTTAGCTAAGAATAGAGGGTAGGTAGAGAAAATAATAAAATAATAAGAGGGTAGGTAGTGTAGGAATTAAGAGATGAATGACATGTGTCATAAGTGGAAAAGGCTAATGAATTAATTAAATAAATAAAAATTTATTTAATTAATAGAAGAAGTGGGATCAATTAAATAAATAAAGGTATTTATTTAAATGAGAAATAAGGCTAGAAGAGGATAAATGAATTAATTGAATAAATAAAGATTTATTTAATTAATAGAATAATTAGGCTTAAATAATTAAATAAATAAAAGTATTTATTTAATTAGACAGGACAATTTTAGGTGTCTACATTTTGCCCCTCTTTGAGACAATGTAGCTTGTCGCATTGTTTCAAAGAAGATAAGATGAACTGATACAAAGTTGCCCCAAGATGGGAATGATATGCCCTCTTGAGAGATTGGATGAAAATGTCTGAAAAGGTTGCAAACAATCTCTCGATAAGAAAGAAAGGCTAGAAATGACTGAGAGGATAGGATAGAGTGACTGAGTCATAGGATAAAGAAGACTGACTCAGGAAACTAGGACTAGGGTAGTCTATAAGATAGAATACGAGGGAAAACATCCTCATTATCATCCACACATACAAGATATCATAGTGCAGAGAGAGAAAAGAGCAGTCAATAGCGATGATATTGGTGCACAGATTCGATCGCGTTTGCTGATATTAGATGTAGGAGAGCCGATGAATACCACAAAACCTCCTTGTACTTTGTTGCATTAATTGTTGTCATAAATGCATGTCAAGTAATGCAATAAATGTGCTTTAGGTATGTTGCAAAAAAATGTCAAGTGGAGTAAAAAATGCTAAGGCACATCTAGGTAGGCTAGTCATGTCTGTGAAGTATATAAGTGCATTTGTGTCATGAATGTGCATGTATGTCTTCAAGGTAAAATCGATAGTTCTGTGATAAACATACATTGTCAGTTGGATAAGCTGTTGAGAGGATACACTCAAGTAGGTCCTCTAGGGAAGACTAGAATAACAGATAGGGCTAGGATTGACAATTTTGTGATAGAACATACGTTGCCAATTAGGAAACTACTCAAGAGGATACACTCAAGCAGAGGCCCTAGGATAGGATAGATCGAGGCGCTTTGTGATGAACAGGGAGTACCAAAGAAATTGACAATTCTGTGATAGAACATACGTTACCAATTGGATTAGGCTGAAATTGACAATTCTGTGATAGAACATATGTTGTCAATTGGATAAGCTACTCAAGAGGATACACTCAAGAAGGTGCCCTAAAGATAGGATCAAAGTAGCACTTTGTGATGTACAGGGAATGCCACTAGGATAGAAAGAAACAATTTGTGATGAACAAGGAGTACCACTAGGATAGAGTGCCATATGATAGATATAAGCAATAAGATAAAAAGCAGCACTTTGTGATGAACAAGGAGTACCACTAGGATTGACAAAATTTATTTACTTGACTGCACGAGGACATACCTATGCTAGAGTCATGAGATAGATTCCCATCAACTCAGAGTTTGCGAGTAGAGCTGACACTCGAGGATAGAGTAGCAGTTCAAGCTATGTGCTTGCGATATTTTCTATACGTGCCTGAATTTTGGGTAAACATGGGATTGCTAGCTGCATTAGTTGAGAGATGGCACTTAGAGACATGAACTTTTCATTCATCGATGGGTGAGATGATAGTCACCTTGGAGGATGTATATAGGATACTACAGATATCGATCGATGGGGAGTTAGTTCCTTACAATCGAGAGGGAGACAGGGATGCACTGAGACGAGTTTTTCAAGATCCAGGACTAGCGATGAGGGTGGGACATGTTGCTTGGGATACTATGATAGCCATAGGATTGGCTCTACCGGTGGTTCTGGCAGGAGTTATCAGTGGGCTCCTCTATCTAGACAGGGTGGCATGAGGGTTGGTTGTGGGATGGGGAAGGATGACATAGTGGAGGTGATGGAGATGATAGTGGGGATGGTAGTGGTAGAAGCCAATGGAGGTGGCACGTAGTGGTAGAGAGGAGAGTGACTCCGAGGAGAGAGGGCAGAAAGGAGGAGGATGATCTAATTTCCTTGAGGGAGATCTACCAGGGATAGGCAGATGAGATCCAGGATTTGGAGAGGGAGAGAACTAGTCTCAAGAGATAGCTGAGGGAGAGGGATCAAGCTATTCAACGCTACATAGAGGTTGAGACAACACTGAGGGCAGGGAGCCAGCAAGCAGAGAACACAGGGGCCGAATACACCTATGTTCTGTGGGCAAGGGAGGAGATAGCCTAATGGCGAGACCTGTACTATGGAGTGGTACCACTAGATCAACAGGATAGGAGCTTCTGGAGACCATCACGGACTACGACAACCTCTAGGGGGAGAGACAGGAGACATGTGTCTAGCAGTGGGTTCATGGGTCCTCCATCACCACCAGATAGAGGGGGCAAGAGAGATGATCCTAGAGTGGGTCCTTCCAGGGCTCAGAATCCATCGTGGCTAGTTGGCTCTAAGGGAGGGAGTTCATAGTAGCCTTAGAGGGCACTCTATATATTAGTTTTGTACCATATTTGTATGATGATGTAGACACCTTCGGGTGATTTTGTAGCCATATGATTTTGACATCATTATATCATGACACTTATGATTTTGATATATATATGAGATGATTCATCATTGCGGAAGCTATTTACATGTGTACCTATGTGATGTTTCTATATGTTTGCATATTTCTATGTGATGTTTATGATATGGATGCAAATATGTACATGATGAAATGCAATATTTTTGTTCTTTTTCTAGGTTTATATGTTATGCATGACGCAAATGTGTATGTATGAAATGCAGATGAATATGATAATGTAAATGACTATTTACATGATGAGAATGCAAAATGTGGTAACATGTGTTGTGTGCGGGATGTGATGCAATTGTGATATCTATATGTATGTATGAAATGCTAATATGTGGCAATGCATGTGCAAACTACATGAAATGCATATATTTTTGGTGTGTCATTATACTCAGTCATGTGATAACAGGCTACGTGGACTCTAGAAGGACGATGGAGGTCAATCAAGAAAAGGGGATGAAAGATAGAAGATATGGAAGTGAAAGAGCTTCTTGTGCGTTATCATCATTGAAATTTATTATGGCAAATAGGTTATGACAATCGAGGTATATGTTCGACCCAGAAAGTCATTGTACCCGTTTGCATGGAGATAAGATAGTTACAAACAAAGAATGTCCCAGTTCATACTAGACTCACAGTGTCCTCATATCCTTGGACAAGTCATAGCATTACTAAGAGACAATCTATAGACAACAAAGAAAAATAGGTGACAATACCCCATCCTCACCTTTCTAGTCAAAGACATCCTGGAGATAAAATCTCTAGTCAGAGACATCCTGGAAAAGCTAAAAGACATGTCACCAAAAAAGATAAAAATCAAAAGAAAACCAAGACTCGATACCAACATTCAATATAGTCCTCAAGTTTAGTGTCTCTTGTCACTTGTATAAGTCATAAGTCTATTTGATTGTGGTCACAATGTTTACTTTCACAAAAGGATAGATAGCACTAAACCATAATGTTGTCTGAGTCTGTTGAAGGATTTGATTTGTTGAAGCCCATTGTTGTCATTGAGTCTCATCTACAACTAACAAAATCCATGCGACTGATACTTTATTGTGAAGAAGATGGATCTTTATTATAGATTGGTGATGCAAGTGCTACTTTATTATGGATTATGCACAAATAGACTAAAGAAAACTAGAAGAAATTGTACTCCTCAGAACGTGTGATATTCTTAGTTCCACACCCATCACTAGACGTAGGATTTGCCTTAGCCACATATAGGAGTTGATTTATTATGGATGAAAAGGTTGTGAAAAGGAATGTTTATTATGAATGGCTAGCCAAGCTTAAGTAGATCAATGACAAGCCATGATGGGAATGGGTGTTTATTATGGATGGAGAGGTTGTGAGTGTGTGCAAAGTGAAAGGATGAAAGTGAATCCTGAAGGAGGGAGGAGCAATGTCTCTATGCATGGCATCAGTGACCTAGTTTTCACCATGGTACTTGCCCAAGGCACCACCGAAGTGGTTTTCACCATTGACCGAAATGTTTTTCTGTTTTCCAATTTTTTATTTTTTTATTTTTTTTATTTTTTTGTATTTTTTAATTTTTTAATTTTTTTGTAGTTTTGAATTTTTTTATTTTTTGATATTAGGATATTCTAAAGAGCTATGTGTAAAACCTGCGAAGGTGCATGTTGTTCATAGGATCCTCCAAAGGTTCACCCTCTGGGGTTGAAAGTTGATATGCACTTGATCCATAGGCTGTTGTGATGATGTAAGGACCAAGCCAGTTTGGTTTGAACTTGCCCTTCTTCTCTCCGTCTTGCTGATTTTTAGGATTTTCTCTGAGAACTAAGTCACCCACCTCAAATGTATGAGGCTTTACCTTATGATTGTAGTTGTATTGTTCCTTGATTGAATGATATGTAGCTCGAGTGACTGTCTTCCTTGATAAAGGAACTAGGATAGAATTATTAATGTGTGGACTACGTAGGCCCATATGCGTGTCACTTAAAGACGTTTGGGCATCATTGATAACAAAGTTCTTCAAGGAAGTTCTATTAAAGGTCCATGATGTATCGCCAGAAGGGAAAGGATATGTGGAACAAGTGGATGAGGAATGAAGGCTTATGATTGTGAAAATAGGTGAAAGTAGGATAGCATGATGGACACTTAGGATCAACAAGTATTATTTTTGACTTAAAATTATAAAACTTTTTCCCTTGGTTGTTTTGATATTAGGGGAGATCAACTCTTGTTCTTGTTGCTTCATAAGAGTTTTATCCTTGACTTTGATTTTTGTAGAGTCCAATAGCTTTTGATTTTGATTTGGACTAAAGGACTTTTCTTTATTTTTTACTTTTAGATTTTTCTTTTCAAAGCTTAATTTTTTATCCCCAATGAATAAGGGCTTTTGTGATTCTTGTTGATCCAAGTCGAGGAGTGGAGTGGAAATGGAATGAGTGGATGAAATGGTAAGGCTATATGAGTTCTCAAGAGGGTTGACAATACTCTCAATAGATTCTTCACTAGAACCACTCTTAGGAATATTGATATCAAGAGTTGCTTGCACCACTAGAGGAGATTTACATTCAAACTTAATAGCCACAACACTAGGTGGTTCACACCCAATTCCTTGGCAGTGCAAATTGTTTGTAGATTGTTCCTATTGACTGAATGTCTTAGGAGATAGTGGGAGTTGATCAACATGAAAAATATACTCACCACATCCCAAGTCTTTAACCTTGAATTTTGCTTTAAGCTATGCTTGTTTTGATGTAGAAGCTTTTAATGATTCTGGATCCACATATGCTAATGAAGGAATAGCTTCTCGATTGGCTGGGATTGTTATTTCTGATCTAGGACGTAGGTTATTGCAATATATAAACGGATTTGGATCGCCTTTGATGGTCACTTCAACTCCATTGTGTGGAAACTTGATACACTGATGATATGTAGATGGGACTGCACTCATCTCATGAATCCATGTACGTCCTAGCAATATGTTGTATGTGAGCTCTAGATCAAGGACTTGAAAAACCACATCATTTGTAACTGGCCCTACTCTGAGAGGCAAGGTGACCATGCCTTTGGATGAACGCTCTTTATCATCTTATGCCTTGATGGTAATTTTGTTTGTAGCATTCACAACTTTGTCTGAATATCCCAATTGTATTATTACGTTCAAAGTGCATATATTGAGACTAGCTCCTCCATCTAAGGACTCATTTTATTCGATGCTTGTGTAGGAAGGCTTCAATGTGTAAAGGTGCTTATGTGATTGGCTCACGGAGTCATTGTCAGCTTCTGTGAATGTAAGGGAGTGTGGAACGGAAAGGTATCCCACCATGGCTTGAAACTAGTCCATGTTCAGATTAGTGGGGATGGAAGTGTCTCTTAAAGTTTTGTCAAGAATGGATTTATGTGCAGGGGATATGTGTAAGAGCTCAAGGATTGAGATAAGAATGGGTTTCTTCCCTAACTATTCTACAAGGTCATACTCAGGTTTGGTTGATGAGGAAGCGATGTTTTTAGCTGGAGCACCTTGCAAAGTGAATTTACCTCAACGAGTTGTAACATTACATTGAGAGGTAGGTTTGGAAGAAGATCCAATGCCTTTTAGGACAACTTTACATCTTTGGGTAGAATTTTCAGGTGTTTTGTCCTTGATGATAATGGTAGAGACATAATTATCTATCGAAATATGATTAACAGTTGAATTATAGTTATAAGATGCTCTGGTATCGTTGGTTTGCTCATTTGCGGCTTTAGCTTTTCCCTTGTCATGTTTTGGGAATGGTTCTTTAAAAATTTCATGATCTTGATTGGATGAGTGTCCTTCAATCTCAATGTCTCCTCTATCAATAAGATCTTGTATAATGTTCTTCAGTCGATGATAATTTCCTATTTTATGTCCCTTGCTTTTGTGATATTCACAGTATTCATCATCATTCCACCAATTTGGTTTGACCTTTGGCTCATATGGAGGCATATTTGGAATTGTTATTATCTTGTTTGCCACTAGCTTCTTGAAAGATAATTCAAGTGGTTCTCTCAATGGGGTGTACTTCATTTGTGATTTGGAAGTTGTTTGTGTATTCACTTGATTGTTTGTAGAGCTTGATCCAAAAAAATAATTTTGGGTCGTACTGTATTGGAATCAACAACACCATCATTAACTGTGTTCTTGTTTTTATTCCAAAATATTGGCTTGTCTTTTCCTTTAAAGTCCTCTTTGTTTTCTTTGAATATTTTGATGATGCCTTGCTCAATTAGGACCTTCTCTATTGCTAAGCCTTTTTCAATGACGTCCTTGAAAGTGGACAAGCAAGCTTTTCTTAGATCATAATCAATGTCTTTGTTAAAATTTTGGGTGAACATCTCTACCATTTCTTTTTGTGGAATTTCACAAGAGCATCTACTGGCTAGATTTCTCCATCTTTGTAAAAATGATGAAAAAGATTCTCCATCCTTTTGTTTGGTGTTGCACAAAGGAGTGACTAATATGTTTGTCTCTATGTTGTATGAGAAATGTTGGATAAATGCCTCTGCTAAGTCACCCCATGACTTAATCTAGGTGGGAGTTGGGAAAACCATTCCATAGCTTGATCACCTAAGATCTATGGGAATAATCTCATCAAATATGTCTCTTCTACTGCTACCTCAATGCAAGCTGTAAAAAACTGTCTTATATGTGCCTTACAATCCCCTTTTCCTTTGTACTTTTCAAACTTAGGTGTCACAAAGTGTGTAGGAAATGGAGGCATTGGAATGCTTTTGTCAAATGGATAGGGACATATGTCTTTCATTGTATAAGTTGGCTTCGGTGTATTTATGTCCACCATTTTCTTTTGTAAGTCTTTTATTTGTTGTTCCAAAGTGTTCCTAGGTAGAGACCGACTTCTTGGACCATACCCCATGCCTGAACCACCAGGTGGAGGAGCATGTTGCATATGTGGATGGTATTGATCATACACATGTTCATATGGAGGAGGTCTATATTGATGTTGTGTATAAGGACCACTTGGTATAAAGTCATGATGAGGAATGGAATATCTGTTTTGTCCATGTATACCATACTCTACAGGCATGTCATGAGTTTGTTCTAAAGTGTTGCCCCCAAATTTGACACAAGGTTTCCTTGTGTCCAAAGTTTGAACATGCCTTTGGATATCCAATTTCTTTGGTGGTTGGTCCTTAACATTGGAATGTGATTGAGTATATTTTTTTGCATAAGACTTCCGTAATGGTATGCGAAGGTGAGTATCATATGCTTGACCATGTGTATGTGAGACCTCAGGTTTTTGAAACAACGATGATGGTGATTTAGGAACCATATGTGGTCCTCTATTGCCTCCACTATTAGGCCTCCTTTGATCCTTGTTGAGGTGAGGTTGTTGCAAAGGTTGATTTTCCATTATTTGAGACATCAAAATCATGAGGTATCTTGGCTCCACTTTGTGCCATCACTTGTAAGAAATATTGTCTATCTCTCCTCATTATTTCCTCAACCAATCGATTAAAATGGGGATCCATAATGGAGTCTTCCACTTCTGCTGAATGTATTGAAATGTTGTCCATATTTTCATTGTGTGTATCATTGTTGTTTATAGTGTCCATGTTCTCGACATTTGGAATGTTTCTATAGGAATCCATGTCATGTAATGTAGTATGATCAGAATTGAAAAAGACATCATTGTCATACTCATAGGAACTCATGTTTGCGGACTCTTGAGCCTCTTTAGCTTCTCTCCTAGATTTTTGGGAACGTGTTTCAACCATGAACTAGGTATTAACCAAGATTTGGGAGACTAGATGAAAATGGAAAGAGTATGGAAGACCAAGAGTTTGTATGGAATGTAAATGAATCTAAGGTGTACTTGCAATGTCCAAAGTGTAAGACCAAGTATCTATGTAGTAGAGTAGGTGTGGCTTCCAAAGAGATGATAGTTTCTCTTGATGAGGTAAGTTGACCTTGACTCTAAGTAAGACCAAATGAGACCCAAAGGTGATAGACCTTGATGAGGGACCACTTAGCAAAATATTGTTGTATGTAGTGTGTTGACAAAGCAAGATGAGGACAAGCAAGTGTCCTTTTGACTCAAGTTTAGAAAAATATGAATGTAATGCAAGGTGTAAAGCAATGATGAACTTTTTGAGACCCAAATATAGGCTAAATGCTAGATGAAAACCCAGAGAAATAACCTAGGAAGCTCAAGAATCCTGAAACTAATTGCTCTTGTTTGTTGGACTGTAAATTTTTCCAATTTTTGAAGTTGTTTGTTGTGATGAAATCTAAATTTTTTGACTGTTTTTCATGACAAGATGACACAATGTTGATGAGGACTCAATGTTTGTAAGTGTTTAGACTCAAAATGCCTCAAAGAAAGTGTGTTGTTTGATGTAAAAAATATTTTGCATACACTTGAAGACATTAAAGACACAATGTTTTGATGTTTGATCTTGAATGTTTGATTATTCAAAATAAGACAAGCACAATTCTTATGGCTGGCTAAGACAATAGTTGTTGATCCCACATGGGGTTTCCCCCGAGGCTATGTTATTCAGAGCAGATAATTAGATGCTTGACCCCATTGGCTCCACCCTTTATACTCACTTCTCTAAGGTATCTAAGCATCAGTCCCCACGAAAACTCCCCATGGAAAACTTTGTATCTCTACTAAGAACCATATGTGTGTGGGTCGCTTTAGAGGTCTGACCTCCTAAACCAACAACTAGAAGGATTTTGGCTTTCTAAAACAAAAAGGTGCTAGTAAATGCATCCTCTTGTGTGGCCATACATGCAGTACTTTCAGCTCTATAAATACAAAAGGCTCCCAGCCAGTAGGGGTTACACCCTACAACTAATCAAAAAAATTTGATCAAATGGGTTTATGGGGAGACATAGTGTCGATATGAAATAATCAGCACACGTTACTTATGGCTTTCACCATGGATACAGTTGTTTATAGTGGTTCAGAAGAGGATGGCTTTTCCTCACTACCACTTGGGTTGTTATCTCCTCACTAGTAGTCCTAATGACCACATGGGGAGACAGACCCTCTAAAGATTAAACAAAAAGAGCCTATTGCCCAAGACACAAAAGACACTAGTTCAATTTTAGTGCACCAATTGAAGTGTTTGATAATCTATAAAAACAAGGCACACAATAAAGATCAAAAACCCTTGCCAAAATTCTACAACAAAGATTTGTTAGTAGTTTTGCAATAATACCCCTCCTGCAAGCACACAAGTTAGGTAAATTTTAGATCCAAAAGACTTTGTGAAATAGGGGCCTCCAACAATGCATTTTTTTGACCAATTCAAAGATTTGATTCATCATGAAAAAACACCACCTGTAAAATTCCAAAAAATTTCCAGAAATGTAAGAAAATCCAAAATATCTGCTAATTTTCTCCAAAAATTATTATTCTATGAAAAATCATAACAAATTCATATAAAATACAAAATTGATCAAAAATATTTGAAATTTTTTACTAGACACTCCTAATGGTCTTCCAAACCTGCATCAAAAAAATTCTACAAGATATCCAAGCAGTTTGTGAGATATGAGCAAAATAATGCAAAACCCTAATTTTCAAAGATCCAATTTTTGAGGAAATATTTTGCATCCAATTTAAAATCACAAAGAATAGATCCTATATATAATTTCGAGAGATTTCCAAAAATGTAAGAAAATATGAAACATTCGCTCATTTACTCTCAAAATTAATTTTTTATGAAAATGCATAAAAAATTCATAGAAAATTCAAATATGCTCCAAAAAATTTGAATTTGTTACTAAGCCCCTCTGATAATGTTCTTGATCTGCAAAAAAAAATTTGATGCTAAAAGTCAAAGCCGTTTGTGAGATCTGATCAAACTAATGAAAAACCCCAATTTTTAAAGATCTGATTTTTAAGGAAATATTTTGCATCAAAATTAAAATCACAAAGAACAAATCATGTGTATAAATCAGAGAGCTTTCCAAAAGTATAAGAAAAGCCAAAAAATTTGCTCATTTTCTCTCAAAATTAATTTTTTATGAAAATTCATAAAAAATTTATAGAAAATTAAAATATGCTCCAATAGATCTGAATTTTGATTTGAGAGCTGTTGATACTATCTTAAACCTTCCAAAACAATTTGGTGCAAAATTTCCAAGCCGTTTTTGAGATCACATCAAATCTCTGCAAGATCTTGATTTTGTGTCCAAAACCCTAGTTGCACAAGGTTATTCTCCAAATTGTTTTACAAAACAACAATACAGGGTTAGAAAAACCTGCAAAAAACATAGATCTAACAAAAATCTATGTCCCACCAGACATGCCAAAATTTTTATGGTGAAAATGGAAACAACAATATTGAAAGACTAAATAGATTCAACAACAAAACCCTAGCCTAACAATCAACAAAGATCCACCATAACATATGAAGATTACCTAAGACAATGCAAATCAAATGAAATCACAAATATTATACCATCACATATCCAATAGGGTTTGGATCTCCATTCTTCTTATCTGAATTGATCTTGCTTGATATATTTTCTCTTAGATTTTATGTGTGCACAAGAGCTCAACAAAGAACGGAAATGTGGTTGCAAGTAGACTTGATCGTATGTGAAAATGTGAAAGCATCATTGGGAGTCCTAGTAGTTGAATTGAATTATTAGAATAATTAGTTGGTTAGGGTTTATAATGAAGGAATCATCCTCTTATATACAAGATACTATAAGAAATGGAGGGATAAGATTGATAGGTGTAAAAGATAAATGGCCGGCTAAGATTAGAGGGTAGGTAGAGAAAATAATAAAATAATAAGAGGGTAGGTGGTGTTGGAATTAAGAGATGAGTGACATGTGTTATAGGTGGGAAAGGCTAATGAATTAATTAAATAAATAAATATTTATTTAATTAATAGAAGACGTGGGATCAATTAAATAAATAAAGGTATTTATTTAATTGAAGAAAAAAGATAATTTAAATAAATAAAGGTATTTATTTAAATGAGAAATAGGGCTAGAAGAGGATAAATGAATTAATTAAATAAATAAAGATTTATTTAATTAATAGAAGAATTGGGCTTAAATAATTAAATAAATAAAAATATTTATTTAATTAGATAAGATAATTTTAGGTGTCTAGAGTGGGTATGCAAGAGTTCCCATGTTGTTACAAAACGTCTTTCACCTAAAGAAATTAAAGTTTGTTGTAAGCATGGCAGTGGTAGTATATGATGATCATCACTTGTTAAAAGGCCTAGAAGGGTACATACCCATGAAATAAATCAAGTGTGTAATTCCTATAGTCACAATCAAGATCAGTCCTATAACCTTGCAAATTTAACAGCATCATATGTTTGAGAAAGGCAGTACTCTTAGGGTTAGGTCAAGCTCTTACACTTGCTTTTTAGCGAAGCCTCATTGTTTGTTCTCTTGGAGTATCTCTTATGCTGACAATGGTCTAACTTAGCTATATCAAAACTAAACTACTGATGTTCTATTCATAACTTTAAATAATATATCATTTTATTAGCCCACCATATGACCCCTTAGGTGTCACTAGAGGTCATATTGTTTCCTAAGAGGTCATATGGTGCCCACTATGAACCCTTAGGAAACCATATGACCCCTTAAGATACCATATGACCCATAACAACACTATATGGTGTCCTAAGGGGTCATAGGATGCCATATGACCCCTCAAGACACCATACGACCCATAACAACACCATATGGTGTCCTAAAGGGTCATATGGTGTTCTATGACCCCTTAGGACACTATTTGGTGTTGATATAAGTCCTATGGTGTGCTAAGGGATCATATAGTGTCCTATGACCCCTTAGGACACCCTATGACCCCTTAGATATTGTTAGGGGTTATATTGTGTTCTAAGGGTCATATGGTGTCCTATGACCCCTTATGACACCATATGGTGTCATTCTATGTTGTATGATGTCCTATGACCCCTACGACACCTTATGACCCCTTAGGACACCATATGGTGTCATTAGGAGTCATATGGTGTCCTAAGGGGTCATATGGTCTCCAATGACCCCTTAGGACACCATTTGACCCCTTAGGACTCTATATGGTGCCATTATGAGTTGTATGGTGTCTTAAAAGGTCATATAGTGTTTTATGACCCCTTAGGATATCTTTTGGTGTCATTATGGTTCGTATAGTGTGCTAAGGGGTCATATGGTGTCCTATGACCCCTTAGGACTCCATATGAACTCTTATGTGTTGTTATGGGTCATATGGTGTCATAAGGAGTCATATGGTGTCCTATGACCCCTTAGGACACATGCATAGATCCATAGGATACCATATTACCCCTAAGAATACCATATGATCCTAGAGAGGGAGAGAGGGGGAGGAGAGGGATGGAATGGGAGAGAGATACACCTAAGAGAGGAGGAGAGTGAGATAGATAGATAGAGACTGAGAGGGAGAGACAAGAGATAAATGAGAGAAAGAGAGATGGAGAAAGAGAGAGGAGGGGGAGACATAGATAGAGAAAGGGAAAGGGAAGGGGAGAGAGAGATTGAGAGAGAGAGGGAAATAGAGGGAGAGATAGAGATAGAGAGCGACATAGAGAAGGGGACTCAATAAGAGAGAGAGAGTGGGATAGAGATACCTAAGAGAATGTGAGAGAGAGAGAGATAGGGAGTAGGGGAAATATAGAGAGATATAAGAGGTGGATAGACGGATTGGGAGAGAAAGAGAGACCTAATAGGTGGAGGGAGGGAAGGAGAGAGAGGGTGAGAGATAGAGAGAGTCTGAGTGAGAGGTGGGAAGGGATGGAATGAGAGTATAAGAGACTAGAGAGAGAGAGAGGTGCGAAGAGAGGGAGAGAGGGAGAGAGGAATAGAAACTTGATTCTCTCCCCTTCTCTCTTCCTCATACCCCTTCTTCTCTCCCTCCCCCCCTCTCTCTCTCTCTCTCCCTCCCTCTACCTCTGTCTCCCTCTCTCCCTCTCTCCCTTCCTCCATACCCCTTCTTCTCTCCCTCCCTCTCTCTCTCTCTCTCTCTTCCTCCATACCCCTTCTTCTCTCCCTCCCTCCCCCCTTCCTCTCCCCTCCTCTCTCCCTGCCCCTTCCTCCTTCTCTCCCTCTCTTTCCCCCTCCCCCTCCTCCTCTCTCCCTCCCCCCTACTCTCCCCCCTCTCCCTCTCCCTCTCCCTCTCCCTCTCCCTGTCTCTCCCTCTCCCTCCCTACCTCCCTCTCTCTCTCTCTCTCTCTCTCTCTCTCTCTCCCCTCCCTCCCCTCTCTCTCACTCTCTCTCTCTCTTCCTCTCTCCCCTTCTCCTTTCCTCCATACCCCTTCTTCTCTCCCTCTCTCCCTCCCGCCCTCCTTCTCTCTCCCTCCCCCCTACTCTCCCCCCCTCTCTCTCTCTCTCTCTCTCTCTCTCTCTCTCTCCCCTGTCTTTCTCTCCCTGTCTCCCTTCCTCCCTTTTCCTTCACATTTTCTCTACTACAAATAGCGTGTACAGGGTACTGAACCTATTAGTTCACTTCCCTTCCATAACATTTTTAAGGCATAGGAGCACATATGCGGTACATATTACTTTTAAGCGTGAACGGGGTACTGAACCTATTAGTTTGCTGCCCTGTCTTTACAATTTTAAGGCTTAGGAGCATATATGCGCTACTTATTAGTACAGAGTGGAAAAAAAAATACTATTGGGCTTGCCAATATTTTATGGACTGACAGCATGCCAATGCCCAATAAAATGAATGAATGAACTTGTAGGAGAATGGTTAAAAGAATATGGAAAAACTATTTTAAAAACTTAAATCAAACTACAAGATGTCAATTAATTGTTCAAATGATTAAAAATTTGAAATTTAGAGAGACAATGAAAATTCTAGGCCTAAGATAATCTGAAAGTAATAGTGAAAGAATTATTGTGAGAAATCTATTTGATGCATATTAAGCTATTGGTTCAAAATCACATACTAAAGATTTGTACACACAAGAGGAGAATGCCTAGTGTAAACGTGCCCACCTGAATGCGCTTGTGATGTTGGTTTGTCCACATGATGAACCGAATCAATTTTACCCAATCCTACAACTTTGCATTGCATGCAACTAACGGTTTTTGCAGCAGGCAAAAAAATGCTACCAATTGAAAATGTCTTTAAGTCATAAAAAACTGAGATAGATCATAGTAGAGGAGCCTCACGCGACCCCATGGGTTTAAACGAATTGATCATATGTGTCTTGGATTGGAAGAAACAATTTGTCAAAGTCTGACAATTTTTTGGACTCAGGGCACTTGAGAGATCACGTTGGTAGGGTATGACTCTTGACGTTCTGATGCTTTGGGATGCATGAGAGGAGAATTCCTAGCATAAACTTGCCCACTCGGATGTTCTCGTGATGTCAGTTTGTGCACACAATGAACCAAATCAATTCTAGCCAATCCTGCAACTTTGCATTACATGCAACTGACAATTTGTGTAGCAGGCGAAAAGTGATACCAATTGAAAATGGCTCTAAGTCTTCAAAAACCGAGATAGCCCATTGTAGAGGAGCCTCACGCGATTCCATAGGTTCAAATAGATTAATCATATGTGTCCTGCATTGGAAGAAACGGTCCGTCAGAGTTTGACAATTTTTTGGACTCAGGGCACTTGAGAGATCATGCCGGTAGGGTATGACTCTCCATGTTTTGACGCTTTGGGATGCATGAGAGGAGCATGCCTAGTGCAAAATTTCCCACCCAGAGGTGCTTGTGATGGCGGTTTGTGTACACAATGAACCAAATCAATTCTAGCCAATCTTGCAACTTTGCATTGCATGCAACTGACGGTTTTTGCAGCAGGCGAAAAAATGCTACCAATTGAAAATGGCTTTGAGTCATCAAAAATCGAGATAGGCCATTGTAGAGGAGCCTCACGCGACTCCACAAGTTCAAATATATCAATCATATGTATCTTGGATTGGAAGAAACAGTTCGTGAAAATTTGACAATTTTTTTGACTCAAGGCACTTGAGAGATCACGCCGATAGGGTATGACTCTCGACGTTCCACCACTTTGGGATGCACAAGAGGAGCATGCCTAGCGTAAACCTACCCACTTAGACGTGCTCATAACATTGTTTTGTGCACACAACGAACCAAATCAATTCTAGCCAATCTTGAAACTTTGCATTGCATGCAATTGACGGTTTTTGCAGTAGACAAAAAAATGCTACCAATTGAAAATGGCTTTGAGTCGTCAAAAATTGAGATAAGCCATGGTAGAGGAGCCTCACGCGATCCCATGAGTTCAAATAGATTGATTATATATGTCCTGGATTGGAAGAAACAATCCGTCAAAGTTTGACAATTTTGTGGACTCAAGGCACTTGAGAGATCACGTCGGTAGGGTATGACTCGACATCCTAACACTTTGGGATGCATGAAAGGAGCATACCTAGCGTAAACCTACCCACTCGGACGCGCTCATAACATCGATTTGTGCACACGACAACAAAAATTTTACCATTGCGAGCATGAGGGTGCTCTCGCACCAAACACATACTGTTGTTTATATTCATATTATCAATTTTTGTTGTTTATATTCATATTGTTGATTACATAGGCAAATATTCATTTAAATTTATAAAAGGGCAGCCACCAAATACAATGAATACACAATAATGAACTGAATACAAGGAGTTTTGTAAGGTTAATTCAACATTTTAGAAATTTTATCAAATCATATTCCACGATTGCAATGTTTTATATCATAATTTTTTGTTGTTTATATTCATATTGTTGATTACATAGGAAAATGATGAATTAACTTTATAAAAGGACAGCCATGAAATACAACTAATACAAAATAATGAACTCAGTACACATTTATTGGATCGAATATCAACATTTATATATATAAAAAAAAAGGCATGTTTGCCAAGTCAATACAAGTATTACAAAAATGTGGCATATGCCATGTCCAAATCGATATACAATAAAAATATAGAATATATATACATGTATTGGTCATTCTATGACCAAAACTAACAATATATGATCCTAAACTTGTGGTGGATCATCAAAATCAAGCCTCTTCGATGCAGTACGCAACTTTGTAGATGGCTGCAAAACCATAATTCAAAAGCCAAGTTAGAATTCTTTTGTAGAAAATAGTTCACAATTAACAACATAACTATGCATTTAACTATAATTCCTTTGCAATTGAAATGTAGATTACCTCATCGGTTGATCTAGGAGCTAATGTCTTCGCTCTCCTCTCCTTGTCACTCTTAGGAGTTTTCTTGAAGACACTTAAAAGGATCCATGTTATGGTTGTACCATGAAGGGGTCTATTGTAGATTAAATGTACAATTAATACAATGTACTAACATAAATATATCAAAAACACTAAAAGCTATAATATCGAGAACAATGACGTACCCATGCCTGAGATGCTTCTCCAATGGACTGAGGATGGCTCACCATTGATGGAGAAACTGTCGCTATTACCTATACAAAAAATGATCAAATTTTAAATACAATTAATATAATGACAATTATTGTAGGTTAAAAACAATTAATGTAATATATCTAACAAAAGTGTATCGGATCCTGAGATGCTTTTCCAGTGCACGAAGGAGGGCTCGCCATTGATGAAACAGCTATGGATATTTCCTGTATGAAAAAATTATAAGATTATAATATATCACAAGTTCACATGTATGCATGCATATAATCATGAAATCAAGAAAATAAAGTAGAGATACATACCTCAATCCTCTGCCCTCTCTTGATCCATGGGCGAATCATGTGCATTCAACAAATCCACATAGCTCAATGGCTATTGTACATGTAAAAAAGACAAAAAACTCTAATCAATCTACAAACCCCAATTAATACTTGATTTCAACATTTTCAAACAATTGTACAACTAAAAATGTGTTCAATTACCTTCTTCCCATGTTTTTGCATCTTCGAGGAATTTTTTTTCTTAGGACGAGGCCTAGACGCGGAGGGGGTACCCTAAAAAAACAAAATTAACATGAGATATTAGTATAGATAATATATTAAACATAATTTAAAAAATATAAAACAAAATGACTTGCATATTCCATCAAAACAATACATAAAAAGGGTTGTACAAAATATGATACCGTATAGCCTTGTAGGCCATCGATCGCTGAGAGCGTGATGTCATCAATCTGGGACATTTGGTCCTTTGTCAACACCTACAAACCAAAAATTGGACCAAGCATTAAAGATAGTTAGTATATCTTGTAATATTTTTGAATTCAAAGTGTACTATTCTATTTTAACATGTAACAAAATTTATTCCTCAGGCATCGAAGTTGCAGCTATAGTAACAGGGGGAGGAGTATGGGATACCGTTGTTGCATCCTGAAATGTATGTTATTTGTCTCAATTTAAATCGATATATAAATGAAAATTCATTTATGTAATTACAAATTTAAAGTGACTAATAAATAAAATTCTATGAATTCAAATCAACACACCTGTGTTTGTCACTGATGGGCAAACACCATGTCCATCAACTCATTTGTCGATGTGAAATCCTCAGCCATGTGGGCTTGACATCTACTCCCGCAAACTATGCACGAATGAGATGTGGATCCATCTACACTGATCGCATCATCTATCCCCAAGCATATCCTCGAGCAACTGACACACATATGTTGAATGGGCTCTCTGTCACCACTTGGAGAAACTAACGGCTCATCATCTAGTACAATAGGGTGTGCTAACAACATCCCATGCTAGATGATGACACCAACCAATGTTGTGGCCCCCTGAAGAGTTTGTAGCTCCATCGACTCTTTTAGCTCTATTGGGACATCCTGATGCACCTTGGGTTTGGGTGCTAGGGGCGATGACTCTCCAGGGCTACTCACCTATGGGCTCCAAGTATATCTCGGGCAGAGCCACCACCTCTGCCATGAAACTCTCATATGTCAAAATAGTTTGGTCGCACATTGAGCATAAACTCATAGTACTTTTCTCAAAAAATACAATGGCACCTCATAATTATTACAAGGTGATCATCAAAGACCATCCACCACCTCTGCCAAAAAAGATTCTTCATTTGCATATTGGTACACCAATGTATGGGAAACCTCTTTGCATTAAGAGGTAACGACTGACCAGTTTTAGGATCAACAAAAAGGGCATATATTTGTTGTTTACTAATATTTTTGTTTTTGGCTCCCTTGTATGATAACCCATCAACATAGTATTGACGACACCTATCCCTAAAGTTTCTCCATTTTGTAATTTGTTTGGAAATAGCTATGGCACCACTAGCTATTGTTTCTAGGCTAGTGGCGAGGGATTTATGATGCTCAAGTTCAGATGCTTTCAATTTGCTCCTGTGTTTGAGGTGTGTGGGCAAAAGGAGGAATTGGGGGTGTATCTTGTGAGTTTTCAGGAGGTGCATTTTGTTGTTCTTGTTGTGGATTATCAAAATTTGGTTTTGGAAACAAAAAATGAAAAAACCTAATCAAAATTAATGAAATTAAATTCAAAACGTAAAACAAATTGAACAAACGGAAAAGAAAGACAAAAATTAACAAAAACTAACCTCAATCCATAGTGTCTAGAGGAGAAATGAGGCACCCTGTTCATGGTTTGGAGGAGAAATGAGGCACCCCGTTCGCAGTTTGGCAGAGAAAATGGGGAAAAAATGTGACTCATGGAAAAATAAGACCCAGTTTTTTTTAAACTTTTTTTGACAGGTATTGCGTACGCGGTCCTTTAGGGCTTATTAGCACATATGCGCTCATTTTCCTATAAGTAGCGCGTATGCACTCATTTTCCTAAAGGTAGTGTGTACGCACTCCTTTTCCTAAAAGCAGCACGTACGCACTACCTTTTCTAGGCTTGGGAACAACGAACCTAAGTGCATACGCAGTGATTTCAAATTTTATAACCGTGTACGCGCTGCTTGTTTTTCCATGTTTTTTTTGGTGGTGTCCACTTTTCTAACCACCATCTTTGTGCAGATACCCAGAGGCAAATGCTTTCATTATCTTAGAGTTTCAATATTGTAACCTTTAGTAAGTTTTTTTTTTCCATGAAGTGTGCGTGCACGGGTCATCTCTTCCATAATGGTGAAGTTTTGATTTTTTTTTCAAGTTGTAGAGGTAGAGGGTACGTAATTTTATTCAAGCCTTGACACTGTGCCCAATGGATATACACAAGGACATCTGGTCTTGCCCTAAGTAGGCCTAGGGCCCCTTCTGAGTCGCCAAATGTTGGCCTTTTTCTATCAACTTAGTTGCAGATCCCATTTGAGGAATTCAATGCTTTTTGCACAACCTGCGTGTTATGCACATTTTTGTTGGTAGCACTAGGAAGGAGTCTTTTTATCTATTCAAGTTGCAAAATTCTATTTTTGAGTTGATCGACTCTAGCGGTCAACTCACTTAAGGATACCAGCTGGAGGGTTCCCTCTCATTCATGGGCCGATTCCCCTTTATTTCCTCTTATCGGCCAATGTTAGTTTCATCTTAGGTTAAGCGCCCCCGCTTCATAGGATTTTCTAAAGTCACAAGAAGATGTCGTGGGATAGCACGATGGTGAATCTAGCCTATGATATCATCCACTCTGCATAGGCAAAGGAGAAGGGCAAAGTTGTGCATAGTATAGCGAGGGAACAGTAAGGAAGTCTCTTCCTCGCTACTTTGTGAGGAAGGATAAGGTGTACAAAGGACCCTGCGAGCTAAACAAGACGAAGTAAACAATATGCTTCCCTGCCATCCCGCAAGCATTTCAATGTGCCTAGGGGCGGTTCATGGGATACAAATAGAGAAAGTGACAAGCTTTCTATCATCCCATAGCGATTTTTCGGCATAGCTTTTCGGGGCGATGCGAGAGTTATTTTGTATGGCCAAAAGGCAATGTCTTGGTGAAATGTGAGGGGGTCTCCCCGCTATCCCATGACAGGTTAATGGAAATCGTGGGGGCCTTGTGGGTTAAGAACCACATGAGATAGCTTCTCCCTGCTATCCTATGGCCGCAAAATGCAAAGCGAAAATGAAGGCTTGCAGGGAAATAATGGCAATGGTCGTGGTGGGCCCTAAGTGGGAAGGATTTTTCGGCCTAACTTTCTTAGCCATTGAATGCTTTTTGGGTCTTGCTGAAACCCCTGGTCTCAATGAAATGGGAGGCGTAGTGGGCCCAACATTTCTCCATTGTTGATGATCACTTGGAACCCGATCTGACGGTCATAACTTAATATCCAGTTGGGCTTTTGAGCACTTAGGTGGCGAGATCTCGCACATCGATTAGTGCACGAGATCTCTTGATTGCCAACTGACATTCAAATTGCAGTGACTGTTAGAATTTTAAAGCTATGCAAGTGGGTGGTTGCCTACCCGATGGTCAAGGATGTTTTTTTCTCAATCGGCGCTTGATATCTGATCTTTTTAGCATACAACCACTGAGGATTTTTGCCATTACTCCAGATTGGACATCTACAAGTAGATTTTAGATGCAAACCATGACTCTTTCAATGCATATTGAAGACTTTTTTGTGTCTGTAGACGCCATCCAATACATCTGTGCAGAGTTTTCCCCTTTTATGTAAGGATTTTGTTTCTTCAGAAGCAGAGGATGCCTTCAAAGACTGGTTCATGATCTAATATAAATAATTTAAGTGTTGTGGTCTACATGTCAACATCTAAATTCATCTTATATATATATATGTGTATGTGTGTGTATGTATATGTATGTATGTATATGTTTATATGTGTGTGTATGTATATGTATGTATACCCCTATATATATATAGGGGTATATGTACATGTGTATATGTATATATACGTTGTCTCCATAAAACGGGATAAGATGAGGAAAAAAAGGGGAAAGATGCGTTATCACGAATGTCCCGATTTTGATATTTGGTCGAACTTTTTCCCTTCAATTGTACAACGGTACAAAAGGGGATATCATCCTAATAGTAGTCGTTTGGGAGATAGAGCTTCATGACGTATTCCGTTACGTAAGCAAACTAAGTCGGTCAATATTCTTCTTCACGTTTTTGTGCTGTGACGACAGCCTTCCAATTTCCACGTCATCAGGAAAGACGACTCCATCGTCACGGTAAACGTGTTAGAATAGTCATATTTTGAAATTTGAAACTTGAAAATTATATATTCACAGTCACACCTAATCAGTTTGAATATTATTTTTCAAGTGAATTATAGGCTATGCAGTCTAATCTCTTGTAGCAGAAGTATATTGAAGGACGACCTCCGAAAGGAACACGAAATAAAGTATAATATGGTTCTCTCTCCATGGAACCAAGAAATTGATGAGACATGAGTATTGAGAAGAATACAAGAATGGACGATCTATGTGTCGAATTCTATTAGGTTTTTGGCCATACATTTGATCTAGGTGTTGATTTCTATTAGGCCTTGTGGTCATACATTTGAGAAGAATTTTATTATATGTATTTTGAAGGAATTGAAATTGGTATTTTGGGAGCCATTTTAATCAAGGCCTTATTGAAATCATTTCTAAAAGAAAGGATGTAGACATCGTTGTTGGTTGGGGACTCATTCTCTTGCTTAATACCACCTATTTAAAATCATAGTTAAATTTTGGGTTTGTAGAATAAAATCCTTTATTCAAATGATAGTGCATCTATAATAAATAGGATTCTTGATAGGAAGATTTATCCTTGACAATCTTATGCTAGCCTAGGAGACTTCTAAATGGGCCTAACAAATTACCCAAGATGCTCTTATTGTCAAATTGGACTTCAATTAAGCTTATGATCGCATTAGGTGGCCCTTCATCCTTCACATGATAAAACAATTGGGATTCACCCCTGATATTTGTGATCACATCAAAAGGTTATTAATGGATGCTAATGTGAGATAAGCTATTAATGGTTTTCTTTTCCTTCAAATTGTCTCAGCAAAGATCTATCTATCAAGACTTCCCCCTTGCCTCTTTTCTTTATTGTCCTTGCCACTGATGCTTTTTGTTATTTATTCCTTATGCGAATACCAATCAACTTATCCATGGAATGTTTTTACCAAATAATGTCATTGTACTCAATGCATATTTTTTGGATGATAGTGTCTTTTTTATCTAAAAAGTTCAATAGAGGAGGTGAATAATACCATTGATACCTTGGACCTATTTTGTGTCATTTCCATGTATAATTGACAATCCATGTGACTAAATTTATAATGACTCACTCTAACATCTGTCTAGCTTGGATTCCTTCTAAATGGAAAGAAATAAAACATGGATCAATCACCAAATATCTAGGCATTTCTTTCATGTCAAAATTTCTCTCAAAGACATGCAAAACTAACTTTCTTGAGCAGAATAAATGACAAACTCTTTAGCTGGACTAGTTGATTCCTTCGCATGGCTAGCTGCATTCAAGTAGCAAATTCTACTTTCTAGTTATGTTTATGAATTTTCATGTTGGTTGTCATCCCAAAATTGCCACAATCAATTAACCTAGCTTATCAAGAATTTTCTCTAGGCCGAATGGGACAATAAAAATGGATTACCTTATAATTCATGGAAACATTACACACAATCAAAGGACGAAGGGAGCTTGGGAATCATTGATACACACACATAAGGAATCTGCCAAGCAACCAAATGGATAATAAGAGCTTTGGAGAGAGATGCCCCTTTAAAAATTTTGGTGAAATATCAAATTCAATTCCCTAGGGAGTTGTTGGTGATCCTTCAGACACCACAATTGGAAAGACAAGTTTCTATTAGCTCAATTTTTCAGAGCTCATAAATCTACTCCCTCTATCTCTATTTGGAAAACAATGCAAATCACCCTAAAAAAACTCAATTGGTTTGATTATTCTCCTACCCATGGCCTAGGCTTTCCTTATTCTTCTATTTGATGGAATTGGTTGGTTTAGAAAAATGGCAGTCCATTAGGTACTATTAATAGATGAGCAAAGGAAGGCGATTGTCTAAAAGAGGTATTAAAAAATTTGGGTTCTTTGAAAAACAATGAATTCTTGAAATTCAACAACTTGTTACAACTATTCTTTGTAAATTATTGTCCCTCAACTACCATGCTAATTTATTGAATGAATAAAGATGGCTAAATACTCTCAAAATATTTGATTTCCTACTTAAAACCATCTATAAACATCTCCTTCCCCCAATCACCATCTCCTCTTGTCTCAATGGAAAGTGGAATTGTGCCTTTGTTAGGTCTAAGTGAAACAAAATCAATTTCCAAATTTGGAAGTCTAAAAATATTCCTAGTCTTATCTCCTTGCATGCAATGTTCTCCATGTACTAAGCTTCCATTTGGTAAATGAATTATGTTTATTTATCCTTCTACCCACTTGTCCCTTTTGTGCTAAAATGGAGTCTATAAATCATTCCTTTAGGCTTTGGACTCATGCCCATAAATTATGGCACTCACTTTTCACCTCTCTGCCTATCATATTCTCTTGAGTGTGGTCTTGGAAAGGCACTTTCTTGGGTTCCTCAAAATCCTTCAATATTCTCTCCCATACTTATAGGCATGTGATAATGAATTTTATTTGGAATCTAGACTACCTTGTTATAATCTTTAACACTATCCTCCCTCTCCAAATACAACTTCAAATGATTTGTAGCAATCTATTTTTTTGGATTGAGAATATACCAAAAACATGTTTCAACATCCCTCTAGAGGAGAAAAATAGGGCCTTCTACTTTATTTGCATTCAAATATCAAAGAAAATAGAAGATCAAATAAATCATGAATGTTTCTTAGAGTTGATCTGTCACTCTCTCTTCTTCTCGGTTCTTTAAGGATATATAGAAGTTCAAAGACTATATCACCAGGTATTCACAAAGATGTGCATGGAGATGGTGTATATAAAAATGGCCAAATTGCTAATTTTATACAGAACAAGCCCATGTTATGTTCAAAATTAAATAGCATGATCGCATTATGGAATGATAAATGCAGTTCATAGCATGAGCATGTTTTATTTCTCACAAAATGGGAGTGTTTTTTTATCTCACTACTCCATCCCTCCTTTCCTCTCTACTTCTTTCTCTATGTTGTCTCTTTCTTTGCCTTTCTCTCTACCTTTATCTCTATCTTTACATCTCTCTATCTACATCTCCCTCTCTTTCTATCCCTCCCTCCCCAACTATATATTTGTCCCTCCTTTCCTACCCCCATCACTTCTTCTTTGTGTCCCTTCCTCCCTCCTATTCTCTCTACTTCTTTGTCTTTCTCTTGCTTTCTCTCTATGTACCCCTCCCTTCATTCCAAAAATTCTATATCTACCAACCTCTTTGTCAATCCCTTAATTCCTCCTCCTTCCATATTTAATTATTTCTCTCACCTAACTCTCTCCCTATTGTCTCCCTCGCTTACTCTCTACTCTTTCTCTCATTCTTCCTCTCCCCTCTCTTTTCCCCTCTTTTCTTCACTACTTCTCTTTAAATTAACTTTGTTTCTCCCCTCTCTACATATTTATATCTACCACCTCTCTCTTCTTCTCCCTACCTCCCTCCCTACCATCCCACACTCTCTTATCCCTAATTCCTGATCTACTTCTCTCAGGGGCTATCTCCATTCCCACTCTTCCTACCTTCCTCTCCATCCCTCCCTCCCTACATCTCTTTCTATATATGTACTCCTCCCACAATCCATTCATTCCTCCCTTCTTCCATATTTACTACACTCTATTCCTCCTATCTCTCTTCTTTTCTCTCTACTTTCCTCTCTACTTATCTTTATATTCTCTCTCTTTTTACCCTCTTCTCATCTCTCTATCACTATTCATGTGTCTTATCTCTATCTCTATCTATTTGTTTCTCTATCCATCTCCCTCTACCTACCTAGACTCTCAATCTCAATCTCTCTGGCCATCTCAAATTTTCTCTATCTCCACTTTCCCTCTTTCTGTCTAGCTACCTTATCATCCTCTACTTCTATTTATATCATCTCTCTCTCCCTTCCATTTCTCCCTCCTTCCTTCCCTCTATACTTCTCTCTCTCTCTCTCTCTCTCTCTCTCTCTCTCTCTCTCTCTCTCTCTCTCTCTCTCTCTCTCTTTCAAAGCTAAATTATTTGGTACCTTATGATCCACTACATTTATGAATGTCTTTATAAATATAATTCTTTGAATGATTATTTAACTTAAATTATTAATAGTAAATTTTTAGATGACTTAATCCTCACTCTAATTAAAGAGGATAAAAATATCAAAAGATTCCCTCTTAATTATTGGATACATTTTATTAGTATTGTATCTCACCTATTCAATGGCACAATACTTTGTATGACAAAAAGATCTTCTTACCCTTGCACTCTTAGTTAAATACCTTTGGATGGAATTAGAATGGTCATGAAGAAATTTATAAATTCTTAGGCATTCCCTTTTCTTTCCAAGTTTTAGAGGTGTCCTTAGGTCAAGCAATTATCTCCAAGATAAAAAAGAATATTTTGTATTAGATCACAAAACCCCTTTCTCTTGAAGCCAAATACAGTGTCTTCATGCTCAAACCCTACTAAGGCATCTCTTTGAAGCTATAGAAGATTCCCCATAATTTTACTTTATATTCTTCATATATCCAAAAGGATTTTCATAGGGTTTCACAAGAATTATATTATTTTTATCATTAGTTTAGAGAGTTGGAATTGTTATCCACTCAATAGTAAGGTTTGGAACTTTATTCCAAATAGATTATTCACCTTGTTAATAGAGATAAGACCTATAAGATCATGATTTGGCATTTAATTTCCTTTAGACATTTAGTTCATTTTATTTCTTGGAAGGGAAACTATTTTTAAACACTTCTCACCATGAAGAATACAATCAACACTAAAGAAACTTTTGTTGTTAAGATAATTTTGAAGCCTTCTATTTTCTACAATAGTTATAGCTTTTGATATGGTATTTCCATTAATATATAAAGTATTTGGTGGTCTCTTGTTCAATCTAGGTCACCATCTAGAAAGATCACCTTGGGTGCAAGTCCTAAGATTTTAAAATAGAGATATTCAATGTATGCAATATATCTTCACTAGAAGTTCTATGAATATCATTCAATGTAATAAAAATAAGGCTATATTTTACCTTTCCAATAAATTTTTTGATATGTTTGATATAGTCACAATGAGATTTTTTGTTGATACAATACATAAAATTGGAATCCATTCCTCTCAACCTTGGTGGAATGATTTGAAGTGCAATCCGAACACTAACTTCTATAATAAAAGCCCTAACATGGTTATTATTGGTTTTGTCTACATATTTCCATAGTTTTGTAGTGTCCTAAATTGTGCTCAATGCATTTATGATACTTATGCATGGAACCCAGTGCATTAATGACGTAATCATGATGAAAATCCCATCATGTTGGCATCATGAGCCCCGAAGAAAAAATGCCTCCATTTGCCCTAAAATCCCATTTAGGTATATATTTGAGAAGATGGCAGCGTGCCGCACAGATGTCTATGCACCACGCTAACATCCTAACAAGTTCACAAAATCTCACATCTTGCAAATAATCGGATGTCTTTTGATGCATGTCCCTAGGCTCACTTTCAGTCATAATGGCTCTTTGTGCCTCTTTCCAGTTAAAAACAATCTTCTTTGCTCATTTGAAAGGGTTCTTCTTGGCTCTCTTGGTTTAAATCTATTGCTTACTCCTTGGCTCTCTTTGATCTCTTGATGCTCTCTTGAATTCTCTAAGAACACTATCAAGCTATCTCTATCTACACCACCCTTGCAACTATCTTGCAACAAGAAGCACATATCACGAGCTTCATCATGCTCGTATCTTAAAAAGGGGGGTTTGGCTACACACCTTGTCTTATCCTTATCATTTATCTATATTTAATTGTTAAATGCAATTTATCTATCATATCTCTAAGTGTATCTATCATCTAGGTACATTTAGCTTATCATTTTATCATTTTTATCTACTTGCAATAGGGTTTTGCTTCCATTAAGCGAAGTATAGTTTCTTTTTGGAGTTTTATCCATTATTTTTTATCCAATCTATCTATCTAGTTATCGGTGGCGGTGGAAAAACCAAAACAGGGGTTTGACTGAGGAAAACCCCTGTATAGCCCCAACATTTTCCCCCATCTTCATTTATGTAGGTGACAAACAGGTTCTGTGCAACCATAGAGAGTTGTGTGCCTTTACTTGGATTATGTGTTCTCTAGTTGTACAAACGACAGTGTGCAATGTTGGCCTCCAAAACCTGAGACCTTCCTAGTCCTTTGCTATAATTTATCTTTAATTTTGTTTCCCATTATTAGTGTTGATTTTTGTATTTCATTGTTTTTTCACCTTAATTGCTTATTTCCTTCTCCACTAGTATAGTTTTGTTTTATTGTTATCCCCTGGCTCACCTATTTTAAGTGAGGTAGCGACGAGTCAATTTTCTCTCCAGGATTCATTATCTTAGAAATAGAAAATACCCTCCTCTACAAGTTCTAATTTTAAAATAGAGATGATGTTTGAACTCACCTCAATCTATGTGGCAATGCTAATTTCACATAATCTTGTCACCTATTTTGAAGCTTAAATGGAAACACTTTTCTTGGTGTATAATTTCTAATATTTTCTTACATGAGCTCTAGACTCTCATTTAAATATTCACGACCCTGTCCATTCATGGATAGTTATACTCTTTTAAGAATCTCTTATGGTTTTTTCCCAAAGCCTAGAATTTTGGTTCTAGATTACTAATCAGTTCTTCATGCCCTTTAGGCTAGAGAATTTCTCTTGGCAATGATTCTTGTACATGATTGACCTCTCATTGCTTAAAAATAAAGCTAGATTTGGCATTATTTTAGAGTGGATATCCTCTTCAATATTTGAAAAGATAAATATTTTACAATAATTTCTAATTGCTTTGTTGATAAACATATATAAATTTTTTTAAAGAAAATATTTTTCCTAATCTGTTATTACACATCCATCTGCATGATGATAAAGTTGCACTAGAAGTGGTTCAGCTTAAGGTGATTCTTGACCATTTAGAAAATGTCCCTTATGTTATGGCTGAATTTATTCCATCACCCTCCTCCTAGGATCACTAACCTCCTTGAAAGAACTGTTGATTACAATTTTTTTTGTTGGTAGAAATAACGTTGCTTACTGATAGGCATCTCTTCCTATCAAAGGAGATAATGGGTAACAAAGATGGTTGTAACTTACTCATTACTACTCCAAGTGTCCTCCTCCCATTGAGGAGTGGGGAAATTATGGATATCTTTTAGATTTTTTAGTTGTTTTGATTCCAACACTTCATCTTGAAACTCATGCTATCTCATCATCTTGTGAAGAAGAAGATTGAGATGAGATTAATGAGGGTTGAGAACCTCTCATGGATACTTCAAACCTTATTGATGTTTGGGTAAACCAAGTTTTTAGGACCCTCCTCAATCATTTTCTTCTACTACTACTAAGAAAATTATTTTGATATGTTTTATGATTCATGTCTCATTTACACTCTATAGATAAGATTTCATATCTATCTACATTTTTATTGTGAACATATCTAATATTAGTTTATAATAAATATTGATGCTAAAACATATTCATAATAAGAGTAAACATTATACTTAGCAAAAAAAAAAAAAAACATTATAAAATTATTAAAAAGTTGTATAAGGATCATAATGAAAACAATATTCTTATCACTCTACCCTATTTCACGCTCTTACCATTCCCATTGTAATAATTTAAAATTAACTATTTGTAAAGACTGAATTTTGAGAGATAGTAAATGTTAATTAAATATTTAGGGGAGGCCTACTTGTAATCATTTAGATAAATTTTAGAAAGAAAGTAAACTCTATTCAATTTTTCTATTTTAGTAATACACAAAATGTAAGTGTAAATATTTTTTTCTATATATTTTAGGATTTTTTTCTTATAGATATCTCTCATACGAGATATTTCCATTTTAGGGGACAAGCTTCCTTAGGTATACTTTCTATTCTCACTCTTTATGCATGGACTTGTATGCCACTATTCTAGTTTGTAGTTTCTTTTTGTGGACTATATATTTTTGTAATCTTCTTGAGCTAATAAACCTTAGACCATTTGTAATTTATTTCTTTTCCTCTTTGTATACTTTCTTTCTAATTTTGGAGTGTGTGCAATTGTCTACCTTTTGTAACCTAACTAGTGCCACTAGTTCAATCGGAGGATTTGAATTCTAATGTGGCATTGTTGGTGTAAATAAATATTCATTATGGATATTATTACACTTTACTTAAGTTAACTTAGGATAATGCATCTCTTCATAGTTTGGATTTGAGACACTTAGGGAAGTGTGCACATAGGGATAGAGCCTGTAGGAGAAATTCCACCTTTTGTGGTCTTATTTTGCTGTTACACTCCACATTCGGTGGGTCATCCACCTCTTGTGGAATATTATATTATTTCTCCTACCTACCCCTAGTATTTCTTACCTACCCTTATTTCTCATTGAGCCACATGTCATAATTGTGTGCTCGTACATCCATATGGCCTTGCCTATATAAGAAGGCCTGTATTCATTGTATTGGTTAATCTAGTTGATCATTTGCATATTGATGAGAGTACAGTTTTGTTCTTGTCATTCTATTGTCTCTCTTTTTATGCTTTTCATTGTGCCCTTCATCTTGGCAAAATCCTACATGGTATTAGAGCTGTTGGGGCTTCATTGATTGGTTTTTGGAGACATCGTGGAAGGCTTATATTTTTGGATTTGAGGAATTGCGCTTTTTGGAGGCATCTTGGAGCATTTTCAACCTCACCATCGCATCCAAGAGGTCATTTCATAATAATCAAGTATAAATTCGACCATTTTTGGCAAAAATTAATTTTTGGGGGTGGAGGAATCTTTTGCCTAATTTGGGCAATATGATATGGAATTTTCGGATGTATAAAAAAAAAAAAAAAAATTCTTTGAAAATTTTTCTAGTTTTAGAAAAAAAAATTTTGAAAAAAAAATTTATTTCGAAAAAAGGCAAAGGGATTACAAAAAAATAGAATTTTTTTTTTTGGGGGTCTGTAGACCCCCCCAGTCCCATCGTACCATTTTTTGTAGGCCTCGCAGGTCCGTGTTGCATCAACATCATCCTTCGTGCAGCCCCAACGGTCATCGCCCAGCGACCACCGCCCAGCGGCCATCGCTAGCAGCATCGCCAGCAGCAAGTGGAAGACCCTAGCCCAGCAAGCGCCACCCAGCCACCAGCCGCCCCGCTCTGCTCATCGTCCGCGTAGTCCACAGTGCCCGCGTAGCTCTCACGCCGCACATTCGTCGGCCGCCCTACTCCGCTCGCTGCCTATGCAGTCCGCAGCGCCTGCGCAGCTCCCGCGTCGCCTAGTCGTTGACCGCTCAGCTCCACGACGTCGCTGGGACCTCTCGATCCCGCTGCCAGTGCCACCGCTAGCCCTCCGACAGCCACCGTTGGTCCTCAAATAGCCCTTCTGGCCACCACTTTCCAGTCACAGCCAAACATTCTCGGCCGCTGCCCCAATTTCCCGATCGCCATAAAACTTTTTCGAGAACGGACTGGCAGATTTCCGACGACCGCCAACAGTTAGCACCACCTATTTTTTTTCACACAGTTAGTGCCCAGTCAGCGCCACCTGGCTTTTTTTGCACAGTTAGCGCCCAGTCATTTTTTTGGAAATTCACAGACCCCTCTCCGTTGAGCTATTTGGTTTTTTGAGCCAACTTTGGAGGCTCATAACTTGCTCAATTTTGCTCCTTTTTGGGTGCAATTTTTTTTTTATTTGGGCTAATTTTTTGTGCTCTTCACAGTGGTGTGGTTAGTTTCTAGTTTTGGTGCATAGGTTTTTCGGAATTGTTGGATTCTCTCAGCTGTACCTGTCCAATCCTCAATTCTGCAACTTCAAAGGCCTCGTTTGAGCTCATACGACCTCTTTTTCATGTGCCATTTTATTTGAAAGTGCATGTTTTTTCATCTACTTTCATAATCTATGATTAGATTTCAAAGATTTTGAGTGGAAGTTGTACTTTCAGATATTGGTCTTATTTGGCCTATTAGGTACTTGTAAAGTGCTTGGATCTTAGTTTAGATCTCTTGCATTATTAGTTTGAGTCTCTTTTGGCCTTATTGAGGCAGTTGTAAAATTGAAATCAGAAACCCACTTTGCCATTTTTTGCAAGTGGCCCATTGTATACGCACTAAGTATAAAGTGTCAAATAATTACTTTTGGGGGGGTTCTTTGATTAAGTGAATTTGGGGGGGTGTCTTGTGTGATTATGCCTCTCTTTGTGCTCTTTCATTTTTGTTGCAATGAGTCCTCATAAATTTCCACCTTTAACTCTAGATAATTATGCATCATGGAAAATTAAAGTATGGAGCAAATTAATGGAAAAGGGTCTCATGCATTACATAGATGGAACAATAGCAACACCACCTGATCCTAAGGTTGATCCTAATGCTCAGTTAGAATGGATCGTAAAGAATTGCATGGCTCTTGGAACTTTGTGCAAGTATGTATCAGATGACCTCATTTTTCACATTGAGAAGTGTACAACAATCAAAGAGTCTTGGGATATGTTTTAGAAATTGTATGGTCAAGTTGATGAAATTAGAGGTTACAAAATTGACAATGAGCTCACCAACTTGGATCCCAAGAGTTTTGATACAATCCAAGATTATGTCACCAAAGTAAATGAGCTAAGAGCAAAGCTTAAGGATTGTGGAATTGACAAAAAGGATGCTTACTTGATATTCAACTTGTTGGACAAGCTTGCACCAAAATATGCTGCATTTGTGTCTAGCTTCCAAACTCATCGTTTGACAGTGGGGAGTTCCTATGTTATGCCTTCATTTGATGGTTTCACAGAAATGTTGATATTGGAACAATCTAAGTTGTTGAACATGGGACTTCTCAAGTCTTCAAAGTCCAAGGCTTTGGTGGCTAATCAAGGGAATCAAGAAAGTCAAGGAAAAGATTCCAACACAAAGAAGAAGCACTCTAAGTCTAAGCCACAATAGGAAAAAGGACAATCATCCTCTCCATCAAAGGTGATTTTTCATCCTCTTCCAAGAAGGGGCCACCACCTAAGAAGGATAAACCAACTTGTGCATATTGCAAGAAGTATGGTCATGAAGAGCATCGATGCCACACAAAGCAAGTTGATGAGTTAACTAATCTTCTTAAGAAAAATAACATCAACTTGACATCTACCTACACAAAGAAGGATTCATCTCCTTCCTCTTCCTCACATTCTAAAGGAAAAGGGTAAGCATTTGTGGCTACAACAAGTTCTTCACAACAATAGATACTTGACTCGGGTGCCTCCTATCACATGGGTTCTACAAAGGAGCAATTTTCTTCATTGGAGCCATCTAAGGTACCTCACATTTACATAAGTAATGATACACAAGTAGAGGTTGAAGGGAAAGGTTCAGTTGACATGGATGATGGAACATTTGAGAATGTTCTCTATGTTCCTAACTTGTCTACCAACCTTCTCTCTATCTACCAAATCACTCACTATGGGAATGGGAAAAAGGTTGAGTTTACACCAGATTCAGTTATGGTAAAGGAACTTGATGATGATGCCTTGGTAGCAGTGGGACAAGTCAATGACAACTCAAGGCTTTATTCATTCTCCCACTTTGTGCCAAGTTCACCTTCTAAGGCCTTGCTTACTCATTCAAATTCTGAAAGTAAGCTATGGCATGAGTGGTTTGGTCACCTCAACTACCGCTATCTTCAACAACTCAGCACTAAAGACATGGTCACAGGTCTACCTCAAATCAGTTTTTCAGAAGGTGTATGTTCAGGGTGCTCCATGGGAAAACATCCCAAGGAGAAGTTTGATAATGGGAAATCTTGGAGAGTTTTGGAAGTTCTTCAACTTGTTCACAGCGATGGAGCATGTCCATTTCCAGCACCTTCATTTAGCAAGGCCCGCTATGTCCTCACCTTCATTGATGACTACTCCTGCTTCACTTGGGTCTACTTTCTTATTCATAAGAGTGAAGTATTTGACAGATTTTAGGAATTCAAGACTCGCGTGGAGAAGCAATCCGGGAAAGTGGTCAAGATTCTTCGTACAAATAATGGAAGGGATTATGCGAACAAAAGAATTGAGGATTTTTGTACATTTGAGGGGATTGATCTTCAACATTCTATAGCATACAATACATAGTATAATGGAGTTGCAGAATGCAAGAATAGAACTCTCAAAGAAATGGCTAGCTGTATGATTCATGCATGTTCTCTTGATCCTACTTTTTGGGCCAAGGCTATCAGCTATGCCACACACATCCATAATTAGGTTCCTCACAAAGCTTTGCAAGGTATTACTCCTTTTGAGGCTTGGGCTGGTAGGAAACCGATTGTGAGACATTTCAGAGTCTTTGGGTGTCTAGCATGGGCTCACATACCTCCGTAGAAACACAAGGCATTGGAACCTCAGAGTCAGCCTTGCATATTTGTTGGATATCCTGAGGGTGTTAAGGCATATAGATTGATGGATCCTGAGACACATGAGGTGTTCATTGAGAGGAGTGTTCACTTTGAGGAAAGCTCTCCTAGCTTAGCCTCTCTACCTCCTCCACCTTCCTCCATTATGGATAGTGATGCTAGTGATTTAGATTATGAGACTCCTTCAACTCTGACTCGCAGAGTTACACCTTCGCAGGGTCCACTTGCAGTTGAGGAGCCTCATTCTCCACCTCCACCTAGACCTCGTTGGATTTGACAGATACTTGAGTCTGTGGGTTCTCTTGTTGGGGATCCTTCAGATACATGGAGAACTCGATCACAACATCAGGATCTACCACATGCATTCATTGCTACCGCTTCTAATCCATAGACATTTAGGGAAGCATCAGGGGTTCCTAAGTGGGACCAAGCTATGGAGGAAGAGTATAGTTCCTTGAGGAGGAACAACACATGGGATTTAGTCCATCTCCCTAAGGGGAGAAAGATGGTTCAATGTAAGTGGATCTATTAGACCAAGTTTGTAGCAGATGGTAGTGTGGATAAGTATAAGGCTTGGCTTGTTGCGAAAGGTTTCTCTCAGGTTGCAGGTGTTGACTATACTGAGACCTTTGCACTCATAGCCAAGATGAACTCCATTCGCTTGACACTTGCTATTGATGCAACTCATGGTTGGGCTGTACATCAGATGGATGTGAAGAGTGCTTTTCTTCATGGTGATCTTGATGAGGAGATTTATATGGAGCAGCCACAGGGGTTCATCCAGGATACTTCCTTGGTTTGCAGACTAAGGAAATCTCTCTATGGCCTTAAGCAAGCCCCCAGGACTTGGTATGCCAAGATGGATTCCTTTCTTCTCTCTGTAGAATTCACCATGTGTCATTCTGATCCGAATGTCTACATTTTGCAATAGGATGACTCTCACTTGATACTTGTGCTCTATGTTGATGATTTGATCATTACAGGGAGTATCGCATCCATCATTAGTAGGGTCAAATCTGCTTTGCATGATAGATTTGCTATGACTGACTTGGGTCTTTTGCACTACTTTCTCAGGATTGAGATTTCATAGTCACCTTCTAGGATTACACTATCGCAGCCCAAGTATGCTCTTGATCTACTTGCACGCTTTCATATGGCTAATTGTAAGCTTGCTCTGACTCCCTTTCTTTTAGGAGTCAAGTTTGAGGCTCAGTGTTCTTCTCCACCAGTTGATGCCACTTTGTATCGTTAGCTTGTGGGTAGTCTCATCTACTTGACCCATACACGCCCTGATATTTCATTTGCAGTTGGCATGGTTTCCCGCTTCATGTAGGAACCACATGAGCTTCATTGGAAAGCTGCCAAATGCATCCTTCATTACATCCAGGGTACACATCACTATGGGATTCACTATGCAGTAGGCACAGGACTTCGCTTGGTTGGTTACACAAACTCCGATTGGGCTAGCGATCTTGATGATCGTAAGTCTACTTCCGGTTACAGTTTTCACCTTTGTTCAGGCCCCATTTGTTGGCAGAGCAAGAAGCAACATGCTATTGCTCTCTCTTCAACTGAGGCTGAGTATCGAGGCCCTGTTAATGCAGCGACTGAGACCATTTGGCTCCAACAGATTCTCATAGAGTTTGGATTCACCACTCCATGATTGACAGTTCTACATTGCGACAATCAGAGTGCTATTGCAATCTCGAAGAACCCAGTCCAGCACCAGCAAACCAAACACATCGAGATTCATATGCACTATATCTGAGAGCTGATTCAGGAGCAGGTCATTGATTTGCAATATTGTCCTATAGCAGAGCAGGTTGCTGACATATTCACCAAACCTTTCAATGAGAGTAAGTTCCAGTAGTTGTGAGCTCTCTTGGGGGTGCAGGATGTGTCATTAGGGGGGGTCAGCTGACTTCTCCTTCCTCTCTTATGGGGGGGACTTTTTCCTCTTTGAGGTTTTGTCCTTCTTCTTTGAGAGTCTTTTGTACATTCATCTCTCTTTTGGGGGGGAGTTTTTTCCCACTGGGTTTTCTCCTTTTCTCTGTTTGTGAGAGATTGCATTGCATGGTTTTGCTTACATTTGCATATTGTACATGGGTACCTATCATGGCCTAGTAGCCAGGACCCATCTTGCATTGTTGACTTGAGTCTTCATTCCCCTAACTTGTACTTAAGGGGGGGTGTTGGTGTAAATAAATATTCATTATGGATATTATTACACTTTACTTAAGTTAACTTAGGATAATGCATCTCTTCGTAGTTTGGATTTGAGACACTTTGGGAAGTGTGCACATAGGGATAGAGCTTGTAGGAGAAATTCCACCTTTTGTGGTCTTATTTTGCTGTTACACTACACATTCAGTGGGTCATCCACCTCTTGTGGAATATTATATTATTTCTCCTACCTA
The DNA here is from genome assembly GCF_030272615.1 of Cryptomeria japonica. Lineage (NCBI taxonomy): Eukaryota > Viridiplantae > Streptophyta > Pinopsida > Cupressales > Cupressaceae > Cryptomeria > Cryptomeria japonica. Next base: position 35,692,473 of record NC_081410.1, on the reverse strand, counting down.
CCCGTAGTATTTCTTACCTACCCTTGTTTCTCATTGAGCCACATGTCATAATTGTGTGCTCGTACATCCATATGGCCTTGCCTATATAAGCAGGCCTATATTCATTGTATTGGTTAATTCAGTTGATCATTTGCATATTGATGAGAATACAGTTTTGTTCTTGCCATTCTATTGTCTCTCTTTTTATGCTTTTCATTGTGCCCTTGATCTTGGCAAAATCCTACAGGTATCAAAACATGACTAATTTAAAAGTGGTCTGATATAATTGTTTATTTTAATTTGAATGTTTTATTTACATTTAAAGTAAAATTTCTCTTGTTTCTCAATGTATTGTTGTCTTTAGATTCATGGATGTTTGGCACCTAAATCCTTATTGCTCCACGACCATTTCTCTATAGTTGCATGATCATCTTTGTTGATGTAACGAGAAAATGAGTTTATAAGGATTTATCATGGTTTTGAAAGAAATTTATTTTTATGTTTGGCCTCTACATTTCATTTGTATGTGAATGTCACTTGAGGGAGTCATTCCTTATCTTTCATGGCTACCAAAATTGTTAAAAAAAATTATTAAGTGCATTGCAAGTATACTTTCCTTGTTTGGTATATGATGCTTAAAATAGTATTAAATATGCATTATTTTGTTGGGGTTTTTAGTCTTTAAAATTATTGTCTTTTTTGTTTCTATTTTTTGATGATATTTTCCTCAAATCCAAGACTCAAAAAGGTCAATTTGTTTTTTTTTCTTGGTATAAAAATTTCTTTCCCTCGTGGCGATGCTGCTTAACCAAAACTTGTGATATACTCTTGCTTTGTTGTGAAAGGTGGTTTTTTTCAAAAGTATCTTATGTAGGTCTATTTCTAAGATTGCATGAGTAGAAGTTGTTAGTCTTGAAGGGATAGAAAAAAAAAACTCTACATTGTCGATCCTTTATGGCCTCGTATACTCTTACATAATGAATTTTAACGCACATGAGGGTATTGTAATTTTTCAATAGAAGGTGTAGCTGATAGAGAACAACGATGACGACTCATGTGAGTGTTTTTTATTTGGAAGATCTCTGGTTGGTGTCAAATCTTCTTTAAAGTGATTTATTCACCCAAGAAAAACTTGATAAATTTCAAACAAAAATAATTTAGAAACACATTTAAATTTGTGAGGAAATAAGGTAAAGAGGAGATTTTTTTTTTTTGAAATTTTCATTTGGTTCCTCTAAATTGAGAGTCAAATTTTAAAAGAATTTGTTTTCATTTCTATAAAGTTTTATTCTTTTTCTTTTCAATTTTCAATTAAGCTAGCCTATGTAATAAATTATGAAGTGCCATAATTTGGGGGTACCAAAATAACAATGAAGGGATGTATCATGTTATGTTTTCTGCACTTCCTCATTCCATCCACTTTCTTATTTCTACATATACAAACAAATTTAATTTATTAATAGATTCAGTACAAATATTTATCCTTTAATTCCTTTCAACTATCACAAAGTAAAACTTAAAGTATAAGTTTCTCTAAAAAACCAAGATCTATATTTGGTAATTATGGGTACTAAGGTTCAATGTGCTAATGATGAGGTCAAAGTATAATGGTTCAATAAATATGGTCAAGCATTTGGATTATTATGTCCTATAGTATGTCTTGAACTCCTCTTTCACATTGAATCTTTAAACACTCCCAATAAAGTGAGGACAAATTAAAGAAAAACAATGAAGCTAGATGAAATAATAAGTCATGAATTTGAGAATGAGCTCATAAGTATGAATCTTAGAACCTTTGATACCTTAAAGAAAAATTCACCAAGTTAAATTAATTAAGGTTATAGATGAAATAATGTGTGATTAATAAAATGAATCATCAATTGGTCCTTTCTATACTCTCTAAATTGGGTCCTAAATCTTCAATGTTTGTATTTGCCTTAGGTACTCCATCAAAAGGGATATTGGAGCCACATGGAAAACACCATCTCATAATGACTTCATTATCAACATGACTAGGGAACGAAGAAGTTAATTTACATTTGAAATTTGAAGTCTTCAAAATATTAAGCCCTTATCGCTTGGAATGAGAAACAAAAAGATTTAAATAGTAAAGAGGAGAACCAAAACACTTAAAATGATGAGGAGACTATAATGTCGTTAATTATAAGCCCTTTACAATTTCACACTCCTTTTTTGGTCCTTTCTTTAGTGTACCATCTCTTATTTCATTAGGACTTATTTGGGTCCTATCAAATCATACTATTATCTAATACTCAAATTAGGACTTGATTTGGCATCATCAAATCTAACACTCATAACTACCCTTTCAAAAGCCTCATTTTGGTAAGACTATGTCAATCTATGATGCCATGGTTCATTTTGGATGACATGGTCCCTTTTGGGTGCCATCGTCCCATTTGGGGGTCATAGCCTCTTTTTGATGCATAGTTCATATGGGTGTCTAACCAAAATTCCCCAGAAATAAAGCCATTGTTAGTGTATGTGTTCCCTATTTTAAATTTATTCTCAATATTTGTATATGACCATTTGAAGTCAACCCAAATATAACAATACCTCAAGTACCCTATATAAGGCATAATCTCTAATTCATTTGAGTATCCTTTAACTTATTTTAATTTCATTTCAAGAGAAAGTATTTCTTCCTTCAAGAGAATATTTGATTTTGAGGAGTGTCAAGCTATATTAGTCTATCTTCAAGTATGTTTTCATGATGAATCTTTTTATGATTTATCATGCTATTGCATCATAACTTGGAGGACTTATCTAAAGAGCATTGCATCACTACCATTATCAATCAAGAGGTATAATATTGTCAATTCAACAAATTTAGCCTTTGACCTACTAGGGGTAAGCTCTTATTTCTAATAAATCATAGTTGTAGTGGAGGTTAATTACTACCTAGGGTTTGGCAAAATCCTATATAGCACAAGATTTTCTCTCTTTTCAAGTGTCCATGTTACAGATAAAAAAATAGAAAGTTATAGAGTTGCAAAGTGTAGCTTTCTCGACCTACAATTCTAGATTTTGGAAAGGTGAAAACTCGCAGACTATGTTAATTAGAACACCTATCCGACACTTTTACACTGAAATTTTGAAGGAGCAATCTAACACCTACCCGACACTTTTTGAAGGGTATACTGATATGGAATCTAAAGTGTTATTTGATGCAAACACATTCAAGACTAAGATACCTAACACATTAGTCTAACATTTTCAGTCTTAGATTTTGGTGGCAAGTTCCTTTCTATGTGTTATTTTTATATCCCTACTTTTGTGTTGAATTATAGTTTTATTTCTATCTATTTATGTTAAATATTTTAAATTTTACATCATTTAACCTAGTTATTACATCTTCAATTTAATAATATCCAATCAACATTCAAAAGGGAAAAATTAGTCATCGTTCCTAGCTCTCCTAAGGGATTGAAGTTGAGCCTACTTGGTTGTTCCCCAATGAAATATTTTGGAAATGGTCCCTAATTTTCATTCTTAGGCTAGACTCCATTTCTCTCAATTTAATTTTGGTGAACCTAACTCCTCTTACATTTGCATATCTTTTGATTTTTCAATTTTAGATTTCATTTTTGTATGAAATTTTTATAATTAGAAGCATATGTTTCTTAAATTTATTACATGCATTGGTTGAATATCTCTTTTGGTTATAGAATTGATGATTTACTATGTCATGTGTTATTAAGTATCTTGTTTAGTCATGGTGCATTTGATGAATGGAGTTGATATATGTTGGAATCAATGAACACTGAGAGGGGTGGGGGTGAATAAGTGTTTTATAATTTGTAAACTTATTAAACTATTTCTTAATCTACCAGATGCACAAGAAAGAAAGAGAAATACATAAACATAAAGCAATTATCCACACAACCATAACACCAAGATTTTTATGTGGAAACTAAGAAAGGGAAAAACCATGGTGGGGTTTTAACCCACAATATTATTATACTATGGCCATAAGTATGATAATATTACATGAGGGGAATGCACTTGCATTTAGGCACACTTCCTAGAGCTCACTGCTCAATTACAAGAGGCCTACAACTCGGAGGAAGGCTTGTTATCTTAAAGGATAATAAAAATGATTACAATGATGAATGAAATAAGTTATAGCATCTAACTATACCAAAATGAAATTTTGGTTAGGCTCCGATTGTCTCCTACACCTGATCTATCACTTTTCTCTATTTTTCTGCTCTATCACTGACTGGACCACCAAAAACTTTAATCGCATTCACCAAAATTGTAAGTTTTCTCATACAGAGTCTCTTCACTCATAACATTCACCAAAATGATCAACCAAATAAATCTTATATATCTGCACCAACCAAAAGAATCATTAATCATGTTGGCTTCCACAAACTGCATAACACACAACATGAACGTGTATCACCAAATCGACTTAATTTGTCCACAAATCCAAATGTAGACAAAAACAAGATGATAATAAGCTTCCCATAAGTCATTCCAATCACCTCAAACATGGAACTGATCACCGAAATCAATCCTAAGATTTTGCAACACACATTACACTAAAATAGCTTTGCTCAAACTGAATTACCGAATACCGAACGTCCAAACTTGCACACAATTCAACACCAGATACTAGGATCATATAATAAACTACCTCATACCTCAAATCAACTTCCCTAATCACCACAACCAAAATTAGAACACCAATGTCAAGATATGCACCATGATCTCATCCTCTACTGGTTACTGAGTTCCACCTTCTAGACTTATGCCTTATGAGCAAAATAACTTCCGGTAATGCATATCTATGAATACCAGATTTGATTACTGAATTGGTTTGCCATGAATGACAATGAAAACCCTTAAGCATTCCTCATGCATCAATCTTCACCAAAACAGTGTCTCTTTCCAACAATATCCCCATTTGGCATTGATGGCAACATTGTGAAAAATGAACTATACACTCAAGAGTGAAAAACTTCAAAATTTCAAACTCACCAAGAATATACAAGCTCCCCTTGAGAATTACACCATTTTCACCCTGCTCTCTCCCCCTTTGAAAACAATGCCAAAGATAGAAATCCACCAAAATCTTTATACAAAGATATGTATAGTTGCTCACAATAATTTGAATATGTCTACAAAAATTGTTCTAAGGGACAGAGAATGATTATCCCATGCCTTCTTCAAGCTTTCCCAAATGTTTATCATTCCACTAAAAAGGTATGCATACATCTCTACTCCTCTTTTACCTGTTGGAACAAGCTTATTCAAAGCATCCTTAGCATCTTGCATGCTACTCACCAATGAATCTATCTGATTAGTAATAAGACTCCTCACTTCTGACACTCTACCCAAAACTCTTTCCTTTCCTTATTTTAAGATCTTGATCTTATCTAATATACTCAAAACTTGGGGTTGAAAATTGCTGGCTAGGACTGATTGTGGTGTGTATGTCTATGAAGTGTTTTCTAGTTGGACTTCACATTCCCTTACTTTCTTGTCAATGACTATAGTGAACTTCAAAAAAATAAAACATGAATTATATAAGTTGCCACCTTTATCAAGAGCGTCTTGAATACTTTTCATGGCATTCACTAAACTAACTCTATCATCCTCAATCATATTCAAAAATTGTTTTAATCTCATAGCATTAAATTGATTCAAAATTTTAGTGTCTATAGCCTTCTCCAAGGACTAAAAATGGAAACCTACAACATTCAACAAACCTATAAGCTTACTAGAGGGATCAGATGTGTCTAGTTTGAAGGATGGCATTATTTTCTCCAAGAGGTATCCTACCGATGATATCCTCTTTGTCAGCGGAATGGGACTTAAGTAAGTCCTCATTGGATTTTTCTTGAGAGAGAGTCACCAATTTTAATGCTTGAATAGGAGATAAGGTGCTCAGATGAATAGGTCCTTGACAAAAGTCATCTGAGTTAGTAGCAACTTGTTTCCCTTTGACATTGATAGTGTCTCTTGCCGCTATTGCCAGACGTTGATCTACCTCCTTCTCTCCTTTTTATAAATCTACAACCTATGCACTCTCATCCTTTTCACCTTTCTTATCACCATACTTATCCAAATCCGCATCAACTGTCTCCTCAGTTGTCTTTTCTTAAATTTCTTTGATCACTAGAGGATCCTGTACAGTGTCACTAGAGATATCAATATTGGCATTATCATCATCAACTATAGTATGCACCCTATGTTGTTCTTTCAGAATATCTTTCTCAGATGTTTGGTCGTTTTTCTTGTCATGAAATTTGATATGAACTTCTGGAATAGATGTGTCCTGAGATGGTTCTTTCGAACTCACATCAATTCTTTTATCTAACAAAAATTGTTTCAAAATTGTCTTTGTCTCTTTAGTTACCTCATCTATCTTGCTGAGCATAAGCTTATTTACTCTCTTCTTGCTTCAGAATCTATGCTTTGCAAGCTTTAATAATCTAATAACTTCATCTTTAGAAATAACCAAGGATAGATTTACTAGTACATACTCCTTTATTCTCTTATCCTCTAGATTAGTTGTATGCCTTCTAGCATCCAAAATATCATACAAGCTTTTGGGGATCATAGATAAAAGTTCCATCGTGTCTTACTATAGACATCCATGTATTCAAAAAATGCTTCCTAAATTGCCCTCTGATATTTATCTTGAAAATTTTCATAATATATAGGTACTTTTTTCAAATTCCCATCCTTAATAATTTCATCAATTAACTCTTTCAAGGTCAATTGGGGCACAATTTCAAATGTACCTTTAATTTTACTGGATTTGAGAGCTGCATGCAATTTTGACTTCTACTTCTTGCTTGCTCTGACTTTTTCAAATGACTCAATTTCTTCTCTTGGCTTCTTTGATTGCTGGGGTCCACCAATTTGTGGCTTCTTCACCACTCTAGCGCAAGTAGTTGTCTTCTTCACCTCTTTTACTACTTCATTAGATTCAGTCTCTATGTCCTTGACAGTGGCAACAACATACACTTTTTGGGGTTTCTCCTTCTTCCTTTTCTCTTCTCCAATAGATGATGGTGTTTGTGACTTGGATGGAGGAATTGGTTTCTGCACACCAGAGGTAGGTGTAGACTAAGACTGTCTAGGCTTTGATTGTTTCAGAGGAGTGGGAACAGGTTTTGACTTCTTAAGCTTTTCCATGTCATCCTCCTTCAATATGTTTTTCTCTCTTGCCCTTTGTACAATCTCCTTGGATATGCCCATTTTTTCTACTAGCTCCTCAACCTCCTTTCTTACTTTCCTCTTTCTTACCGACTCATTGAATTTCTTATGCAAGTGTAAGTCTTTTTCCTTGTATGTGTTGAACCTTTCTTCCTTATCATCCATAGGTTGACTCAACAAGTGTTGAGAATATGCATCAAGAGTGTTTTCATCCACCTCATATCCCATGGGCATGATCCAAATATTTCTCGGCTCAAATGCATCCATGTGACATTGGTCCTTATCAAGCATGAAGTAGATGGTTTTCTCCTATTTCTCAATATCTTTAGGAATACTCTCTCTACTTTGCATCATGACTTGAAATGATTTGAAATATCCCCACAAAGTAGATTTTTGCGCAACTATGTCACCCAAACCCTACAAACCTTCTTTTATTTGAATTTCCACTAGTTTATCATAAGCCCATTAAATCTTCCTAATACTGGGGATTTCATTCAAAAAGTATAGTTCTAAACAAACAATCAAGGAACCAAATTTGAATACATGTTTCTTGTCTTCCTTTATCTTCTTCAAATTACTCAATAGTTCACTGAGAAGAACCACACAAAGATCATACCTTTTGTCCTCTTTTAGAATTTGACACATTGCAACTATAGCAGTGTCGGATATAGAATTTTGTCTGCTAGATTGATACACCTTGTATCTCATCACCATCATGGAAAATCTCACATCATGCTCAATGATATCACTGATTGTCATTAGTCAGCTATCATATTGGGATCCGATAATAGTTGTTATTGTAGTATTTTGAACTTCTATCAAACTGGGGATCTCACTAGTTGCATTCAAATAGGTAACTACTTGAATGACTTGCTTGGTAATCTTGTGAGGTTAGTCCAACCACATGAACTCATCATGGATTTGGCTCAAAATGTATCAGACCCATTTGAGTTCATTGAGATTTGAGAAATGATTGAATTGGATGACACCCTTGTCATGCAATGATGAATTCTGACTTCAAATTTCCTATACCATCCATCATATGCTTGGTATATAGTGATAGCATATCTGCATTTCCAAGCTCTTTGATGTTGTAATGGATGTATGCCCTAATATCTTTGTTATGAAGTATGCCATACAGAAAAAAGGAAAAACAACCTTCCGGGTCATCTTCAATAGATTTAAATGGATGCCTCTTGAATCTGAGCCTTTCTCTCTCAGTAATCTCTACCACCAATGCAGTCACAATACTAGATGAAAATACTATTCCAAAATTAGGGTATAAACAGATAGCTCGAGAATGGATAAATAACTTTTCAATCACAACCAGATGCAAGGAATCTCTAACAAATTGCTACAAGCTCAGATTTCGCTACCAAATCTCTTTTTGCTCTGTTGCTCTGACCTTACTCTTCATTTGCAATGTGAAAAATAAATAGAAGAATGCCATTTTATCTTTCAGAAACCTAACTTTTAGTTGTAATAAATGCACAACCCTAAAGGATTTTGAATACCTTATTTTTCATGAATTCACTTATCGGATACTCAAACAACCATGAAATATTCTGGATATCATCTGCACAACTAATATACATCATCTAAAACCATCCTCGACTGGTTACAGATCTCCAAAAATAGGGTTTCTAAGAATCTGCATGAAAATCTTCCCCCTAAGGCTAGAGTGCCTTAGTTACTGGATGAGGTTCGAATAGTGGAATTAGGTGTGGAGCCATTCTACACATTTGAATCTTCCTTTTTAACCCACATCTTCTTATGCTAATCTTTGATATCTTCCACTTTATCTTTTCCTTTTTCATCTAATCTGTTCTTTCTTACCAAAGCATTCTTGCTTATACAATATCTTGCAATGTGACTGAGTTTATTGCATGCATGACAAACAATATATCTCTACAAAGGCTTGAAGTTCATTTGATTTGGTCTCATCTTGCATTGGTTAGAAATGTACCCAAACATTCCACAAGCATAGCATCTCTTGCTCTGAAAATTGTTTATCACTGCTCTGCACATGTTTGACTTATTACCAAAATTGTTGCATATGAAACATTGACTGGTAAAGGTAGAGCCATTGTTCATCATGTTATTCATCATTCCATTATCTATCTTTCTTTTACATTGACTTTCCATATGACCAAATTTTCCAAAAAAAAAAATATTTACCATTGAATTTATAGGCATTGGGTTGTCTTACTAGAGGTTTCTTATTCTTTCGATGATTGCTTTGACTAAAACCGGAGGATTCTCCTTTCTCAAATCCAAGTCCTTGCATGTCTTTCCCATGTCTCTGATTTTGTAGCGTCTCATTCAACCAGGATGAACTAGCTTTGAATTTTTCTTTTTTACTCATTAGTAGTAGAAAGCTCATCTCTTAGAATTATGATCCACCTTTCAAGTTCTTGTCCATCATTCTTGCATTGCACCAATTCAAGCTTAAACTGATCATTCTCATATGTCAATCTAAAACATTATTTAGATCTACCCTTCAATGACTAAGTTAACCTTTCTTCATTCTTCTTCTGGTCTTCAATATCCTTTGTCGGCTTCATCATAATAGACTGCATCTCATTTTTCAGGACTGCATTTTCCCTAGCTATCTTCTCACATTCATCTATCTTGTCTTGTAGGGCTTGATTTCCAACACTTTGTTCCTCTTTCTCCTTTAGCTTATCCATCAAATCCTTTATCTTATCTCTAGAAGTACTTACTTGATCTTTTAGTATCTCAATGAAGTCTTCAGTTGCATTCAGATTTCTTTTCATAGAACTTACTTCATTTCTTCTTGCATCGAGATCTTTGAGTGCCACATTAAGCTATCTCTATAAAATGAACTCCATTGATTCAATCTTTGGGATCTTCCTCAAGATATTAGGCTTCTTTCAAGGAACTAGGATTTGATACCAATTGTTGGAATCAATGGACACATAGAGGGGGGCTAAATCAGTGTTTTATATTTTATAAATTTATTAAGCTATTTCTTACTTCACTAGATGCACAAGAAAGAAAGAGAAATGCAAAAACATAAAGAAATTATCCACACAACCTTAACACCAAGATTTTTATGTGGAAATTTGAAAAGGGAAAAACCATGGTGGGATTTGAACTCACAATATTATTATACTATGGCCAGAAGTATGATAATATTACATGAGGGGAATACACTTGCATTTAGGCACACTGCCTAGAGCTCACTACTCAATCACAATAGGGCTACAACTCGGAGGAAGGCTCACTGCCTTATAGGCTAATAAAAATGACTACAATGATGAATTAACTAAATTATAGCATCTAACTATGCCAAAATGCAATTTTGGTTAGGCTCAGATTATCTCCTACACTTGATTTGTCACTCTACTCTATTTTCTTGCTCTATCACTCACCAGACCACCCAAACCTTCAATCGCATTCATGAGACTCGCAAGTTAACTCATACAGACTCTCTTCACTCATAAAATGCACCAAAATGATAAACCAAGTCAATCTTATATATCTGGACAAACAAAAAGAATCATTAATCATGTCAGCTTCCCAAAACTACATAGCATGCAACATGAAATGTGTATCCCCAAGTCGGCTCAATCCATCCACAAATATGAATACTGACCAAAAGAAGATGATAATAAGCTTCCCATAAGTTGGTCCAATCACATCAAACATAGAACTAATCATCAAAATCAATCCTAAGATTCCACTACACACGTTACACTAAAATAGGTCAAACTGAATTACTGGATACCAGACCTCTAAACTTGCACACAATTCAACATCGGATATAGGGATCATGAAATAAACTAAATCAAACCTCAAATCAACTTCCTTAATCACCGCAACCAAAATTAGAACACCAATGTCAAGATATGCACCATGATCTCATCGTCTACTAGTTATTGAGTTTCACCTTCTAGACTTATGCCTGATTAACAAAATGACTTCCGGTAAGTCAAATATATGATGATTAAACGTGATTACTGAACCAAGTTTCCATCAATGACAACCCATAAGCATTCCTCATACATCAATCTTCACCAGAACAACATCTCTTGCTAGCAGTTATCTTCCTTTTCTAGTTTAATTTCAAGCTTATCCAAGACATTCATGAAATTCTATTTTCTACACATGACAATAACATAGCTATTTCTTTTATCCATAACTATGCTAGGGATAAAGTATTGATGAATTATGATTGTACTTCTCAAAAAATTGGACCCACCCATGACGGAATTTTGGTGCAAGGAGAGAGTATTAACAATTATTTGAAAAATATATCTCTTAGAGATGAATCTTTGAAGAATGATGTTGATCCTTCTCCTAAAATGAACCTACCTCATTAAGATATTATAGTGAAAAAGGAGTATTCCATTGAGGCTTCATTTCATGAGATCTTACCTACCATTTTGTAATGTCGGTCCACCATGGAACCCTAGAAAATAAGAGAAAAATAGACAAGGGATGCATGGAAATAATTATTTTTGAAGTAATAAAGTTTCATCATGCATAACATATATACTTACAATGCCCAATCCTCAAGACAAGATCAAATTGTCGATAACATACAGTGCACATGAAAAAGACTAAAGAAGTGTAACTATAAGTGAACAAGGGGAAAGCTCTCCCAAACCTTTGCACAAGGTCTAAGAGGTTTCTAGAGTTACACATGACCATATCCAAAGTTACCAATCTCAATACAATAAACAAGACAAGCATTCTATGTCCTAGGTGTCACAAATGGGCTCTGATGAAACGCTTATTGCAAATAGATGCCCTTAACACCATCCAAACTCATTCAAAACCTACTTAAGACCCCTTTGAGGGTTATGTGCTATTGCTACCTTTGAAATGCATTAAAAATAGGATCAAATGATTAGGACACTTATGCATGTAAGGATACTAGAGATACACTACAGAAGTTTCATAGATGTTATGTCTAGACTACACAAGTGTCTTCAGAGGACACTAGCATGGCACACAAGAGTCCCTAACTCATGCATACATCCTTGGGATTCATCGACATCCTCTGAACTAGTGAAATCACATTGAGGTCCTTGAGATGCGCATTCAAAGCTTTTCATTTGACTATATGAAGCCTCAGACACCCTAAACCAATTGGTGAAGTTGAAAAGTGCATAACTTCCTATAATTAGGAGAAAATAATGAAACGGTATAAAAATGGGTCAAGTTGAGTGACACTGGGTCACCAAACGGTTCCTATGAGACAAGTCAAAGTCTAAGTGGCCTCATTTTGTCACAACACAACCTAGAAATCCTACAACCAACACATAGAAACACAAAACCCATAATTTTACTCCATGAAACACTCACCAAATGGTTCCTATTAAGCTTGAATTGGCTCTAAAGGGCTCGATCCTACTAAGGCTTGGTCAATATATAAAGACCACAAGGAGAGACAAGTAAATCTATATTTTAAACTATAGGAAACACATCTATGTTCATTTTATACATTAATGACAGTATTCCTATGATAAACACATAAAATACCATGAAATGAGAAGCATACACAATCATGCTTGGTGGTTGGTTCCAACACCAATCCACATAAAGATACATCAATTCATTACATTAATTTACAAACATTCAACTTCTCTTGGATTGGTCAACATACAAATCATTCATGGTTACAATGCTTAATACTATTTTGAAATGATTAGAACTTGCAAGAAATGAGAGAAGGAGAATAACAAGTGTTGAGTAAGGAGGACGAACTTTTCAAGCCACTCATCATCCAAGTCCTCCAGTCGCCAATGGTGGTTGGAAATGCCACCCAACCATGTGGAAACCTTAGGCCCACCCCACCATGCTCGTTGAGATATTCAAATGGCCCAAACAATCATAGATACATGGAAGGGGAGTAATAGGATCACACGAGAGAATACATGGAGCAAAACTCAACAAGAAGAACAACAACAAAGTAAGAATCATAATGACAAAACAAGGTTGGAACACCGAAAATGCATCACCTGCAATATAGAGAAATATTAGTGGGAACATAGAATCCTCATAAAAAAACAATAAAATCTGAGGAGACACAATCAATAGAAACATCAAACTTTCCATCTAGCATATATCACAATAGGATAATTTAGTTGCTTGGCAATAATAACTCCATAAGATACTACTCACATTTATAGTGATAGGTGTTGGTGTAATTATTTATTCATGCTGGATATTATTACACCTTACTTAAGTTTCCTTAGGATAATGCATTTCATAGTAGTTTGTGTATGAGACACTTGGGTGTTTGTGCCACATTGGGATAGTGTGTGTAGGAGAATTTCCACCTTTTATGGTGTGATCTTGTTACTACTCTATCATATCCACTTATTGTGGAGTGATAATTCCACCTTCGGTGGGTGATCCACCTCATGTGAAATATTATATTGTTTCTCCTACCTACCACACCTATTTCCTATCTACCTTTGTTTCTTATTGAGCCACATGTCATGTTTGTGTGCTCACATATCCATATAGCCTTGCCTATATATGCAGGCTCATATTCATTGTATGTAACAACTATTGATTTTTTGATCATCTATCTATTGATGAGAATACAATTTATTCTTGTCCTATATTTTTTCTCTCTATTGTAATTTTCATTGAGCTTTTAATCTTGGCAAAATCTCACATGGTATCAGAGCCATTAGAGCATCATTGATTCATCCTTGAGAGGCATTATTGCAACATCAAGAGGCAAATCTAAGGAGCAACATCTTTTGGAGGCGTCCTAAACCAGATCCAACCTCACTATTGCATCCGGGTGGTCGTTTCCATGAATTTTGACTATAAATTCGCCTATATTGGGTGAGAGTAAAATTTCAACCTTGGATAAAAAAATTAACCAATCTTGGCAGTAGGGTACGATTTTTCAAAAAAAAAAAAAATTAAAAAAAAATAAATTTATTGTTTGCGAAAAAGTTTATTTTTAAAATATCTTTTTATATTTCACAATTTTTTTTTTGCATATTGTAAAAGTTTTTTAAAAAATCAAAAATTATACATTTGTATTGTGGGGGGGTTAATTTACCCTACCCCCACCATACGACCCCTACGCATTTGATAGGGTCTGCAACTATAGTCGACATTTTTTGTCGGCAATTGTACCACCGTCATCCTCCCGACACCTCAACATATTCCTCTAGCGATCATACACTGTTGCATGGTCCTCCCGCCGATCAGCCATCCGTGATCTGTCCCTCCGTGCATTGTTCTCCTCTTAGTGTTGCATTCACTATAGCTTTGGCCATCACACACTCCTAGTGACCCTGCACTTTGGTTGGCCCAATCGTTCCTTCATCTGTCAGGCCACCTTGACATTGCCTCTGTCGTCAACCTCCTCGACAACCTCCACCACCAACGTTGACATCCGGTTGCCATGTAGCTTCCATGGAGCCCATCTGCCATGCGGCTACCATGCAGCTGCCATGTAGGTGTACCCGCAAGCTCTATCAGCTAAGACACCTCACCCGCCACGTCATCCGTATGAACTAATCTGGTTTTGCCACGTCATTTGTTCATATTGTACAGATGCCCAATCAGCAGGGGGGGCAAATTTTTGGTGATGGCCATACATCTGTCAAATTTAACATTGTGTTTTGTTGATGTCATCATTTTTTATGAAAATTTGGCAAGCCCCCTCTATCGAGCCTTTTGATTTTGTAGTTCAACTTCAAATGGCCATATCTTGCTCATTTTTGCTCCTTTTTGGGTGCATTTTTTTTTGAAATGGGCTAATTTTTCATATACTTTCTTGTGGTGGCATTATTTTTTTATTTTGATGGATAGAGTTTTTAGAAATCTTAGTTTTTGGTGACTCTACCTATTTAATCCTCATTTCTACAACTTTTGGAACTCCATTTGGGCTCATACGAACTCCGTTTGAGGTGTCATTTTTTTTGAAATTGCATAATTTTTCATATAATTTCATAATATTTTATGATTTTGCAGCAATTTTTGGGTATAAATGTTACTTTCAGCATAGGTCTTTTTTGGCCAAATTAACACTTGTATTGCATAGATCTGTCTTGCTAGTCTTTTGCATTATAGTTCTCAGCCTCTTAGGGCAGTTGTAAAACAAAATCATAAGTCCACCTTGCCATTGTTTGCAAGTGGCCTATTGTACACCCACTACATATAAAGTGCCAAAATCATCATTTTGGGGGGGTTACTTTGATTGATTGAATTTGGGAAGGTGTTTGTTGTGCTTTTGTTCTCGTGTTCTTTCATTTTTTTTCTATGGTTTCTCCTAAGTTTCCTCTCTTAACTCCTCATAATTATGCTACTTGGAAAATTGATGCATGGAGTAAACTTATGGAAAAAAGACTAACTAATTACATTGATGGAACTATTGTTGCTCCTACTGATCCTAAGGATGATCCTATTGCTCACTTGGATTGGCTCACTAAAAATATCATGGCAATTGGTACCTTAAGGAAGTATGTATCAAAGGATCTCATTTTTCATATTAAGAAATGTACTCTAATCAAGGATGCTTGGAAAAAGTTTCAAGACTTGTATGGTCAATTTGATGAGATTAGGGGATATCAAATTGATAGTGATCTCACCATGTTAGATCCCAAGAAATTTGATACTATACAAGATTATGTCACTAAGACAAAAGAGTTAAGGGCACAACTCAAGGATTGTGGCACTGATAAGAAGGATACTCAATTGATCTTCAACTTGATGGGAAATCTTCCACAAGAATATGCAACATTTGTTTATAGTTTCCAAACCCATAGGATGACAATGGGTTCAAGCTACAAAATGCCTACATTTTATGCTTTCACCAATATGTTGATGATGGAACAAACTAAGTTGATAAGCATGGGCATTCTTAAGACTTCAAAGTCTCAAGCATTAGTGGCAAATCAAGGGAACAAAGGAAATCAAGGAAAGGAAAACTCAAATAAGAAGAAATGGCAATCAAAGCCTAAGGACAAAGCACCATCTTCTCCATAACAAGGAGATTCATCCTATTCCAAGAGGGACAATTCACCTAAGAGGGAGAGACCTACTTGTGCCTATTGTAAAAAGGTTTGTCATGAGGAGCATCATTGCCATTCTAAGAAGATTGATGAGATCTCACACATCCTTAAAAAGCACAACATTGATTTGCCTAATGCCTACGAGAAGGATGATTCATCAACTTCCACGTCCTCACAATCAAAAGGTTTTCATGGCTTCAACAAGTAGGAAGACTCACTCTTTTGGGACAAGAAAAGGAAAATCTCTTTGTGCTAATACAAGTCATGATTCAGGGAGATGACTTCTAGATTTAGGGGCTTCTCATCATCTCCTCCTATTGATATCACATCACCTATTGCACTTGATGATGTAGATAGTGTGATAGTTTTTCCTTCTTGTGATTCAGTTCAATAGGATATATATTGTCTTCCATCTTTAGGTTCATGGGATGACTACTTGACCCACATTGCAGGTTTGTTTGTGGAATCCTACATTGCAGACTTGGGAGACATTATTGATGATACTCATCTTCTCTTTGATGAAAATGATCCTTCTTTTATTGTTGCGAGGGAACACTCTAACCCTCTTGTTCATTCTCTACATGATCATTCTTTCGAGGTTGACATGATTGTGGATACTTATGTATATCAGTTGGAGGAGATCTCTTTATTTTTAGAGGAGACATGTGAGTCTTTGGGACTTGTTCTACATTCATCTCAACTAGATCTTGGAATGACTTTTTCAGCAGCGTGGAGGAGTTCACCCATTTTGGAGGAGGTATCTTTCAACATGGACATGGGGACACTTGAGCAGTTTTTAGAGATTCCTTTCATCATGAGTTTTTTATACATCTTCCCTTCATGATTGGGGAGACTTCATGGATACACCTTTTGTTTTGTTTCTTCCTAATGGGAGGAATGTTGTTCGATGTTCATGGAGTAGTTTCTTCATATATCATCAAGCTTCTATCATTGGTGCAAATTCTACATTGAGGGGGGCTTCCTAGCTTCTCTTCTTCTCTCATATGGGGGGGACTTTTTCCTCACATGGGGTTTTGTTTCTTCACATGCTTCTATGATAGCTCTTGTATAGTTTTCATCTCTCTTTTGGGGAAGGGTTTTTTCCCATTGGGTTTTATTCTCTTTCCCCACTTTATGAGAGATTTCATTGCATTAGTTTCCATGCATTTGCATTTGTACATGGGTACCTAACATGGCCTTGTAGCCAGGACCCATCTTGCATTTCTTAGTTGCATTGTAGACTTAAGTGCATTACCCTAAGTTGCACTTAAGGGGGGGTGTTGGTGTAATTATTTATTCATGTTGGATATTAGTACACCTTACTTGAGTTTTCTTAGGATAATCAAATTTCATAGTAGTTTGGGTATGAGACACTTGGGTGTTTGTACCACACTGGGATAGTGTGTGTAGGAGAATTTCCACCTTTTATGGTGTGATCTTGTTACTACTCTATCATATCCACTTATTGTGGAGTGATAATTCCACCTTTGGTGGGTGACCCACCTCATGTGGAATATTATATTGTTTCTCCTACCTACCACACCTATTTCCTACCTACCCTTGTTTCTTATTAAGCCACATGTCATGTTTGTGTGCTCACATATTGATGGGAATGGGTATGGGGTAGACTAGCCTAGTCTATGCTCTTTTGTCCTCTCCTTGGATCACTAGGTGTTCTAACCACACCCTAGGGTCTCTAGGACTTCCCTTTCTTATGGAATCCTTTGATCTTTTCCAATCCACCCACCAACAACTTGCAATACTTCTCCTAAGGTCTCACCTACTCATGAGATTCAAAGAACCCTTATTTAGGCTCATAAGGGTTTAGCTTATCCTACACCTTCTTAGGTCCTAGCAAGGATAGGGAAGGTTATAGGCATGGTTTTTCAACCATTCATGTACCCCCAAGAGATTTAGGCCTCCCTATCTATTACCGATCTCACCATTTTGCCTCTATCCTACAAAATAGGGCTACAAGGAATGAGCCCAATTATGCCTCAATTCCAGACTTTTAGGGATCCCTCTTGCAAACGATGACCCCACTTGTAAAACTCCCCTAAAGGACTACTAGTCAATTGGAAAAATTTCAAAGATTTTCTAGGTTTTAGGCCTCCAAGTGTCCATACACTGCCCTAGGTGAATTTTGGGGTTTTTAAGGGCTTTTTAAGAGGGCTTTTAGGCCTGCTAGGGTCACAGTGAAGGTTTAGTGTTTCTACTACCTTTTATGGATTGGTAGAAGCTCCTCCCTCTCACCAATGGTGCTCCACACACCCCTCTACAACTCCTACAAAGGGTGCATCCTCCTCTGACCTTCCTTGCTCTCACGGACCTCTGCAACCTTAACCCTTCCTAGTCGGGCATTGTCCAGTCTCACCTAGGAGTGGGTCTTTGGATGGCTTCCTTTCATCTTCAAGGGCCCTACTTGCTTTGAAGTAATGTAAAAGGTCTACACTCCTATTCCCCATGGTTTCATGGTGATTCCACAATGGGGATAGGAGTTGTTAACCCATTGACACAAAACAGTCCAAAACTGGACAGTGAAAGAGAGTTTTACAAGATATTTACAAAAGACTCAAGACCTACACAACACACTAGAACTAATTTATCAAAATGGAAGAGTAAACACAACACAAATATTTCAACACATTTTAGTCTGCAAAACAATCCATTATCACTCTTTGATGCTCCATTTTTGCCAACTGGCAACAAAATCATAGTCACAGTCAAGGTCTCTTTTCTTGGGCCATACAAAACTAACATCCAACCCATCATTTTAGGGTTTGAAACTATATATAGTATCCTTTCCTTGATATATGTGCCAAAATTAGTGTTCTCCATGCTAATCTAAAGTTTTTGACCTATTAGGTGAAAAAGTTGCTTGACAACTTTGAAAAGTTGTCATGCAACTTTTTGCAACTTTTGAGCAACTTTTGCAAAGTTGCTTTTCTTGACTCCTAGGCCTACATTGGGATATCCTATGGACACCACCATGCTAAAAGGACCCCAAAATCATCAATGGCACACATAACCTCTCCTCCACAAGAAATGAGAACCTAGGTCCTAAATTAGGATCTAATTAAGACTAATGAGCTCATGGCTCTTATTACATTTACAATGGCTTCTTAAAGAAGCAAAACATCAACAAAAACCAAAAGGAGGAAGACCTTAGAAGGGTGCTCCTACACCATACTCCCCCTCTACACAAAATTAAAGAACTAAGGGAGAAATGAGAGTTGGGTCAATACCCAATTTCTTGAACCTGCCCTCTTCAACCCAAGTCGCTTTAGATTCAGGTTGACCTGCCCACTTCACCAAGTGTTCCATATAGACCTGGTGTCTAGTAGACTTTTTCACCCTTGAATCCAAGATCTCCTCTACTATGGGCTGCTTCTTTTTGGGTAAGGAATTCACATCCAAGTCCTCTAGTACCTTGGTCTGATTCTCAGTTTGTCTTGCTACTTCACCCTTGTATAGTATCAAGTCAGCAACATTGAAGACTGGTGATATAGCCAGATCTAAAGGAAGATCAACCTTGTAGGCATTCTCACCATATTTGGATAGAATTCTACAAGGTGCTACCCTCTTCATTTGTAGTTTGGTAGGCTTGCCACTTTGCATTCTAGCTTTGCTCAGATGGACCATCACATAGTCACCCACTTTGAATTGAACCTCTCTCTTTTTCTCATCCACTTTAGCTTTTAGTTTTTGAGTAAACTCTAGGATGACTCTCTTGACTTGTTCTTGGAGCTCCTTGATGGTTTGAGTAAAGTCCCCTGCTTGGCCACTCTTCATCTCCATGGAACCAAGTTCCCTTAGTTCACACACTCCCCTTGGATGTCTACCATAGAAAACCTCAAAAGGACTCCTTCCAGTGGTCCTATTTACACTATCATTATAGGCATACTCCACTTGTGGAATGAATAGATCCCATGTCTACCCACACTCCTTGGTTAGACACCTCAACAAGTTGCCTAACACCCTATTAATGACTTCAGTTTGACCATCAATTTGTGGATGGTAAGTTGAGCTAAATGATAAATTGGTCCCTAATCTTTTCCATAAGGTTTTCCAAAAATGGTCCATGAACTTGCTGTCCTTATCTGAAACAATACTTAGTGGGAGTCCATGAAACCTTACAATCTCCTTAAAGAAGAGATGTGCAACATAGCTAGTATCATGAGTAGTTTTACATGGAATGAAATGGCTCATCTTAGAAAACCTATCTACTACCACATAGATGCTATCCGTACCTATCTTTGTCTTGTGGAGTCCTACTACAAAGTCTATGCTCAACACTCCCAAGGCCTATTTGGGACTGGTAATGGTTGATAGAGGCCTGCATTACTTGATCCTCCTTTGGCTCTTTGACACACACCACACTGCTCCACATACCTTCTCACATCCCTTGGCAACTTAGGCCAATAGTAGTACCTCTATACTAGATCCAAAGTTTTGTTGACTCCAAAGTGTCCACTTAGACTACCATTGTATTTTTCTTGGATGAGGTTTTCTCTCATGGATCCTCTAGGCACACATAACTGATTACCTTTGAACAAGAGACCACTTTGAAGAGTGTATTTTGCATACTCACCATGAAAATGACTCTCAAAATCCTTGCAAACCTTGTAGGCTGATGAGAAGTCTTCATCTACTTCATAGAGGTCATTGAAACCTTCTATTCCTATGCTCTACAATTGTAACTCTTGGACAGTCAACAACTTCTTGCTTAAAGCATCTGCCACCTTGTTGAGTTTCCCCTTTTTGTGTTTAATGGTGAAGGTGAAGGATTGGAGGTATTCCATCCATTTCAAATGTCTATTGCTAAGCTTCTCTTGAGTGTTAATGTAACTCAAAGCCTGGTTATCTGTGAACACCACAAATTCCTTTGGGAGTAGGTAATGTCTCTACTTTTTGAGAGATTGAACTAGTGTCTACAACTCTAGGTCATAGGCTGAGTACTTCTTCTTTGCCTCATTAAGCTTCTCACTAAAAAATGCCACAAGCCTTCCCTCTTGACTCAAAACACCCCCTACTACAATGCCACTTGCATCACATTCCAATGTAAATAGCTTGTCAAAAGTAGGTAAGAGTAGGATGGGTTTTGTGGCTACTTCTTGCTTCAATAATTGGAATGCTTCATCAGCCTATTCAGTCCATTTGAATTTGGTTTTTAGGCCTCCTTTTATGGTGTCAAGTACTGGTGCACATATGCCACTAAAGTTCCTCACAAACTTTCTATAGAATTGGGCTAAACCATGGAAACTCCTAACTTCAGTCCCTGTTTTAGGGGTAGGCCAATTCAAGATTGCCTCCACTTTGCTTGGATCCATCTTCAAGGTTCCCTTAGACACCAAAAATCCAAAGTAGACCAACTCTTGCTTCAAAAAGTCACACTTCTCTAAGTTGATTGCCAACTTCTCTTCATGCAACCTCTCTAGGACTAATCTCAGATGTTCTAGGTGCTCCTCTTTGGTTCTGCTATAAATGATTATGTCATCTAAGTACACCACCACAAACCTACCTGTGAAGTCCTTTAACACCTCATTCATTAACCTCATGAAGGTGCTTGGGGCATTAGTAAGTCCAAATGGCATCACAAGCCATTCATACAACCCTTTTGTGGTCTTAAAAGCGGTCTTCCACTCATCACCCTCCTTAATTCTAATATGATGATAACCACTTTTAAGATCCAACTTCGTAAAATACATGGCACCTCCTAAACAGTCCATCAGATCCTCTATTCTAGGAATAGGAAATCTGTACCTTATGGTGATCCTATTGAATGCCCTTGAATCAGTGTAAAGTCTCCTTGCCTTTCTTTGATGCTAGCACTACCGGGACTGTACATGGGCTGATGCTCTTCTTGATCAGTCCTTGATCCAACAACTCCTGTACTTGCCTTGCCACCTCCTTGTTTTGATTAGGTGTGAGGTTATATGCAGCTTTATTAGGTAGGGATGCACTGGGAACAAAGTCTATTTGATGGCTTATGGACCATCTTGGTGGAAGTGTTGCAGGTGCTCCATCACTCACTATGTCCTTATACTCTTGGAACATTTGCTTCACCTCCTTCAGTACCTCTGTCTTCAACTTGTCTTCCTCCTCCTTTGGCTTCACAAAGATGGCACACCTCACTATCTCCTGCTCATGTAGCAAGTGTAAGAACTCTTTACCAGTAGTCAGTAAGACACTAGGTGTTCTTGAGGTTCCCTCATCATTCTCTGTCAGAGACTGAATCTTAAAGGTTTTTCTATCCTTATTGAAGGAAATGGAGTTCTCCTCTCCATAATAGATCACCTTCCTATCAAATTTCCATGGTCTACCTAGTAGTAGATGACAGGCATCCATGGGTAACACATCACAAAGGATCTTATCCTTGTATCCTCCAATAGAGAACTCTACCCAAGTTTGTTCATTGACAAGCACACTCTGCTCTTGATTCAACCATGTCACCTTGTAAGGGCTAGTGTGGGGTATCCTTGTGAGTTTCAACTTCTTGGCTGCCTCATCTGATATTATGTTAGCAGTTGACCTTGAATCAACTATCACCTTGCAAACTTTACCAAGGATCTTGCATCTCACCCTAAACAATGCTCTCCTATGCTTAGGTTCATCCTTAACCGGTTGTCTTAATAAGACTCTATTGAACATCAGATTCTCCCCAATCTCTAATTCAATATGGTCTACCTCAGGTGTCTTGCTTCTTGATGTGTCTTAATGAGCATAAGCAACCCTCTTTCCACTGTTTGATGAGGTAGGCTTGTCAGGGCATCTATAGGTCGGGTGTCCCAATTGACCACAGTTGTAGCATTTCATGGTTGCAAAGTAGGAGTTACCCCTACTAGTACCTCTACCCCTACTTGGACCCCCTTGTGCACCTCTTCCTCTAGAATGGCCTCCTTTGAGATTGGTTTCACTGCTATGTTCAGCCAACTTAGACTCTCCTTGATTCCTTTGCTCATTCGCCTTTCTTTGGTAACCACCTCGATGATTCATTTGATCTCTACCTCTACCTCTACCCCTATTGTTAGAGCCTCCTTTCCTTTTTTTCCTCTCTTCCACCTTAGTAGCAAGATGATGACACTTTTGGACAATGGTGGGAGTCCACAGGCTTATCTCCTCTTGAATGTTCCACTTTAGGCCACTTAGATACCTAGCCACCTTGATAGATTCCTCTTCTTGGACTTTTGATCTAAGACAAAGCTCTTGAAACTCCTCTATGTAGGAGGTCACATCAAGGTCTTTTTGCTTCAATCCCTATCTCTTCTTATGATGTTGGATTTCATAATCCTCTGGTAAGTAGTTCTCCTTGATCTTACTCACCATGGCCTTCCAATTTGCAATAGGTAGCTTCCCCATGCTAACTCTCTCTTCTTGTAGATACTTCCACCATGTCAAGGCTGCTCCCCTTAGTCTTGATTTGGCAACCTTAACCTTTTGAGCTTCTGTCACACCTTCACACTCAAAGTGGTTCTCCATACCCTCAATCCATTCTGTGACAATGTCAATGTCCATCCTTCTACTGAAATGTGGCAATCCTTCAAAACCTTTAGTATTCAAAGCCTTGATGGCCTTTACAAAAGGTTCTTCATTGATCAAGGGGTCTGGTTTAGGTATAATGTCATCTATGTCAATAGTTTTCTTGCCTTTACCCTTGGTGTCCTCACCCCAGAGTCCATGTGTCCTCTGATCAACCACTTCTTGTAGCTTGTCCCTTATCTCACTCATAGCTTCTTCAAGAAGTCTATTTTTCTCCTTCTACTCTTCTACCTCCCTAGCCAGCTCTGCATTAGTGACCATTATGTTCTCCCCTACTGATTCACTAGAATATAGAGACATGCACAGTCCACCAAATCTTTAACTTGCTTTGATACCAATCTGATGGGAATGGGTATGGGGTAGACTAGCCTAGTCTATGCTCTTTGGTCCTCTCCTTGGATCACCAGGTGTTCTAACCACACCCTAGGGTCTCTAGGACTTCCCTTGCTTATGGAATCCCCTGACCTTGCCCAATCCACCCACCAACAACTTGCAATACTTCTCCTAAGGTCTCACCTACTCATGAGATTCAAAGAACCCTTATTTAGACTCATAAGGGTTTGGCTTATCCTACACCTTCTTAGGTCCTAGCAAGGTTAGGATAGGTTCTAGGCATGGTTTTCCAACCATTCATGTACCCCCAATAGATTTAGGCCTCCCTATCTATTACTGATCTCACCATTTTGCCTCTATCTTGCAAAATAGGGCTACAAGGAATGAGCCCAATTAGGCCTCCGTTCTAGACTTTTAGGGCTCCCTCTTGCAAATGATGACCCAACTTGTGAAACTCCCCAAAAGGACTGCTATTCAATTGGCAAAAGCTCAAATATTTTCTAGGTTTTAGGCCTTCAAGTGTCTGTACACTACCCTAGGTGAATTTTGGGGTTTTTAAGGGTTTTTTAAGAGGGTTTTTAGGCCTACCAGGGTCACTTTACCACCTTGTCTAGATTGGTGGAAGCTCCTCCTTCTCACCAATGGTGCTCCACACACCCCTCTACAACTCCTCCAAAGGGTGCATCCTCCTCTGACCTTCCTTTCTCTCATGGACCTCTGCAACCTTAACCCTTCCTAGTCGGGCACTGTCCAGTCTTGCCTAGGAGTGGGTCTTTGGATGGCTTCCCTACATCTTCAAGGGCCCTTCTTGCTCTGAATTAATGTATAGGGTTTTCACTCCTATTCCCCATGGTTTCATGGTGATTCCACAATGGGGATAGGATTTGTTAACCCATTGACACAAAACAGTCCAAAATTGGACAGTGAAAGAGAGTTTTACAAGATATTTACAAAAGACTCAAGACCTGCACAACACACTAGAACTAATTTCTCAAAATGGAAGAGTAAACAAAACACAAAGCTTTCAACATAGTTTAGTCTGTGAAACAATCCATTATCACTCTCTGATGCTCCATTTGTGCCGACTGGCAATAAAATCACTGTCATAGTCAAGGTCTCTTTTCTTGGGCCATACAAAACTAACATCCAACCCATCATTTTAGGGTTTGAAACTATATATAGTATCCTTTCCTTGGTCTATGTGCCAAAATTAGGGTTCTCCATGCTAAGCTAAGGTTTTTGACCTATTAGGTGGAAAAGTTGCTTGACAACTTTGAAAGTTGTCATGCAACTTTTTGCAACTTTTGAGCAACTTTTGCAAAGTTGCTTTTCTTGACTCCTAGGCCTACATTGGGCTATCCTATGGACACCACCATTCTAAAAGGAACCCAAAGTCATCAATTTCACACATAACCTCTCCTCCACAAGAAATGAGAACCTAGGACCTAAATTAGGACCTAATTAAGACCTTAGAAGGGTGCTCCTGCACCACATATCCATATAGCCTTTCCTATATATGCAAGCTAATATTCATTGTATGTAAAGACTATTGATCTTTTTATCATCTATCTATTGATGAGAATATAATTTATTATTATCGTATATTTTGTCTCTCTATTTTACTTTTCATTGAACTCTTGATCTTGGCAAAATATCACAATAGTGACATAGAGGAAAAAAGAAGTGATGACTCATGTGGAACCAAAATTTCTCTCATAGGGATGAGAATTATGATCATGCAAGTCCCAACATTACATTAGTGGGTATGTCTGTCTGGACAAGTCCCAATGCTCCGTGTGTGGGCATGTCATCTCTAGATACCCATAACCTCATGATAGCGCTCATGGCATGCTTGAGGAATCCAATAATATCATTATTATTTTGTATCCAATTTTTTTATTATATTATCAATTGATTATGGAAATGTCCAATTAGTTACCTTGGCAACCCCTTTGTGCCCTAACCCCCATTGGACACCAAGTTCCCATTATTGACCTTATTACCTACTCTAGTGCAGAGGATTTGGAGTTGTACACAACTTGATTGTTTTCACCCTTCAAAGGGTCTTCAATAGACACCATCCAATGGTGTATTTCATTTAGCCTTCTCAAGGATTGCTCATAATAAGGTAATTCCAAATTGACAAGGAGTCTTCTACTCCTATGGTCTTAATCACTCCAACCAAGGACACCAAACAACCCAGACCCTTAGCATATAGGATCTTTTTCTCAAGTGGTGAAGTATGACATTTGTGGATGAAAAAATATGTGAGGCATGGAATTTTCATTTATTTGGACCTCTTTAAAATTTTCTACAAGATCCCTAATATCGTTTACCCTTAGAGACCTAGTAAGGGCTATAAGAAATTAGGCCTCCTATTTGGGTTTTGTCTCAATCACTTCCAATATCCCTTAACAACCCCTAGAATAAATTAAATATTTAAGTACCTTTTTGGATTCCCTTAGAAACTTCACACTTGGCATCTGGGTTTTGAGTTTATGAGGTTTGTCCCCACTACCCCCTAATTAGGCCTATGTAGCCAGTATTGGAGATTTGTCCCTAAAAGTCTTTACCAGTCATGTCAGAAGAAATATTGGGAACTTTTAAAATGCCTAATAATGTTCAAGGGTCCCTCTCATGCTAGAATCACACTCCCTTCAATCTTCTATCCAAGGGTTTCATCCACTTCTTTTGTTGCATAGGCTTGCCACGTAAGAGATGTCAAGCCTAGGGCATCATCTTAAAAATTGCAAATGACACTTCATGCCTCCCAAAACACTTGGAACATTTAGTATAGAATCAAATTCAACATTTCCCAAGGTTTCAAACCTTTCCCAAGGTGGAATTTTTGAATTGTGATCCTTCTAGCATCAAAACCCTGATTTTAAGGGTTTCTTAGGCCGACGATGAAGAATTTGTTCTATCTTTCATACCAAAATGTTTCAAGACCTCACTCCAATTTCAAATGAAAGGTGATTCATATCCTAAACTTTTCATTCTCTCAATTCATGCCTATCATCTGTACAAATCCGTACAAGTATAGAAAAATCAAGGAAAATGGAGTAAAAATTGAGTTTTAGACTAGTTTGGAAACAAGAATTTCATTACCATCTTCTCCTAACCTATTTGCATCATTTATTCAAGCTTATATCATGCCAATGAACTCCTCCAAACACACCCAATGTGTACATTCAACCAAGTAACCGTTGGGTAACCAAAAAAAATGCAAAAACTTGTCAAAGTTGCTAATGACAACATTGCAACTTTTGACCATTATTACAATTTTTCTCTTACCTTCATACCAAAAAGCCAAGAATTAACACACAACACATCTAAGACTCCTAAACACCAAAAAAAAAAACTTAAATGCCCATATAAGGCTTTGGACAAAATTGACACCTTTTGGAGCCTTATGGCTTATTACATTGTCTTGGGACCACCATAAACATCACCATGGATTAACACACATCCTACCACAAAACACACCATAGAACAATACACAAATAAATTATGCAAACATGTCTCCTTGTGCCCCTGCACCATACTCTAGGCACAAGAAATCTAAACATGAAACCCATGATAAAGATACTAATATGCAAGACAAATAATTTCATCATTGGACCCCAAAATCCTTAATATAGATCAAATAGTCATATTTACATTGTCATTTTCAAACAAAAATTCAATTCTAAGGTTTTATGAGGTGAACTATCACTATTAAATAAGTACCTAGAACTTAAATTGGTGTATTTTTTATTCAATTGAATTAGTGGAGTGTGTCCTAGGGTTCTATCATGTTGAAGTTATTCCTTCAAGATATATTTTTCATTATTATCTATTCTATAATATTTTTGGTATCATGGAGGGTACATCTAAGGAGCCCAAGGCTAAAAGACAAAAGAAAGAGTGTAGACAAGCTAATCAAGATTTGATTGATCAAATGCCTAGCTCTAGACCAAAGTAAAAACACATTGTGCAATTGAACCATAGAGAGGGGATATGATATGTTTATATATCATTATAAGAGAATGTACAAGAACCAACATACTTCCAATTAGTGGAAATTGAATTGGGGAAATTGGTTGTGCCTAATCTATATGTTAATGTTGAGTTGATGCAAGTTCTTTATCAGAAGTATGACCCAAAGACAAAAAACAATTTATTCTATTGATAGATTTGCATTTATTCCTATTACAAAAGAGTATATCTATAAGGTGTTTTCATTGGACACTAGTTTACACATGAAATTGAGGCTTGGGGATCTCAAAGATGAATATTTTATAATGGATAATGATTAAAGAGGTAAAGATCACGTCTGCATAGGCCAAGGACTGGTATAAATGGATTAAGGGTGTTCACTATTGAGAAACCCCTATTTTCAATAGAATTATTTATAGAGTATTTCTAGTACACCTATTATTCTACATGTCAGGTCGTAGGCTTAGCAACCCCCAATAAATATGTTGATAGCTCCTATGGTGTTGGTAGTTGATATACAAGGTTATGATGCTCAACCTTTTGACTATGCTAACTTCTTGGTAGATGAGATTAGTAGAGGTCTAGCCTCTATCAAGAATGATAGTTGGTTCATACATTTCAAGTATTTCTCATTGCTAATGCACTTAAACATGTAAGAGGCATAAAGAGAGGGGAATATGGAAGAAGTAGTTGAGAATAAAGGAGTTGGTTGATGATGGAAACATTAGGCTTGTTTAGATGTGGACTTTTGTTTGGGATTGTAGGTGCATTAAGTAACATTATTTTTTCTTTGAAGAGTTCTTTGTAAAGAAACTATATATGTATCCCAGTCACCATTGGGACTATACTTTTGTTAGGTCCCGAAGACAAATAAGAGGGGGGTGGGGGGGGCATGAATCAGTTGTGCAACAAATTCAAACCAAAAACAACTTTACCAACTTTAATGATTAATACCGATAAACTAGTCAAATATGTCGGTAGATAGTTTTATAAGTTAATTGTAATACCGATAAAGATTAATGCATGAAACAAAAGGAAAAAGTCATCCACAACACATAACACCAATATGTGTACATGGAAACCCTATAAGGGGAAAAACCACAGTGGGAAACCTTACCCACAATTAGATGATACTACTGCAGATAGTATGTGTATACAAATGGGGTTTGCACATGCAGAAAGGCCAAGTGCCTAGAGCTCACTACTCAAACACAATTAGGAGTCACATTGACTACAATTGGATGGTTAAATCCAATATGAATGTACTGCTCAAATTAGCATCTTTCTATGTTGGATTTAGTACCAGTGTAGTTCTGGTTGTCTTCACAAAAACCCTCCTTCAACCTTCAAATGATGTCTACATGTATAGCTCTACTTATTCTTGCATATACCTTCACACAATTCTTTTTCGTATTCCACACTTGATCTTACAAATAAGATCTTACATTTATATCATAACCTAAGACCAATTATAGTAGGTCGACTCTAAACGATATTACAATAAAATCAATTTACAAATAAAATAATATCCGATGCAATAACCAATTCAACATGTCGGCTTGATGCATTTACAACAATAATAAGACATCTCCATAGCATGTCGTGCTCATCTGGAAAAGATAAATCTACCGGTGTATAACCTAGACCTATTTACTAGTAACAACAAATATGGAGATATGAAATATGCCAATGACCAAAACTTCAAGACAAAGTGTCCAAATGATGTCTTCAACATAACTAGGTGTTTTCCATGCTATTCCAAGTGTTAGTGAACATTATATCTTGCCGGTGTACTAGATACCAGTGACTATGCATAAGTCACTTGCTTGCCGATGAATGTTGTTGATTCTCCAAGGTGCCAGAGTTGATAAGCATTAGTAGGTGTTGACATCAATGACAAAACCATACCAAAATACCAACAATGTCCCCCTTTGGCATTGATGGAAACAGAAGATGGAGAAACCATCAAAGTGCCAAAACAGAAATGCCAAATACCAAAAACCAATAATCTCCCCAAAGTAACAATCTCTCCCCCTGGGAATGACATTAGTTTTCCTTGTGTTTTTCCATACCAATCTCTCCCCCTTTGACATCAAATGCCAAAGTCAATACAAAACTAGATGTAAATACAAAATACCAACCAATTCAGTATACCAACTATTCCCCCTTAGAAGTTGCTTCCCATCAAAGCCGGAGTAAAAGATTTCTTTGTTAATTCTACCAGTTGATGACTATCATCAACTGTCTAAGTTTCTACCGATGGGGGTATGACCCCAATCTGGTCTCTAAGATATTCAAAAGTCTCCTTAGGAAGAGGTTTAGTGAAAATATATGCAGTCTACTCTTTAGTATTCACATAAACCAGTTTAATTTCTTTTGCTTCAACATTTTCCCTTAGAAAATTTAGTTTGATAGAAACATGTTTGGTTTTAGAATGTAATACGGGATTCTTAGATATATCAATTGTTGTAGTGTTATCACAATAGATAGTAATAGGTTCCTTGCATTTCACCTTTATATCCTTCAACATTTGCTTAAGCCATAGTACCTATGTACTATTAGTTGCTGCTGCAACATATTCTGATTCAGCTGTTGATAAAGATGTACAACTGTGTTTCTTACTCAACCAAGAAATTAATCTGCTTCCAAGAAAAAATGCTTCACAGGTGGTGCTTTTTCTATCATCCACATCTCCTACCCAATTTGCATCGGTGTATGCACATAATTCAAAGTTTTCATCTCTAGGATACCATAGTCCAAGATTTGTAGTGCCGTGCAAGTACTGGAAAATCCTTTTTACTGCCGATTCATGATTTTCTCTAGGATTACTCTGAAATCTTGAAACAATACATACTACATTCATGATATCAGGTCTTGTTTGTATCAAATACAGTAAACCTCCTATCATAGATTTGTACCTATTCGGATTAACAGGTGTAAATTCATCCCTTAGTGATAATTTGTCATTTGTAGTCATAGGTGTGCTTACCAGTTTAGAGTTCTCCATCCCAAATTTCTTTA